>NW_027397108.1:6375750-6441796 GCF_003265705.2 Callorhinus ursinus
AAAGAAAGAAAGCAGTGGCCACAGGATTGAATAACTCCCCAGAGTCCTTCAGTTCTGTTAGATGAATCAGCAAATTGCCTCTATCAGTCCTCTTCACCTCAAGTAGAAAGACTCACCATAGTCTCTGTGTATTTTTAACACCTCTCTACACTTGCTGATTACGTTTTTTTACAGAAGAGAAAGTACACTCAAGCTCATTACTTTTTGCAAGCAGCATTACCTAGTTAAGAATGCCCTAACGATGCTTTGTTTCCACTGGGATTTCTCCTTAAGGATACCTTCTATTTATGTAAGATGATATTGCTTTCCTATCTACAGTAGTGATATGGTTTCCTCTTTAAATGAATGTAAGTAAAAAAGAAAAGTCAATATGCAGAAAAAAATTAATGACATGAAAAATTTATCTTGTGGTGTGCTGGTATATGTTTGAAAACTGGCTGTCTGGGGAAAAAAAAATCTGTAGTTTGTAGGGTTTGCCTATTTCTGGGGTGAAAATACTCCCACTATGACTCCAGTCAGAAAGAGCTACCAACATGACACCACTGAAGGTACACAATTGGTTCTCACAAGCTGGAATTAGTCAGCTCCAGCACATTTCCAGGGCCACTCAAAGATACCCAGTCTCACAAAGCTTGTGTGCCATTCACAAAGCACCTGATGCGTAAAATGAAGAGCAGAACTTGTATTCTCTTCCAAGGATTTCAAAAATTTGGTACTTAGGTGAGTTACAGAAGTGCCAACTGACAGAACCGTGGTAATTGCTCATGTACTTGAACCAGCATTCAGGTGGGATCCTGGCATACAAACTCTGGAGTACAGAACTGATGATTTCACCCTAAAGGAAGGTAAACATGAAACGTTACCAGTCTCCTCCATTATGGTTGTTACTTCTGTTTTCCTCCAGAACGGCTGTTTTTAAGAAGCACCTCCTTCCTACTGGTTCCTATGAGCTACATTGGTTAACCCCAGGTCCTGGAATGTCTGAACTTCATTCACTTCTTTCTCCAGTTGTTTGTTGCTGGTAGTGCCGATAACACGTACGAGCCCTTGGCGAGTGTGGGTATATTTCATTCCACTGTAAGTTAGATGCTAAGCCTAAAATTTGGAAATGAAGATCTCAGCAAAAATCCTAGTTCAGTCATATATGTTTGCTCTGAATAAATTACCCCCTGTAAAATGGAGGAGGTAACATTAACAACCAACTCATGGACTAATTATGAAACTAGAATGAGCTGCTGAACATCACTGTTCGTACTCAGTGGTAAAGCAGGGTACAAACCTTAACGGCTCTCCTTGTGGCTGTTATCACAGTTATTACTATTTACCCCATAGATTCATGTGGGTTTTGCAATCACTTTAGTGCCCCGTTCTGTAGTGTTTTTTTTAAATTCCAGATTCAACTCAGGTAAGGTTGGCAAAGCAGTACTCGCCAGATCCTTCTTGCTGGCTTCACCTTAGCTGGCTCCAGCTCCACGCATCTTTCAAGATGTTTGTAGAAAACTAATCAGCATCTCCGTTTGTTTTCCAATTCTCTTTTGCTCGCACATACCATGGCCACTTGATTAGCAATCAGCGCTGTGCTGGCAGCCACATACAGACCCTATTCCTCCTAATCAGGGATGTAGGAAGCAAACGCTGGTGTTTAAAGGGAACCCTTTTCTGAGCTCTTGTCCCATGACTCCTAATTGTTGTAGTTCTCACACTCAACCCAGCTGCAAGCTTTATTAGGGAAACATTTATTCAGATAACAATCTTCGGGTATGAAAGAGGAGTCATTATTTTGCAAATGCATTTGGATCACTGTATGCCATAGTGCAACTCATCTCCCAAATGGAGAAGGTGCACATTTGGGCTGGAATGTTGCTTTGTAGATGGACAATATGGCAAGCATGTGACTGGGAACTTCTGGCAGAAGATACAAAAATGGACAAATGAAAAGACACCAGCATAACAAGAGGTAAAAAAGTGATCAGCGCTCTGAAAACTAAACAACATGAACAAAATGCCTAAATTTCGTTCATGATCGTGTTCGTTCATTTATTCTTTCTTTCTTTCATTCATTCATTCTCCATCAACTATTTTTGAGCTCCTATCATAAACTTTGCTCTCAAAGAGCTTACTGGGAGAGAGGCAATGAAACTATGTAACTGATGTCACCTGGGATCTCCCATCTTATGAAATCTAAGTAACAGTGGCCCAAATCTCCGGTCTGTGCCTTGTGAATGTTCAGTGATATTTATGAACTTTTGGGGATTCCATGGAGCTCACGTATCAATACTCTAAAACCATGCTCCTGCTTATTTAGTTGTTTTGCTTTATTGTCCTCTTCATATTCCACAACCCACAGGTAGAACATGGCCCCCTCCCTTTTCTTTCACAAAAAATTCACATAAAGCATTGTGTGGGTAGCACACTTCATTGAAATTCTAGGAAGTTGTATTTGGAGGTTGTATCGACTCCCAATGGAATATTAAACAAGACTATTCTTAAATGTTCTTCCGGCACCAGGCACATTTTCTTTGGCTGTCTACACTCAGTTCTGATTTCCCACATCTCACAGTTTTCTTCTCCCACCTCCTTTCCCATCTTTCTTTTAATGTTCTACCCTCTGTGCTGGGCCTGCTCCATGCTATGAATCTATTCTCTGTTCCTGCTCCTTCACTGAACTCCAGTCCCAAATACTTATATCCAGACCCAAGATGCTCTCCAGAATCAAACACCTTGTTTCATTTGAACAGAACTTCCCTTAGGGGTACTTTAAGGAGTTCTTTATATATTCTCAATTTAAGTCTTTGATAAATATGTGTATTCCAGATCTCTGCTAATCTTTTACTTTCTTACTGATGTCTTTTGATAAACAGATATTCTATATTTTAATGAAGAACAATTCATTTTTTCTATAATACTTATTGCTTTTTGTGTCTTGTTAAGAAATATTTGTATGCCCCAAGGTCACAAATATTCCCTACTATGTCTTCTAAAAACTTGATTTCTTTAGTTTCCATCATTAATTTTCATCTCAAATTAATTTTGTGTATGGTATGAGGGATCAAGAATTATTATTTTTTCTAATTGCTCCAGCACCATTTATTGAGAAGATAATCCTTTTCCGCACTGAGTCACAATCTCCTCTTTGTCATAAACTGAATGAACACATATGCGCACTCTCTCTGGGCACTCTGTTCTGTTTCCTTGCCTTCTATTTTCATCTTTGTGTCAATACAAAGATGGTAACTTTCACTCATTTTCCTTTCCACATCGGCATTTAAAATATCCTGTGCTCATCACTCTGCATAGAAACACAGTCTATAACACAGGCCAGAGGACCTAACCTGGAGGGATCAGAAATGCCTTTCTCAGTAGATGTCATTTAGGCTGAGGAACGCTTTACAGGTGTGCACTCCAGGAAATGCCGCCTTGGTTGTTCCCTCACTTTATGATGGGTGCCCTGATTTGCTTGATGTAAACCATGTTGTATATACACTGGCCTGGAATAATAACACCAATAAAACAAAGAAGATACTCAAGTAGAGGTAGAATACCTTCATTGTAAAGAGGTGACACGGAAGATTGAAAAGAATGTGCAGTTTGTCCAAGGTCGCAGAGCTGGTGCGTTCTGATATCTGGTTTGGGATTCAGGTTTCCCAGTAGGTCCCAGGAGATCATGATATTGCATTACCTCTGGTTACGGATGTCCAAGGTCCCTGGGCTGGAATGTGGCGATCCCTACGTTTGCACTCAGTTCTGTTTCACTCTAAGACTATGCTTTATCCAGTATCCTTGATTGCCTCCCTAGAAAAGCTGAATTATTTGTATGCCTCAAAAAGAATAGGCTAATTGATACTCATTTTAATATAGTGAGTCTGCTCTAACAGTATCAATATGTATCAAAAAAATCTTATGGTTCATGACTAATTGCACTTTTGAATTATATACATTTAATTACATATTTGATTTTATAGTTTAGCATTTAGAATTATTGCCATTCCCTACTTACTGATCTTCTTTTCTTACATTCTAATTGTCTTTGTTACAGACTCCTTTCTTATGCATAGAAAGGAAATGTAGGCATGATTTCTTCTTTCCATATGTATATATTATATATTGCTTTAGTAGCAGGAGTCAGATATGATGGTATAGAATAGATCAGTCCTCATAATGTACTCTTTTTTTTTAAGATTTTATTTATTTATTTGACACAGAGAGAGAGAGAGAGAGAGCACAAGTAGGCACAGTGGCAGGCAGATGGAGAAGGAGAAGCAGGCTCTCCGCCGAGCAGGGAGCCGGATGTGGGGCTTGATCCCAAGACCCCAGGATCATGACCTGAGCCGAAGGCAGCCGCTTAACCAACTGAGCCACCCAGGTGCCCCCTCATAATGTACTCTTTGCAGGATGGATCTCCTAAAGGATAATTTTGTTGTAATGATTGAAATGTCTGTGAAAGATTTTGTCTTTTAGTGTATAAAGTTAACTATCCAGGAGTGAAAGTTTGTATGACTTAAATGGAAGAAGAATTCATGAAAAAAAGTGTAGTTAGCAATAAGGCTTTGAAAATCCTTTCTGGGTAAAATAGGCAGCTCCTTCCTTCTATCTGAGGCTCTGACTGATAGCTTGCTGTTATCAGACAATGTATGCTTGACACAATATCTGTGGATAAAACCACCAGCTTCTATCAAGTCGATCAAATATTTACTGAGCACTTATTATGTCTAAGACACTTTGGGGAACAAGGAAATAGGAGCCTGCCCTTGCCCTTAAGGATATATCAATTGAGATACAATTTAAACTGCTGTTATCAATTACACAGATGTCTCTAAATTCAGTCTCTGGATGCTTGGTGTAAACAAGACAAAATGTGCTGATAATGAACCTAGTTTCCTTTGTCATGTGATTTGACTTCCTGCATCATTGAAGTAATCTCGCATCTTCCTGCATCCTCTGCAATTATCAGCATCAACTGATTCCACAATCTATTGAGGAAGAGGGCTCAGGAAATATTGTCAGTCTCTGCATCTTATTCAGGTCCTGCTTCCAGTGCTGTGAAGGCACTTAAATAGCCCTTTATCAACTCAGACCCCTCGAGATTTAGTATTTAATTTCTCTTCATCTCCAGCCTTAGGAAATAACCCAATTTATTACTTAGCCATTATTTAATTCATTACTGTCATTAGAGATCAGGAGAAGCATCCTCCCAGGGCTGAGAGTACCTGACAAACCTCACCTCTCTTCGTCCAGAGCAATGAACAGGCTGTGGAAGGGTCCTAATTTGAAATTCCATTTATGGGATTTGATTTTATTACATTCACCAGTGCCAAGCTCCTCCTGGATGACCTGATAGAAACAGGCTTGCTGCCCAAAGCATTTGCCAATACTTTGTGTCTTCAGGGAGCTGTCGTAGATACCCTGAGATTGCTGATCTCTTAACAGGCCAGAACAAATGGACAGAAAAGTGTATATCAAGAGGTAAATGCATAAGGGAGCTGCTTTCTATAGATTGGGGTTGGCATCGGCGAATTCTTCCCCAGCGACATTTGGCAATGTCTGGAGATAATAATTGTTGTCACAGTGGAGAAGGAGTATGCTACTGGCACCTAGAGGTCAAGGACCAAGGGTGCTAAGAGCCTGCATCGTACAGGGCAAACCCCCAACAGAATTACCTGGCCCAAAATGTCAACATCTGTTGAGAAACCCTGAGTACATGCTCATTGCAGCTCCCTGCTAAAACTATATATATTGTGTTATATGCCCCTGTGGATTTATTTGTTTTTAACCAATTACTGAGATAGAGAGAGATGGATTTAAGCCCCTACCTATCATCTGTTGTCCATCTAATCTGCCTACCTACCTATTTATACCTTCCCTACTTCATTTCATAAAGTATTACGTAAAGCAGTTTATACAAACTACACTCAATGAGGTAGTTAAAAAATAACATCTAAACAAGAAGAAATTTAAAAATACACAGGGGAAGTATCAATTAAAGTGGGTAGTATCAACTGTGCAGGATATGTGACACTGGTCATCTGACCTATAAATTTGCTTTAGTTTTCTTTGAGCTTCCTGTTAGCCAAAAAATAAATAAATAAATAAATAAATAAATAAATAAATAAATAAATAAAGACAGTCATTATATTTATTATATTATATATTATCCATGAGAAGAAAACTGATTAAGCAATGCTTTTAGTAGTTCAAAGTATTTCCCGCTTGGAACTTAACATAGATCATGGGCAGCAGTTGTTTTTTATGTGAAGAGTAAGATAGCAACTATTTTCAGCTTTTGGGACCATAAGACTTCTGTTCTGGTCACTCAGTGGTGCCACTGTAGCCCCAAAGTGGTCATAGATGATATGTAAACAAATGGCATGATTGTGTTCTAATAAAACTTTATTTACAAAAACAGGCTATGGGCCAGATTTGACCCTCAGGCCATAGTTGGCAGATCCCTAGTGTAGATCTCAGCAACACCCCTAAGTGAAGTGAGAAATGGGTTTTAAGATGATGTTTTCTAGACTACTGAGTGTAAGCTGAGAGCATAACCCTATGGGATGTAAAGCAAGACTTTCTGTACCATTGAAAACAGCAACAAAAAGCCATTTAAGAATTTTTATTGTAATATATATCAAGGATTTTGTGTTGTTTTGTTTGTTTTCATTTAGTTTTGCTTTGGGCCAGACCACTCCTTGTTTGGAGGGAAATACCTCAGTGTAATAAAATCGCTCCTCTCTCATATTCAGTCTCACTTGCAAGGAAAGAAAACTTCACTTTGCTCCTTCCACCTTCCTGGGTGTTTACAAGTTACAGAGGGGAGGCATTATGACAAGGCAAAAGTATTGTTACCCTCAAAAGTATTTCAGAAGATGTAGGCAGACAGAGGGTACAGTTCTAAATGGCCATGCTAAAATAGTTATCTTCAGATTCGGCCTTTGAGTCCTTTCCCAGGGACAGCCTCCAGTCCTTTGATGGCCTCAGTTTGGCTGTCACCTCCTCTGTGAAGGTTTCCATGGCCTCTTGAAGGAAATAGTCTTCTCTTTTGGCCTTCTCTAGAGATTTGTGTTTCTGACTTTTATAGCACTTTTCTTGGTATCTTGCAACTTCTGTTTCCCATAATCAATTGAACTCCTTGAAGGAAGAGTATGCATCTTCCTGATTTTTATACTCTCCCCTCTGTCTATTGCAACATCTATTACAAAGTGGATACCCATAATTATTTGTTGAGTAAATGAATGAATAAGTGGATAGGTGCATGGGTAGAGGGATGCAGGGAGGGATTGAAGAGTAGATAGAGAGAGGGAGGAAGAATAGGTAGATGGATAGATAGAAAAATGGAAGAAGGGACATCAGCAGTTTCTCAAAAATCTAAGTTCAAACGTAAGTAGCAGTATTGCAAAATATTTTACTGGTAGGCACTCTGACTGGAATTGTCCTACCTTCTCCCATATAAAATTAATCTTAATCTTCATTCAGCAACAAAACAAAATCTCAACTCAACATACCTGATTTATATTTCAATAACATATAGTACATATGCCTAGAAATTCAGTGAAAGTCAAAATGATTTATATATACCATCACTACAGTGAAGTTCAAAGTGTTTTAAGCAGAATCTACATTTAGACTGCAGATATATTTATTACAAAGGATGCTCTAGCAGATTAGATAAATACAACCAACGCATTGCTAATAACACTAGGCTAAAGTCATTGTAAGTATATACATATGTTAAAATATATCAAATCGTATAAGAGAATTTAAGGCTGTTTCTCTTCCTTATTCCTCTCCTTACTCTCGGTGGTGTCCAGATGATATGGACAATACCAGCGTGTGCCTTGTAACTTTATATTTTGTAGGAACTTGTAGGATCTATGACTCCTCACATAGACCCGGCATTTATTCTGACCACCCATTTCAATGTCACATGCCACTCTGCATTTTTGTGTTCTTCCAGTTGTCATTTCCTCCTGTTATCTATATTCACTCTATCTATTCTGCCTCCCGCTCATAGAAGGCTGATCAAGAGTAGTTGTGGAGCTGATATTTTTGGATAATCCTGGAAAAACTGGAAATATTGGATCATGAAATCAGATGTGATCCATGCTTGTGTCTTGACAAAAATTGTTACTTTATGGTGTCTCAGTTTCCCCATTTGTGTCTTATGTGCAGTTCTGACACATCGGCCTCAACTGATAAAAATGGGACAAAACTAAGCAAACTATTACAAAGATACATCTTGAAAGAACTCTTTGTTCAGAGAGGAAATTTATCAAATGAAAAATTTCCTCGCATGTAAAATATCAAAAACCATAACCAGATGGACTATATGTGTTTTATTCAAGTAGTAAACGTGCAGGTGAGGGGTGTGGGGACTTTTGCAATGTACCAAAAGTTATTTTGGCATGACTTTCCCAGACTTAGAGTTTATCTTCTTAGATTTTCGCTGGAAATCAATTCCTCAAATGGAATTTTATTACAAACTGCTGAAAATACTATTTAAAATGAAAATCCTGACAAGGATGAGTGTCATGGCAGTAATGAATTCATGATGGGACTAGTTGGAAGTGTATGACATTTTAAGTGCTTCATCACTCTGAATTCATTTGGCATTTATTGTAATAGAAATGACCGTATTGAATTCATTTGGCATTCATATGGACTTCACATGTATTTATGGAGATTTAACATGGTAATTTAACATTACTGTACTAAGCATTATTTAATGGGCATTGACAGACATTGTCATACAATGCTTAATAAAGCCAGTACCTCTAAAGTTAATCTTCTGTCAAAACAAAGAAATGGAAAACCATTTTGATTCCCCAAGTAAATTGTTTGGATAAGCCAAAAATATGTATTTACTCCCCCAAATATGCTTCCTAAATTTTTAAGCCAGAAGGTTGACTCTAGGACCAAGACAATAAAGCAGATGTTCAGTTTAGACTCCTTTATATTCTGAAATTGTCTGCAAATACATCAATCTCAGTCTAAAAATATTAAGAAAGATTTTCTTGGAACATCAGCAGTAAATTTAACACATGGCAAGCTTTCCATAGATTTATCTTTCCTCCCCCTCTAGAGTTCAGTGTGCTCCCTTTAACATAGTCCTGAAAAATGAATTTCTGTTTTATCCTTGCAGAAAACCTATTTTTAGACCAAACAGATCATTATTTGGGAACAAAGTTCAATGTTATGAGGATCTTTGCTGAAAAGTGAAGGAAGAGTTCTTTACCAACCATGATGGCATTCTTTTCTTTTTCTTCTAAGAACAGAGTTTAAGGACACAGCATAAGACAAAGTTTACTCTTAGCCACTTACAAATATGTGGCTTAGGGTGCTTTTCCCTCCCTTGAATTTTCTCGCTGGTCTTGTTTACTCCACTCAAAAGCAGAAAGTTTATTGAAACTTTACCAAAAGTCACCAAATAACTAATCCTCCTGGGTTGAATGAAACCAGTGCTCAACTATGATTGTAGAGTATTGCTTATTTTAACATTAATTTACTGGGGACACCTGGGTGGCTCAGTAGGTTGGGTGTCTGCCTTCAGCTTGGGTCATGATCCCGGGGTCCTGGGATTGAGCCCCAAGTCAGGAGCCTGCTTCTCTCTCCCTCTGCTTGTTCTCTCTCTCTCTCTCTCTCTCTCTCTCTCTCTCTCAAATAAATAAATAAATAAATAAATAAAAACATTAATTTACTGAAAATATTTTAATGAGGACTAGAAAGAGGAAGAAGTTACTTATTTTTATGTATATCCTACCTAGACTTTTTAAGTAATTAATATCACTTTCAATATTACTGTAAAGGATTCAGTTAATGTGAATATCTTCCAACTCTGCATTGTGAAAGAATCACTATCAGATTACCACAAGTCATCCTCCTCTGTGGCCCAGGGCAAAATTTTGGGAGAGGAGGTATATGAGTTCCCTAAGGCTGCCATAACAAAGTACCACAAACTGGGTGACTTAAAACAACAGATGTATTCTTTCAAAGTTCTAGAGGCCAGAAGCTTGAAATTAAGTTAGTGTCAAGGTCATGCTCCCATCAAATCCTCTAGGAGTGGATCCTTCTTTGCCTCTTCCAGGTTCTGGTAGTCCCAGATGTTCCTTGGCTTGTTGCTGAATCCCTCCAATCTCTGCCTCTGTCATCACATGGTGTTCTCCCTGTGTGCCTGTGTCTTCACACTGCATTGTCTTCTTATAAGGACATCAGTCATATTGGATTAAGGCCAACCCAAGTGACCTCATCTCAACTGTGTTACATTTCCGAAGGCTCTCTTTCCAAATAAGGTCATATTCAAAAGTGCTGAGATTTAGGACTTCAACAAATCTTTGGGGGATACATTTCAACCCATAATAGGAGATGTCCTGACAGTTTTTAATAGGGTGAATATTTTAATGCATGCATTTATTTTTATAATTGCCTTTTCTATGATAGGTGGGATCTGAGACAAAAAGCTCTTTATTTACCTTTAAGAGTTTCTTTGTTTTCTGCTCTTTGTGCTAGCACTAGCCAGAGAGATAAAGCTTTCTCTACAGCAAATTGTTTTTCTCCTCCTTCACGTGAGAAAGACTGTTGGGTAGTCATTTCCTCTTTGGTCTAAGTGTATCTCCTTTGTTTCTGTGATACAGCATCTTTTGTTAATTATGGGTCACTTTGCTTTCTTAACTCAATTTTGCTTTCATTGCTTGGTAGAAACCACACTCCTTATATAAAGAATTGGATACTTCATTTGAAATCAGACTCAATCTTCAGTATGGTTTACTTGGAATATCAGTTAAGTTTCTCTTCGTAGCAAGCAACAGGAATCCACTCTAATATTAGGCAGAAGAAGAAAAAGAAGGAAGAAGAATATCATTGATGTGTGTTTTAGTTTGCTTTAGGGCTGCTGTAAGAAAGTACCACAGACTAGTGGCTTAAACATAGACATTTGTTGTTAAATAGTTCTGGAAACTAGAAGTCTAAGACCATTGTAAAGATAAGGTTGGTTCCTTCGGAGTGCTGCGAAGGAGAATCTGATCCATGCATTTTTTTAGCTACTGGTGGTTGGTTGGAAATTTTCAGCATTCCTTGGCTTGTAGAAGCATCACCCCAGTCTCGGACTTCACATGGCATTCTCCCTGTGTGCCTGTCTGCATCTGTGTCTAAATTTTCTCTTTTTATATAGACTCCTGTCATATGGAATTAAGGTCTACCCTAGTGACATCATTTAACTTGATAAAGACCCTGTCTCCAAATAAGGTCATACTCCGAGGTAATGAGTGGTAGGATTCCAGCATATCTGAGGAGGACACAACTCACCCTGTAGGAGCGGGATAGTGGTATACGCATGGAATCAAAGGAAGGATTGACTCAGAAAGGGAAAGAAACAAAAACATGTCTGGGTGCCGGAATCTGTGAACCTTCTAGAACTCTCCCACCAACATGCCTGGATGTCACCCATTTCCACGTTTATGTGTCCTAAATTTCAAATCCGTGAGGAGAATTTAAGTGATCCCGTTTGATCAGGTACCTTTCCTTGGATCAATCATCTGTTGCCAGGAGGTGAGGCTACAGGACATAATAGCCACGTTTGGTGGGGGAGGGATGTGTGTGGGGTATGTGTGTGTGTGTGTGTAGGAGTCTTGTCCCAAAGTAGGTGGAATCACTGTGAGACCATGTATTGGCAAAAGGGTATTTCCATAATGTACTTCCCCTACCCCTTCCAAATCTCTTAAGAGGAAAGGTTGTCCATGCTCCCAAAGAAGGGATGACTTTTCATTGATCCACCAATTATAAATTGACCTAAAGTGCATCCCACCTGATGCTGAAGATATAGACATAAATGGTGGGTGCTGATATTTAGTCATTTGTACTGGTAAGACTGAGGTAGGACAGATCTTTTCATCTCCTCCCAAGCCCAGGGCATAGCTCACCATGAAGGTGTTGGATACCCTGACAAGCGGCACCAACAGTGACCGCATTCAGATTCTCAGACTAGACCACTGCACAAGCTCAGTCCATGGCAATCTAACCTCATTGTGTCAAGATGCCCAGTTCCCTCATATAAAGCGTCTGCAGGACTCTTGAGTACTTCCCTAGACAGTTGCAGGCTTGGCTTGAGTAGAGGGAGGCCCAGAGAACTTCAGAGAGGAGATCCATCATCACTGACCCATGCTCTCTCCGGTGTCCATGACTGTCTCCCCCCCGGGGGGGGGGGGTTTTGGGAAAATTCAAAAACATAAAGGACATAAATTCTCTCATTAGTATGGCTATCATGTGCCCACCAGACGTGAGGGGCTCAGCGTGTTTTCCTAAGTGTTCCATTTCCTTCCCAGGGGCCACAGAGTTGCCACAAAGAGATGAGGCCAATAAACCACGGCATCTGTTTGTCATTTTTCTTTAGTGCAAGTTTTAACAAGACTCCCTCCCAACAGGGTCACAATCTCAACACATGTCGTTTTGCTGTACGCTTCGTTGGAACACTGTGTTGTGTTGGGCTGAATTAAATGTACAATTACAGCATATTTTCTTGAAAGGAGTTTTGACAATGATAAATGCATAGACATTTTTCTACACTTGGTCAACCTGATTCCATGCCCTTCAAGTTGCTCAGAATTTGCTCTGAAGAATTTGTCTCTTGTAAATGGGGAATCTTGGATACTGACCATGGCTCCATGGGTCTGGGTTCAAATGCCACTTCTACCAATTTTGTACCACATGAGCTTGGGAAGCTTTCTTAATCCTACTAACCTACTTAGTTTTCTCACTTGTGAAAGAATGATTTTAAATTACTTCCCTAATAGTACTGTTGTGTTAAATGAGACAACACTTGGAAAGTAATTAACACCATCCCTGGCAAATAGTAAGCTCTCAATGAGTGTTGGTTAGCATTCATGCAGGTAATTTGTCCCCTTCACTGCAATGATGACTCTAACATGAGTTCAAATCCCAAGCATATGGAAAAAAACACTTTTTGATATTCTCAAAGCAGGAAGAAACAGGATTTCTCTACAGATGCTTGAATATAATGATAGTAGCTAATGTCTATTAATTATTTACTATGCGCTATACAGTATAAGTGTTTTCTGTGAATCATATTGTTATCATACCACCCCAGTGAATTTTATATTATACATCTATGTTACATATTGGGGATCCTAAAGGACTAGATATAGACTGTTGGCACCTCCAGAAACACAGCCACCATTTTTCTATTCTTCCTGTGCCACAAGACACCTGCCTGCATAGAACACATCCACCCGGATCTCTTTCCCTCTAGTTTTGGTTTAGGTTCTCTGGGCATACCAGTGAGAGTCCTGGCAGAGAACAGATGACACAAAGTCGTTAAACTGAAGTGAATGTCATAAAGTTATTATTGACAAAGATGGTAGACAACGTGTAGGGGAATCACAAGCGGTTGTTCAGCCTCCTGGACCTAGAAATGGTGGGGCACTGTCATCACTGCAAAGCTTATGGGGTAAAGGATGAGAGTAGTTACCAGAGCCGGAGTCAGAAAATGACGTGTGGAAAGGGCTGCCAGGGAGAAGACTACAGTCTTCAGGTGAGGGGCGCAGCCAGCCTTCCTGACCTGTAGGAGGGGGGACAAGAGAACTGACCCCCTGCCTTGCTCTTCCTCTGTCTCCAACATCTTGCTGCTGCTCCTCACCTGCTAAACCTAGCTGGAAGCCTGAGAACTAGTCTTCCAGATGCTCTACCACAGGACAGAGCAGGGTAGAGAAGGGAAAGTGAATTCGGAGGGCCAAGCAAATGTATACAGTACTTCTGCCTATGAGCACAACACTAGTAAGTGATATTTGCTCTAAGCCCTAGAGAATGAGATATTACCTTTGTTCTACTGTTCTAAGCTGCCCATTTTCTCCTCCCTTTTTATCTCTTCTACTAGTCTTCACAGACTGTGATCTCTAAATATTGTAGTGGAGAACTTGAAATGGCTTAGCATCTTACAGTAATCCACCCACTCTTAGATTTGGGAATATTTCCTTGTCAAAAGGTCAAGATAAAAAAAAAATCATTACTAAAAATCCATTTATCCTTTATTTTCTCATCATTTAAGGAAAGGTTACTGCCAAATATGGCAATAAAGGTTTCTATTGCTGCAATTTTTATAACAAAAACAAACATATTTCTCAATGAATTTTGGTTTATTAGATCAGCAGTTGCCAACATGGGGTTCCTGAGTTTTAGGAGACCAGGATGGTAGCAATGGAGGTCTGCAAGGTCTTTTAAATATTTCAGAAAATCTAATATAATCATACTTTTACTAGTGACAAAGCTTCACAGGCTAACAAAAACATCAAGATTCTTTGCTTTTGACTGAAATGATATTCGCTCTGTGTGGTGACCCTCGTAATTTCATGCTGATCAGAAGCTCTGATTGGCAGTTATATATTCCTTTGATTAATAAAACATGGAAGAGCAAATGAATTATTACTTAATCTGTGCAGTTTGCTGGATAAAGTCTTTGAAAACCTAGAGTGAATTGGGGGAAAAATAAACTGAATGCTTGGTGCTGGAATAATAAGCACAATACTGGCTTGGCATTTCTCATATATGTAGGAAGGCCAAGGCAATCCTCCAGATGCGCCCTTCATCTGGAAGATCTGATGAAATACTCAAGCCAATTATTTGTTTTCAACAATAATAACACACAATAATAATAATGATGATATCTAATGGTTATTAAGCTGGGCACAGTGCTGAAATGTTCCATGTGTAATATCTTACTGCAACCTCCCAACTGTCCGAAGAAGAAGGCAGTCTAATTATCTCTTGTCTTAAGTTGAGTTTTCTCAGAGGCAGACTCAAAGACGGGGGTTTATGTGCCAGTTGTTTATTTGGGAGGTGATGCCAGGAAGTACTGGTGGGAAATGGAGAAGTGAGTTGGAGAAGGGAGGGAAAGCAGCATAAGATACATTAGCGAGCAGGTTGCTGCTGTGGGCAGTAGCATCCACCATGTTTCTGTCCTGCAGATGAGGTAGCCAGGACTTCATGAGTTGAAGTCACAGAGCACCTGTGATGATGTGCCGTTCCATAAAATTTATTACTACCTAGGACTAAAGCCTACCAATATACGATAGCCTGTTAAATGAGTTCTGATTCTTGGAGATTTTATTCTGTTTTGTGAAGGAGTCACATACCCTATAATTTACTCATTTAAAATATACAATTCCATGGTTTTTAATATATTCACAGAGTTGTACAACTATCATCACAATTGATTTTAGAACATTTTAATTACCCCCCCCCAAAACCCTATGTGCATTAGTAGTCATTCCTCTTTTCCTCCAACCTACCCCCAGTCCCCAGGAACCATAACCTAGTTTCTGTCTCTATGAATTTGCCTTTTCTGGACATTTCATATAAGTGGAATCATATATTATGTGGTATTTTATAGCTTCCTTCATTTAGCATGTTTTAAAGGTTCATCCCTATTGTAATGTGTATTAGTACTTCATTTCTTTTTATGGCTAAATAATATTCAATTACATGGATATACCATTTTTGTTTATCCATTCGTTACATGACGGACATTTGAGTTGTTCCCACTTGTGGCTATTATGAATAATGTTGCTATGGAGATTTATCAACTTTTATGTAGATATATGCTTTCATTTCCTTTGGATATCTACCTAGGAGTGGGATTGTTAGGTTATATGGCAACTCTATTTTTAACCTTTTGCAGAACTGCCAGACTCTTCTCCAAAGTGGTCCTGGAGTTTATTGATGACTTTAATCCGCTGTTCAAGTGAGCAGGCTGCCTGCCTTGCACTGTTTGGCAAAGGAGAAAAATCACTACCATGCTCTTGCAAACATAGATTTTGAGAATCCCTAGCGTATTCAAGAAGAATGTTGTGTACATTATCAGAGTTGACTTAAGTTTGTCCTGGATCTCTATGCCTGCCCTTCTTGCTTTTTACTTATAAAAGATTAATACTTTAACTGCATCATTATCCATTTAGTTTATGATTACAGGTTGTCTGGCTAACCCCACTGGGTGTAGTGATGCATGTTTTCATGAAGAATATTTTTGGCCTGCAGTTTCCAAATAGCTAGAATTTAAAGCATAAAGGGATGGCAGTTCGTTAAACATGCATTTGTTGTTGTTTTCGCTTGGCACCTGCTGTGAGTCAGGCACTGTGTTAGGTGCTGAGAATACAGTGGAAGGACAGAAATGAATGCAATTTAATTAGACAAAAAAAAAAAAAAAAAAAACAAAAAACAAACCTTTAGGAGGAACGATACCAGCAGATGCACTGCTGAGTCATTGTTGGGGTCTTCTTCATAGCAGGCAGCTCCTACATCCCTGTAATTCCTCCTGTATCTGAGGCGAGCTTTGCTCAAAAATGCTACCTCATCAGTTAATGCTGTCGTATGGTTAATTATAAGCCACACAAGAAAGAAATGGAAAACCTCTTCCCCAACAGGGGTCTTGCAATTTAAATAAAGAGAGAGAATGCTTTGTGGAGTGGCTTCCACCTAGAAAAATCAAAATAAACAAATTTTGTTAGTACCTATGAGGACAGGGATGGCTGAGGGGGGTTCTATTTGCTCTCACAGTATTCTGAGTATGATTTAACTTGGAACAACAACAAAAAAATCTTGGTGGTTCTTACAGTTATGAGAATGCTAAATCAAGGTTTTACATAAGCAGTTTATACTATCACTGTCATTGTCATGGATTTATTATTTTTAAACTCTGCCTCTTGGATATTGCTCTTGGATGTCCCACTAGCATGTACTATAAGTACAGAATTAAACTCACAATCTACTCACAATTCCACCCTCAACCCAGCCCCAAACCTATTTTTTTTCTCCTGTTCATGGTACCTACCTTAGCATCTTAAGGGTGCCACTTACCATGCTATTCCCCAAACCACAGACTTGGCCTTGACCCCTGTCTGTATCTTCCCCCACCCACCTACCAGTCAGTCATCAAGTCTTAACAACTGAGCCTCCCATGTATCTCCCACACAGATTCACTTCTCTCCATCCCGTCTCCACCCTCTCTTAAGGCCACCATCATCTCTTGCTTGCTAACTCTTCTCCCTAACTCTGGAGTCTACTCTACAACCTTTACGCCAGAGAGCAGCTGACGGGCCATTCCATATCCAAAGATATCCAGAAATATCATGTCACTCCCTTTTGGAACTCCTTTGGATAACCACTGCCTCAGGTTCAAGTCCATATTCTTTATTTATTTATTTTAATTTTTATTTAAATTCTAGTTAGTTAACATGTAGTGTAATGCTGGTTTCAGGAGAATTTAGTGATTCATCACTTATATATAACACCCAGTGCTCATTATAACATGTCTCATGTACCTTTTCAATCAAACTCCTACATTCAGCTTTAGTCAACCACTGATAACTAGTCACTGTAGACTGGATTTGCCTTTTCTATATTTAACTTTGTTTTCTTTATTTTTATTTTTTACATTTTTAAATTTAAATTCAGTTAATTAACATATAATGTATTATTGATTTCTGAGGTAGAGGTCAGTGATTAATTCATCAGTTTGCATGTAACACCCAGTGCTCATTACATCACATGCCCTCCTTAATACCCATCCCCCCATTACCCCATCCCCCACCGCCCTCCCCTCCAGCAGCCCTCAGTTTGTTTCCTATGATTAAGAGTCTCTTTATGGTTTGTCTCCTTCTCTGGCTTCATCTTGTTTCATTTTTCCCTCCCTTCCCCTCCGATCCTCTCTTTTGTTTCTTAAATTCCACATATAAGTGAGATCATGTGATAATTGTCTTTCTCTGATTGACCTATTTCGCTTAGCATAATACCCTCTAGTTCCATCCACGTTGTTGCAAACAGCAAGATTTCATTTTTTGTGATGGCTGAGTAGTATTCCATTGTCTATACAAGTTCATATTCTTTAACGTGGATGAACACACTCTTCGTGAACCAGCACCCGATGACCCCTCCAGTTTTATTTTCACCAACTCCCTTGCCTGATGCTCCAAATTGATCAGAACTGAACCAAACCTTTTACTATCGCTACAGTGTGCCAGGTTCTTTTGCATTGGAGACTTTGCATAAGCCAACCCTTAAAAAGTACTTTTTCAATAGCATATGGCTCAGTGGATTTTCATCCTCTTTTCATATTAGTTACAATATGGATTCAGATGCCACTGCAAAATCCCAAATGGCAGTGGTGTCAATAAGATAGATGTGCATTTCTCTCTCAAGTGATAGTCTAGGCATAAGCAGTCCTGGACTGATGTGGTGGCTCCACTCTGTCACTTGGAGATCTTATGGAGACAGATGGAGAGAAGAAAATCTGTTGGAGAGATAAGTGCAAGGCTGAGTCTTTAAGACCTGGCTTCTCTCTTGTTTTCTGGCATCTGTGGAATGTAGTCTCCGTCCTCATGGTTCCAAATGGCTACCACCACCTCTCATCCCAGTAAGTGGGAAGGAGGGACAGGAAGTACATATCCCTTCTCCTAAAATATGCAATTGAGAGGTGGCACCCACTACTCTTGCTCATATCTCACGGGCTGGCAATTGTTCAAGTAACCATAACTTGTTGCAAGGAAGATCAGGGAATATTGGTCTTTCTTTTGGAGGCAGGTAACATTTTTTTGGTACATTCTTTTGTGTAAAACTAATCTGGAAATAGAAGTAAATTTTTCTTTCAGTAATGTACAATCTCGGTGGAGTTGTGGGCACTGAAGTCCTACCACTCTTTTTTTTTTTTTTTTTTTTTTTTTGCCAACTGAACAGATTTCCAAGCCAATAATGTCAGATATTGGAACCTTGAGATCGATGAAGCCGATCAGAAGGTTGACAGGAGCACCCCATTTTACAAATCATAAAGCCAAGCTCAGAGATGTTAAGTACTTGCCCAAGTACACACAATTTGTACATGCCACCTGCTATCTTCTGAATCCATACCCTGTGCTGAATGATCGTGCAGTCCAGTATATCATACTGGTTAAGAACATCAGCTCTGGACTCAGAAAGGTCTGAATGCATCATTTATTGACATTATGATATTGACAAAGTTCCTCAACTTTTCTGGGCTTAATTTCTTCACATTTCTTCATTTCACTCAAGTTGGAATGACATTTGGTCAGGGGCAGTGATGTTTTGCCCCCTATAGTAATTTCTTGTTGCCTCTTCAGCAAGTATGATAGGAAGATAATGAGAGCAGGGATACACATTAAGTGGGATAACATAGGGTGCATGTTTAGGAAAATGCCTGGCTAATGACGAGCACTTAAGAAAGGGTGCCTCGTATTAGTTACTACAAATAAACATTTCTCAAGCTTTTGTCATTATTGTTATCAGTTATTGCTACTGTTGGAGACATAGCTCCTGGAGACTGGGTGCTCATTCCTTTGCGTGTGCCCATTTCTGCATGAGGCAAGACAAAAGAAGGCCTGTAACAAAGGCTTTCACTTTCTCCTAATCTACTTGGCCCAGGGTACCCACATTTGTCCAAGGGATGACAAAGATGGATTGAGGGACCTCTACTCTGTCCCTCTCTCAGGAAATTCACAGATTAGTAACTAAGTCCTCAAACTCTGGAGTGAGGTATGCCTAAATTAGAATTCCAGTTTTCTTGTTGTCTGTCCTTAGAAAAGACACCTGACCTCTCTTAACACCAATCTCTGCTTCTAAAAATGAGAATAAGAATTATCTACCTCATAATGATGCTGGGAGGAATTGCTGAGGTCATTCACACAAAAGTACTTAAAACAATATCTAGCATGTTGCTTGTGCTCGATCCATGTGAATGGACTCAAGCTCCCCCCATTGAGCATGGATTTCAGCAGAGGCAGTTAGGGACCGAAAGGAGGGGATGCAGGGAAACTTAAAGGTAGAAAGGATCCAGTGATGGTCTACTGTCAAAGGTATGGCAGAGAGAAAGAAATCTTGCAAATTTATTATAAGAAAATTGATTACTTGATTGAATAGCTCACCAAGATGGGAAATACAGGGGAGAAAGCAAGTATGACAGGAAGATAATGAGAGCAACAGTAACATGTTAGGTTTTAAGTGGTCCAAGGATTCACTCACAGAGATGTCAAACAGGCATTGGATATTTGGGTGCCAAGTCTGTGTGGAAGTCTAAGCCTAAGACATCCACTGAGGAGTCATTCAACTCAGGAGTCACCAGGCACAGGTCACATGCTCAGTTGTCTTCAGGGACCAGGAGTGGTCAGGGATAATGTAGGAGGAAGTGATGGGTAACTTGGGGCCAACAAGGCAGGTCATGCCCTGCCCCAAGGCCTTCAGATATTTTTAGATGGGAGAGCGAACAAATTTTTGGAGTATTCACCCTGAGAGCTGAGTATGACCTTCTTTCCTGGCCGACATGGAAGTGCCTGAAATGAATGAAATCTACCCCAGGAATTGCCTCGTGTGAAAAGAGAAGATTAAAGATCAAACTGAAATGTGCTTAGACTTCCATGACATCACTAAAATCTACATTGTATGGTATTTTGGCAATGAACGAGGCTCTCCCAGCAGTGTTCCTGGTCTGACAGCTGTAACCAATACCTGACATTTCCCTTTCAGATATAAATAATTATCTTTCACAGCAACGGCATCTCTAAAACCAGAAAATTCCCCATTATTTGGAAAGCCTCTATTTCACAATTCATGTTTATCTCCCTGTATCTTTCCTGCATTTCAAATTCATGTTTTATTTAAAAAGAAGACACTGAGAAGAAAGCATTGGTGAGGCAGAATAATTAAACGATATTCATTTCACTTAAGTCGGAATGACAGTTGGTTGGGGGCAGTGATGTTTTGCCCCCTATAGTAATTTCTTGTTGCCACTTCAACAAAATATCACAAACTTAGTTGCTTAAAATAGCTGGGACTTATTCTCTTACTGTTCTGGAGGTCGGAAGTCCCACATGGTCTCAATGGACTAAAATCAAGATGTCTGCGGGGCTGCCTTCCTTTCTAGAGGTTCTAGCACAAAACTTATTTTCTTCCCTTTTCTAGCTTCTAGAGGCTCATGGCCCCTTCCTCCATCTTCAGAGCCAGCATGTTTTCATCCCTCTGACAGTTGTTTTCTACAGTCCTCTCTGACTTTCCCTTCTGTCTCCCTCTCTACTTTTAAGGACCCTGTGATTACATGGAGCCCACCTGAATAATCCAGGACAGTTTCTCTCCTTCAGAACCAACTGATTAGCAAACTTACTTCCTCCAGCGAAGTCTCTTTTACTGTATAAGTTTACATATTCCTTCATGTTGCTGAATAGTATTTCATGGTATGGATGTACCACAGTTCTTTCCGCAATTATGAATAAGGTAGCTATGAACACTTGTGGGCAGGTTTTTGTTTGAATGGAAGTTTCCATTCTCTGAGATAAGTGCCTCAAAGTGCAATGGCTGGGTTATATGGTTTTGCATGTTTTTTTATTAAAAAAAAAAAAAAACTGCCAGGGGCATTGGGTGGCTCAGTCAGTTAGGCATCTGACTCTTGATTTTGGCTCAGGTCATGATATCAGGGTCGTGAATGATATCATGGGGGGCTCCAAGCACAGTGGGGAGTCTGCTTGAGATTCTCTCTCACGTTCTCTCTCTGCCTCTCCCCCTGCTCATACTCTCTCTCTCACATAAATAAACAAACAAACAAATAACTGCCAAACTATTTTCTAGAGTGGCCGTAGTATTTTACATTCTATCGAAGAGATTTGAACAGAGAAGCGATGTGATCCTGTGTGTGTTTTTAAAAACAGTCTCTGGCAATGGACTCTGAAAAACAAACTGAGGGTTCTAGACGGGAGGGGGTGGGGGGATGGGTTAGCCTGGTGATGGGTATTAAAGAGGGCACGTTCTGCGTGGAGCACTGGGTGTTATGCACAAACAATGAATCATGGAACACTACATCAAAAACTAATGATGTAATGTGTGGTGATTAACGTAACAATAAAAAATAAAAAATAAAAAAAAATAAAAACAGTCTCTGGCCACTGGGTCAGGAAGGCAAAGGTGGAGGCAGAGGAAGCAGTAGGGGCCGTCTGCTGTGGTCTAGGTAAGACACAAGGGTGTGGGCACAAGGAGGAGGAGCTTGAGGTAACAAGAAGCAATCAACTATGAGCATGGAGCACTGGGTGTTATACGCAAACAATGAATCATGGAACTCTACATCAAAAACTAATGATGTAATGTATGGTGATTAACATAATAAAATGAAATTAAAGAAAAAAGCCATCAACTATGAGGATACATTGAAGATATGATCGACAGTTGACAGTTGCTACAGGATGGCTCATGGGAATTGAGAGGAAGGGAATCCGAGGAGGACCACTATGCTGTGGGTTTGAGCACGTTGGTGAATGGTGGTTCTGTTTGTCTTGAGAGTGGAGGGGCTTGGACAGGAGTGAACACAGGGAGGAGGTGAGGCCCGTGTTTAATTTAAAGTGCCTGCCAGGAGGGGAAGAAGGAAGGGGGGGAATCGGAGGGAGAGACGAACCATGAGAGACGAGGGACTCTGAAAAACAAACTGAGGGTTCTAGAGAGGAGGGGGTGGGGGGATGGGTTAGCCTGGGGATGGGTATTAAAGAGGGCGCGTTCTGTGTGGAGCACTGTGCATTGTTATGCACAAACAATGACTCATGGAGCACTACATCCAAAACTAATGTAACGTATGTTGATTAACATAACAATAAAAAAATAAAAAAATAAAAAGTGCCTGCCAGATTTCAAGTGGAAACACTGAGTGGGTGCTTAGAAATAGGAGTCTGGAGCCTGAGGAAGGATTGGGAGGCTGGAGATAGAGTAAAAAAGGACAATGTATATGTGAATATGCCCAACACAAAACACGGCATAATCACAGGCAAGAACTGCCCACTCAATTTGGATCTCAAAAAAGAAGTGTCCTCTCCTGGGCTTCACGAAGGAAATAGCACCTTGGGCTCCAGTTTCAACACAGCGAGCGTGCTCAACTACAAGAACGTGCAGATCACAGCCGCAGTGATGGACACCCCAGTTTCCATCTGGCTGATCTCTGATGTCTTCTAGGGAACTGCTTTGTGTAGGCATACCCTAGAGAAAGTTTGCTTTTTCATTTGTCTATAACGAGGTTGCAGTGTGTTTTGTCTTTTTTAAAATGACAGTTGTTAATGCAACGAAGTCCATTGTGATTTGTAATTATAGGAAGAACTCAATGCAAATCACTTTTAGTATAGGTGTTTCTATTTTATGTTGTGCTTTGGAGGGTTAAAGGGGATAATACAAAATGTGGATTGTTGTTCTGTTGCCAGAAGTTTCCCAATTGGATTCTCAGGCTCTGGGGCAGACTTGGCAACAACTTTTGTGATGTTTCCATTCTGTGGTTCCATAGGGATGTTACTGTAGCATTGTGCCTCTGCTTTCCCTGCAAAACCAGTTTCCTTTCCTAGCTCACCTTCCTGTGAGGAGACTAAGGCCCAGAGATGACACAGTCAGTATGAAAGGACAGCACAGCAAGGCCTGGAAGGTCTCCTGGTTAGCTCCTCCTGCCCCCCCCCCCTCCGCTGCCATTCTCCCCCCACCCCATACTCACCTCAGAGTGATCCTTGGAAAACAAAGAGTAGCTAGCCCGGGTGAAACTTAACCTTCTCTTGTTTCTTCAGGTTTCTTTCTCCGGGCTCAATCCTCTGGATACATAATATATTAGGTTCAGGCCCTAAATGAGAAAGAGTTGAAATGAGTTCCCTGAAATTCGACAAACCGTTATAGATTCCTTGTCTACATCTGTGAGTCAGCGTTTTTTTGTTTTGTTGTTTGTTTGTTTGTTTTTTGCCCGTGGGGAGACTTAAAAGACAAAACAAAACAAGAACCCAGTGCCTGAGCCTCATCCCGGGCCAACGAAATCAGAACCTCAGGGAAATGCCCCTGTCCTGGACATAAACCCAGGGTAAAAATACTGTTGATGTACTGATAGGCCAAAAAAATGACCCACCAAAAGATATCCATGTCAAATCGCAGGGACTGGTAAATGTGAGTTTATTTGGGAAAAGTGTCTTTGCAAATGTGATTATCTTAAAGATTTTGAGATAATCCTGGATTATCCAAGTGGACCCTAAAGCCGGTTCCAAATGCCTTTGTAAGAGACACAGTGGAAAACAGGCTCAGAGGAGGGCGGCAACGTGACCTCATCAACAGAGACCAGAGGAACACAGCCACAAGGCAAGGACCACTGGGGCCCTCAGAGGAATTGTTTCCTCGAGCCTCCAGAGACGTGGGGTCCTGTCCACACCCTGATTGCACACTCCTGACCTCTGGAACTGTGAGGGAATAAATTTCTGTTGTCTTAAGCCCCCCAGTTTGGGGTAATTTGTTACAGAAACAGTAGAAAACCCACACAGAGGCCTCTGTTACTTTGTAAAATCAAACAAAGAAGGAGGGATGCATGAAATTTCTAAGAGAGGGGGAGGAGAGGAGTAGTGATGTGGAAGGTTTAGAATTCAAACTGGCAGATGTGTGTGTAAAACTCTGAACATCTAGCTAAATAACATCTGAGAATTACCCTTCTATCTGCACTTCATTTCTGAAAATGAGTTTGTTTCATTAAAGTCTTTTTAAAAAGAATATCAAGGTGTTAATATTTAAAACAGTGCTGAGCTTGGTTTCCTATAAAATATAAGACCTATAAAATATAAAAAAAGATTTAATAAATTTTAAATAATTTTTAATGTTTTAATAATTCTATTGATGGTTACTAGTGACTTGGAATCCAGGAAAAATATCTTCAAACGGTTGGATCAAGGAAAGTATATGGAAGGAAAATACTAATTCAGGGGGGAAAAAAACTAAATTTTTTTTCTGGTAAAATATAAAACTTCCTTGGTCTTTATCCTGAAGGATAATATATAGGATGAGGCAGCTATGTTAGAGAAATAACTGGAAAGAAAGTATGCAATGGGCAAAAGGAAGGATGGAAGGAAGGAAGCAAGCAAGCAAGCAGGTTCTATGTGAATTATAAAAATGTCAATATAAAATGTCAGAATTCCAAGTGTTAGCTCAACTATTAAAACCTGCGGGAAGCCTGACTTTGGGTCCATCTAAACACCAGGCCCTCCAGTATTCTTGCCCGTTGTGCTTGCCTCCCTCATACCACTCCCTGGAGAGTGGGGCATTTTTCGCCTCTCTCCCTGTGGACTGCACAGCCCATCATGCTGCATCCCTGGGGCACAGCACCATGCCCCACAAGCCTCTTAGACTCCGCCAACTTGTCTTCTTCTCTGTCACCAGGTAAATCAAAGTGGCCCCCCCCCCTTATGTTTAATTACTGGAGTCATAATATGTATATCCGCTCCATTCCTTTCCCCCAGAGAAGCCAGCTTGGGGGGAGGGTGTTAAAAATGCAGTCCTGAGCATGGCTCTCAGAGCCCTCCACCCCATGACCCATTCTGGCGAAGGCGTTTAACTGCCCCCCTTCGCCAAGAAGGTCCTCTGTGCAGGGTCTCTGGGGCCAGGCCCCCCACCCCACAGACCTCGGTACTGAGCTCCTGGGGTTCAGCATGTGTCTCTTCTTCATGCCTTCATCCCCTCTGTCCCTTCTGCAGGGAAATTCTATTTCAAAGCTTGCTCTTGAACTCGTGCCCCTCCATGTGGTTTCACCCCTTCACAGCCTCACAAACTCTCCTCCAACTCCTGTTTTAGGTGAGTCTGCTCCCTCTTACATTCTCCCACAGTCTACCTTCTCTTGTATCTCTAATCACAATGGTAATTAGATGATATTCTTTGATGATTGATTTAAAGCCTGACGTCCCCCATTAGAATGTGAGCTCCCCGGGGACAAAGCCTATATCTGATTCATATTTGCCCACCAAGTCCTCAACACCTAGGACAGTCCCCAGTGCACAGTAAGCAGCCCATAGAAGTTAGCCGAATGCTCCGCACGTATTGGCAAAATGCACCGAATGCCCACTTCCCCTTGAGGTGAGAAGCCCAGGGGAGCAGCCTTTTCCTGCCTTCTGCAGCCCTTGTAGTCCTGCTTCCGTGGGAGTGATAGAGAGCCCACTGGAAAGCCACATGGAAGAACAGAGAGACACAGCTTGTTTTCACAGCCGGACACAGCAGTGGGACATCAGTGGCTCCTTTGTGGGAGTCCCGTGCTCCGCCGTTCACGCAGGGAACAGCTTTTGAGGCTTCCCAGGCTGCTTCATGTGCACAGTGCTCTGCCTCTCAATTTGTACAGTGTGATGCTAAAAACGCTAGAAAGAAAATACATGCCGGAGAGAAAAAGGAACAGAGATGGCCGGGATCTAATAAACCCATAGTGGGCCTGCTCTGAACGTACAAAATAATCTGAGTGGTAGTGCGCCTTGAAAAAAAGAAGCCTAGACTAATGTAATTTTCTTGAAGTCCCCTATAAAGTATTTTATTCCATAATACAGCTACATTTATGAAATGCCTTTATCTTGAAAGATCCCAAAGGGCTTACTGAGCTGAAAAGGAAAATATCAAGTATACGGCAATCTCAAAAACACCACCAATGTACTTTTGTGATAAGGATGGGGGACTCTGTGACAGCAGGTAGACATCTTAAAAAGCAGATAGTGGCTTATCCTGCTAAACCTTCGGGGAAGAGAGGGAGAGAAGATAATTGCCCACATTGGGGAGGAGTCACGTGGGCTTTCTGTATTAATAAAGGCCGTGGCTTTTTTCCGTCTGCCATGTGAATTAAGTAAGTGACTTCTATCAGCATCATGCTCCCCATTTGAAATAGGAGGCAGCTATCAACTTACACTTCATAGAGGGGGAAAAAAGTGTATGTGAAGCATCCAAGGGTTAATGGAGGTGAGGGGTAGCGTAATTTAAAATCCATGCATTTAAAAAACTAAAACATAGGGCGCCTGGGTGGCTCAGATGGTTAAGCATCTGCCTTCGGCTCAGGTCATGATCCCAGGGTCCTGGGATCGAGTCCCGCATCGGGCTCCCTGCTCCTTGGGAGCCTGCTTCTCCCTCTGCCTCTCTCTCGCTCTCTCTCTGTGTCTCTCATGAATAAATAAATAAAAAAAAATCTTTAAAAAAAAATAAATAAAAATAAAAATAAAAAATAAAAAACTAAAACATAACAACCTACAGTTGATCCAACTGTTAAAATATCATTTCCCACCCAATTTTTATCTAATCCATTCCTGCCCAAATGTCTGATAATAGATGTTTCTTCTTTATTGTCATCCCGGTTCCGACAGGATTCAGATACACGGACTCTCAGGGCATTCAAGGAGGGGAAGGGGCAGGGGGGCCTGGCAGGGAGGAAGAGTTCTTCTTGGTTATCTCCCAAGAGTATCCCCTCACCAGGAGCTAAGAAAGGAAAGTGGAAACGTCAAGTGATGTAACAGTCTAACAATTAAAGTCAGTAAAAAAGTAACTCCCTTCTGCTGGAGAGCATTAAGGCTGACCCTCTCTCTCTCTCACCCAGAGCAGGACTTCCTCACCTCTGCAGTTTCTCCTGATGTCTTCTGCTCTCCTTCCACCCCCCGGCCTCTCATCTTCCCCTCATCTCCCCCTCATACCTCACTGCCTCTGGTATCTTTACCCTCATCCGCATTCCCTTCCCACGCTCTCTTCCAAAGAACCGAAGGTCTGCAAATCAGGTTAGCAATGAGAACGCTTTTCTCAGCTGGAGGAAGAGAAGAAGCCACGTTGGGAAAGATAAAGGTGTTAAACTTTTGGTTTGACTATATGATTATTTATTACTTTTTCTACAGAGGGTTATTTTAAAGAGCAAGGTGGAACCTAGTAGCATAGCAATCCAACAGAGCCAAATGCACAGGTGAAGCTGACCTGTCCGTCAAGCTGGCTGAAACATCTGGGCCGACCCCTGAGGTGCCTTGGGGGGCAGACTCAGGAGCAGTCCTGAGGGCTTTGCACACCGTGATGGATTGGTCCGACTCTAGAGCCTTTGTTCTAGAAGTCTTTAAAGGCTTTTATGTTTATTTTTTATTTCAAAAAGAAATCAGGGGGCGCCTGGGTGGCTCAGTAGTTAAGCGTCTGCCTTCGGCTCAGGTCATGATCCCAGGGTCCTAGGATCAAGACCCGCATCGGGCTCCCTGCTCAGCGGGAAGCCTGCTTCTCCCTCTCCCACTCCCCCTGCTTGTGTTCCCTCTCTCGCTGTGTCTCTCTCTGTCAAATAAATAAATAAAATCTTAAAAAAAAAAAAAAATCAGACCTACAGGAAAGTTTCAAAAAGAATACAAACAATCCCTTTATGCTTGTCACCCAGATTTCCCAAATGTTAACATTTTACCACATTTGCTTAATTTTTCCTCCCTCCCCCTGCCCCACCCATTTGAGAGTAAACTGTGGACCTTATGCCCCTTTACCTCTAATCTACAGAGTGGTATTTCCTAAAAGTAAAGATTTTTTTTTTTAATCTCCTAGAACCACAGAACAATTATCAAATCAGAACATTAACGCTATTGAAAGCATATTATCTAGTCTACAAATCTATTCAAATGTAGCCAATTTTATGGTATTAACATTCTTTATAGCACAAGAGAAAAACAATTCTGATCTAGCATCCAAACCAGGATCTTACAGTGGTTTCAGTGTTTAGACCTCATGTCTCTTTAGCCTCCTTTAATCTAGAAAATTTCCTCAGCCTTGTTCATCTTTCACGAACTTGACATATTTTAAGATTATAGGCCATTTATTTTGTAGACTGTCCCATCATTTGGGATTGCATGTTTCCTGTGATTACCTCCACATTATACACTTATGGCAAGAATAGCACAGAAACATTATGGTGTCCTAGTGCATCTCTTCAGGAATCACATGGTGTCTGTTTGTGCAGCTACCAGTGACCTTAACTTTGATCTCCCAGGGTGGCTTCTGCCAAGGTTCTCCTATAGAAACTTAATATTTTTTTTCTCTAAATTTTCTTTTAATTTTTTATTGTTATGTTAATCACCATATATTACATCATTAGTTTTTGATGTAGTGTTCCATGATTCATTGTTTGTGCATAACAGCCAGTGCTCCACGCAGAACGTGCCCTCCTTAATACCCATCACCAGGCTAACCCATCCCCCCACCCCCTCCCCTCTAGAACCCTCAGTTTGTTTTTTAGAGTCCGTCGTCTCTCATGGTTCATCTCCCCCTCCGACTTACTCCCCTTCATTCTTCCCCTCCTGCTATCTTCTTCTTCTTTTTTTTTTTTCTTAACACACATTGCATTATTTGTTTCAGAGGTACAGATCTGTGATTCAACAGTCTTGCACAATTCACAGCGCTCACCATAGCACATACCCTCCCCAATGTCTATCACCCAGCCACCCCATCCCTCCCCCCCCCCACCACTCCAGCAACCCCCAGTTTGAAACTTAATATTTTTTTAATTAATAATTACAAGGATGTCTTTTCAGACTACACAAATATCTTGTTTCTTTTTATACTTTCACCCACTGGTTCTGGCCTTCACTGATAATGTTTGCCCAAAGCAGTTATTATTGTCATAATTGCCAAATGCTGGTTTTCTAATTACATGATTCCTTCTACATTGATTAGTGGCATTCAGTTTTAAGGAAGGGTTTTCCCTTTTCTCCCATTTGTTAACTTATTTTCTCTTTCAAAAGCCATATCAGTATCGTCTCACGGAGTCTTACTTGATCGCGTGGGGTTATGGTCTGTTACTATCATTATTTATTCTCCTGTTCCAACTGTCCACAGTTGGGCCCGTGGGAAATTTAATATGCAGTTTTTATACCCAAGGATCCTCACACTTCAACCCTTCTTTATTCGCTTATCTGCCACCTTCCACTTTCTTGTCTTGGATCCTTTATCTGGAGAATTTGTTATTTTTCTGAGAAGTCCTCAGACCCAGTGATCCAGTTACTGTCTGTTCTTGCTGACTAACTCCTGAAATAAAATTTTTTAAAAAGCTCGTGGTAGAAGCAAAAGGAGTTAAGTGGCACTTCTCCCAGGAGGCCACACCCACGGCCCTACCAGCTGCTCGGCGGCACGAGGGAGCTAAAACTACAATCTTTCCCGAACGCTTTTTGTTTTCTCATTTCTTTGTACTTTTGATCTTCTTTTCTCCCCTGCCAAGATTAATTCTAACTCCCTACATTAATCCAGAAATGGACTCAAACTCCAAGAAGCATCTCTGGCTCTGTGAAGCCATCTCCACTCCCTAGGCAGAACTAATTATTCTCTTCTTGGCAGCTCAATAAACTCTTGGTATAGCCTTTTATTATGGAATCCATCAGATGACTTTATAGTTTTGTGGGTGATTTTTGCCATTTTGTTCCTCTCAATAGGCTGTGAGCTTTTCACAGGAAGATTCTTACACATACCTGAATCGAGTAATAATAAATATTTTAATGGCTTAAAATGCATTAGAATCTACTTCCAAGTCATTATATAAACCAGAGGCCAGCAGACATGTTTGCTAAGAGCCAGGTAGGCATTGCGGTGATAAGAGTCTCTCTTGCAACCACTCACTTCTGCCCCTGTATGGTGTAAACCCCTATCAGCAATACCTAAAAGAATGAATGTGGCTGTGTTTCAGTAACACTTTTTTTACATAAATAGGAATTTGGTTGGATTTTGCCCTAGGGCCATAGTTTGTTGACTCATGATCTCAAGTTATTCTTAATGTTTGAATTACCTTTCTCTGGAGATTCCCTAATTTTTCCTGGCTAATGCCTGCATATCTATAATGCCATTAGCTGTTTGCAGTGATTGCTCTGCTCCGAGGAGTTTTGCCCGGGCGGGGATCCTTTTAGGTGTGTAAGTCATTAACCCTCTAGCCCAGGAAGTCCCATATTGCAGGATCCAGCTATAAGCTTATTCATATTTCACAGCAACTTGCACAGATAGATTTGAAACCAAAGTTCCGTGTGGATGAAGGGCAACATGGAGTGAGGTTGAATCTCAAAGTAGGAATTCAGGGGCACTGATGAGGCACAGGGCAAGACCAGGGTATAAAGACATGTGAGAAATAGACCGATACAAGAGAGGAAAACACTTGCTGACCAGACTCCTTCTCAGAAAGCTGCTGCAGAGAGGTGCGTCTGGCGGGCAGATTCTGAGTGTGAGAGCTGTGCTGGGGTGAGAAACGGGGGGTGGCTGAAGAGTAAGACAAAGGCGATGCTCCTTCCGTTTCTGCAGGGGCTCTTGCATTGCTGACTCCTGTTTTCTAAGGTGGCAACTTCCCAGCTTCTAATGTAAAAATTCTTTAGGAGAATAGCGTGCTTGGCTAGCTGGGTTGCTGGAGCCTGAGTCTCCAGTTGTTACTAGCCATGGGGCCTGGGGAAGATATTTCACCTTTTGTGCCTCCCTCCGCTCCACCGACAAAGTGGGATAATACAGCACCTTCCCCCACAGAGTTGCTGGGTGCAGAAAAGCACTAACTCCATGCGAACTGCCAACGATAGAGGCTATCATGCGGAAAACATTCAACACGTGTCAGCCGTTTTAATATTGTGGGTGGTAGCATTATTCCAGAAACAGCCATCAAGATGGGTACCATTCCCTGAATCCACACCATTTGGGTTTGCTTATTGAAGGAGTTACCAAGGCAAGCATCCACCTTGACCTTAAAACCAAAAGCTCTATTTGATAGAGCTTATCAAATTCTTTGTTGAAATTCCTCTAAAAGATACCTCACAAGTCTGTGTTGTTTTGCATTTCATGTCCATGAAGGAAACTAGGTCACTCAGGCACAACTTGATTTTAATGACCCCCCTACAGGCTTCTAAAGATCACCCCCTTTATTTCCTTTGTAAGTGTTCAAAACCATCCTTTAATGATCCGTTCTAGAGTCTTGACCCAGAACAATGTCAGTCTCATTATAGGATCTCAGAATCTACTGCCACCTTTTGAAGTATTTGGAGATAACCTTTCTGTCCACCGTCTGAGCACTCGGCCATTCTTGTGCTTGAGCATCGAGGGGCCATCTCCCAATCTCTTGTGCTCTCTTGCTGCCCAACTTGGGGGTTCTTTTCCCTTCCACTTGTGTTAGTTTTGCATTTTCATTCTGATGCTCATTTTTCTTGGCATTTGTCTTGAGGAGTGAGAGGCAAAACAGATGCTTAGAAGGTCTCCATTCTCTTCGCCGTCCCTCTCCTTTGCTCACCTAAAAGAAATAGGTTTTATGATTCAACTTGCTGTTCTAAACATAGCTTTAAAGCCCATTTGGGTGTCCTTAGAAATTTTTCTGTGTGTCAGCTCATATGAGACACCCACTCCAGATGTCTTGTTTTCCCACTGTTCACTCTACAATTGAACAAAACACATATTAGGTACCCACTGTGAGGCAGGCATTGTGCTACGCTTCAAAGATACAAAGGAAACAAAATGTAGTCCCGGCTCTCAAGGAGAGCATGGTAAAGTGAGACATGCAATCAGACATGTACAAGAGAGTACCCAAGAACTCTGTTGAAGACCTCTACCACCGAGCTGAGCACCTTCACCTGGGGGAAGGGATGGCTTCACTGGGGGCTGGGTTTTGAGTAAAGTCTCTCATTTTTATTCTCCTTCATTTGCTTTATTCCTCCACCCTACCCCATCCCCCTCTCTAGTCCCACAGGCAGCCACTAAAAATGGGTACAAGTATTTATTTTTGCTTGAGTAGTGTTCAGGCAAAATGCATATCCCCATTTTATGGTCACATATTTCATTTTTAAATTGATATAAATGATCCTGTGTTGCATACCTTATTCTATTTTTCACTTTCCTTCACTTAGCACTCTTTCTAAGATCATTTATGCTCGGGTGTGAACATCTAGGCTATTAGTTCTAATTGCGGCACATCCCTCTGGCCTGTGTGTCCTCCATGTTCCACTTTTCTCTTGTCTCAGTCTGGAGCATCGTTTGTGGTTCGCAGCATTCCAAATAACACGCTTGTGGATCATATATGCCCAAGAATATGGTCACCGGATTGTAGGTGCGGCAGGCCGAAGAGTGGTCCCCAAAGATGTCTACTTTCTAATTCCCAGACCTTGTAAATATGTGACGTCCAGTGGCTAAAGGAACTTTGCATATGTGGTTAACTTAAGAATCTTGAGATGGGGATGCCTGGTTGGCTCAGTCAGTTGAGTGTCCATCTGACTTGGTTTTGGCTCAGGTCATGATCTCATGGCTGGTGTGACTGAACCCAGCCTGGGGCTCCGCACTGAGCAGGGAGTCTACTTGAACATTCTCTCCCTCGGCCTCCCCCCACCCACTCATATTCTCCCCTCCCTCCCTCTCTCTTTCTCTCTCAAATGCGAGTCTTGAGATGGAAAGATAATCATGGATTGTCCAAGAATCTTGAGATGGAAAGATAATCCTGGATTGTCCAAATGGGCATAATCTAATCACAAAGGATCCTTGTAAGAGAAAGAGGGAAGCAGAAGGATCTGAGTCAGAGATTTGCAGGTTCTACACTGCTGGCTTTGAAGGTGGAGGGAGGGGCCATGAGCCAAGGAATCTGGTGCCCTCTAGAAGCTAGGAAAGGAGAGGAAATTGTTGTTCCCTAGAGCCTCCTAAAGGGATGCAACCCTGCCAACACCTTGATTTTAGCCAAGTGGTGTTTGAAGCCACTAAGTTAATGTAATTTGTTACAGCAGCAAGAGGAAAATTAACATAGAAGTTATGCCTAGGGCCCATTTTGACTGAAATGGTGCCACATTGCTTTCCAGAATGGCTACCCTGGTCTACACCCCCTAGAACTGCGTATGAGGTGCCCCTGACGCCACATCCCTGGTCTCATGTGGCCTCATCTGACTTTCCGATCTCTTTTAGTCATCTGGATATAAAGCGTAAGTAAGTATTACTGAGAGAATCAGAATTTCCAAACCAAAGTTGGGGGCGGGGGGAGCACAAGTCAGAGACACCTTCAAGCCCCTGGCTGTTGTAGCTGGATTATGGTTGGATTGTGGTCTGGATCAGTTGGGGGGAGCATGTAAGTCATCGGGGTACCCAGGGTGGGACTCCCAAGGGGCCTGCATGGAGAATCAGTGGAGACAAAAGCAGTACTCCTCATGAGGACACAGGGTGTGAGGACTCCATGGAAGAGAGAGCCCCAGACAATGGCGAGGGAGTGTGGTTTAGCAGTCAGAGGCAGGGCTTGGTGTCATTGCTAGTTCTACAGCTGCTGTGTGACTTTGGGTAAGTTCCTAGCCTCTCTGATCCTTGGTGTCCTGCTCTATGTGACAGGGATAAGAAAACTGCCTGCCTCACAGGACTGCTCTGAGGGTTCCGAGAGATATACACATAAAGCCCTGATATAGTGAATGGCATGTAGTTAGCAACCAGTTAGTAAAAATAATATTTTCATCGTTACAGTAATTATAATAATAATTACATTTCTCACATCAGTCCTTCCTAATTTACAGTATCCAAGGCAGACCTTGCTCTCCTTTCTGGAGAGTAATGTATTGCAAGAGATTCTCACATATTTGAATGCAAATAATTTTGTACCTCATTTTCAAGTAAATCTATCTCCCCCTCCTCCACCGCTCCCCTCACACCATCCCCCCATCCCTCAAAAACTAGCGGTCTCCTTTTCGGGTTGCTGACAGCATAATGCAGTTAGAACACAACTCATTTCCTGACATCCATCCTGCAAGCTGTCCCCCGTTCCCAGCAGTTTTTGGGACTAAATAATGCACGAGAGGAGGGAAGAACAGGGATTGTAGATTGTACAAACGGCAGAAAACAGCACTGTAAGGATTCTGTATTGTGCAGAGATGAAAGCGCCTGGTCAGAAGGCCAATCCCAAAGTGAACAAGAAACGCAAAGGCACTGACAAGGCAGGAAAGAAAGGCGTTTTTAGAGATAAGATTTGCCGAGAGCTGAAAAGGAGATGACTCGGGAGACGGGCCGCGTCTTCATTAGGTAGGAACTCTGGAAGAGGCACACCCGCGGAGACCTGGCTTTTGAAGGGCCGGGGCTCTGAAGCAGCTAGCAAACAGGAGCCCCCCATCCTGGGTCCTCTGGAGACTTCTTGGACTTGCCTGCGTGGAGGCAGTTGCTGGTACCTCGGGTCCCCGCGACTCTCTCTTCTTGCCTCTGTGAGAGACAGGATTGCGCTCAGCTGTAATTGGGGATTTGTATGTCTCTCTTCTTCACTCTGCTGGAGTTCCAGGAAAGACTGTCTTTGAGACATTTGTCTAGTTGTTCCCCTGGTGAATTGCAGTAATATTTATTGGCCGTTTGCTCTGACCCCGTGCTAATTGCATGCGTTGTATAAAATATGCCTCATGACCACCTCGGAGGCCTATTTTGCAGCTGTTGAAACTGAGGCAGGTGGAGATTGGGACTTTTTTTACAGACACACACACGCGTGGTAGACAGTGAGGGTGGGATTTGCACTCAGGCTCTTGAGCTGGGCTGTTGAGGCTCTGTGATCACCAAAACCAAGTATGATGCAGGGCACAAAGAGAGCACTCAGCAAGTGTTTGATTTGTGAGGAAGTTACAGTGCCTGAAACTCAGCTGGCTGATGGCGTGGCACCAGCAATCAGGACTTCCATCCCTCGGGCCTGGCACGAATTGGGGGCGGGGGGGGCAAGCTTTCCAGTTGCCAAGGCCGGGCCAGTGGCTTATTCTAGTAAGAGGGCCTGAAACGCCTGGTTCCTCAGTCTGCCCCTGTCATGTCTCTTCTGGGCAGTCTGGCATTCCCAAGGGACCGTGATAAGAAGTGAAGAGCAGAAGTTTTACGTTTCCTCATAACAGAAGTTTTAGAACAAATAAAACTACCGCTGGAATACATTTTAAAAACCTATCCTTCGAATATTTTTAAAGGCTTCTGCACCAATCAGTTTAGTAAGTTCCTAAGATAGAGTCCCATTTTGAATTTACCCTGGCCATGTTCTCTCTTCAGTTGCTAAATAGAGAGTTCCAGCCATGGTCCCAGCGTCCTCTGTGGACTGCAGGGTTGGATGGGACCTGGGTGAGTAAAGGAGCCGACCCACTGCCCTAGGAGGTACAGGGAGAGAGCCAGGCTATTAAGTAGGACCGGACTAGTCATTTCAGCAGTAAGTGACACCCAGACCAACAAGTCCCATGCTTTTCTGAAAGAGGAAAACAGTCAGATCAGAACACACCACGGCTGAAACTATCAGGGAGAAGCGGGGCATGGCAAAGGCACCACTTATAAATGTGGGTGGAGTGTAGGGAAGGGGCGGTCTAGCCCCCGGTAAAGGCAGGCAGCAGTTACCAGCCCTGGCCTGGGAGGCAGGAGGAGAGAGCCCTCCAGAACTCCCAGAGAGACTGAGGCCAGTGTGGAGAGGACCACCTGACCGGTGCCGAGGAGACCCTTGGCTGAGAGGCACAGCCATCCCCAGTGATGCAGCAGGGAGGCAGAAGAGGGTAGTACTTGCATTTGCCTGCCTGTCTTTTCTCCCCAGTGGGTCAAAGTCCGACAGTCAGGCAGCCATTCTAATGAGCTCCTAATGGCCGGTGTCCAGAATGGAGAAGAGAGAAGGGTGGAGAGCAGGGAAAGATCAAAATGGGCCGAAGCAGTCATGAAAGTGCTGGACATGGGATGGCCCACTGAACATGACTAATAAAACAGAACTGTAAATTTAAGAAGACTAAACAATGTACTTTAAACCTACTAGAAATGTGATGTTTGATGGCCCATTCCACAGTTAAACTGTGCTGAACTCAAGTAAAACAGCCCTTCATCCTCCTAAGAACCTAGGAAATTAGGTGACAGCTTCCATGTGTTGTAGGGGGAGTAATAGACACTTGCTCAAGCCAAGTCCCATTTGCACAACCACAGCTCTCTGACCTTGACACCTGGGGGTGCCTTGGTCTCCAAGAACCTTTTTGTTTCCTCTGGTTCTCACCTTTCAGTGCTCATGACTTCATAATGGTGGAGAAAATGAGTGTTTGTCTGTTTGCTTGTTTCACGGCAGGGCATCCAGCAGGGTCGAAAGGAAAAACAGTTTGCCCAAGTCTCCATGTCAGGAAGTTCCTGCTGGGGGCTCCCCTCATTAATCGAGCGCATTGAGACCCTTCTGGTGCTTCGCAGTTGGTGATTCAGGACGAAACACGAAACACGACTGCTCTTCTGTTTCCTCCCCAAATGCTGTCATTTCAGCACAAAGGAAGCCTGAGAGCCTCAGAAGCTGCATCATCAGAGGGCCCATCCTCCTGTGATTGGCTTGCATACAGACAACTATCAGCCGAAGGCAATTTTCAAAAGGGACTCCATTTCTATGGGGATATTTTCCACTGAGCTGGTTGCTGACTCTCACTTAGTCATTTAAAAATGATTCAAAGGGAAGGAAATAATAAACTTCCATTTTGCCTTTCACCAGCACATCTCAAAACTAAATTAATTCCCAACATTTGTGCATAAAGTTTGTGTCCTGCTAAATGAGTTCCCTCAAGAGTGCTTTACGCATCCTTTCTCACTGCCCCGGCTCACGTACCACAATCCGCATTCTGAACCTCCAGTCTCGAGGCCCTCTCCCTGCTCCCACGTCTGGACGATGGTGTGATGAACCCGATCAGCTACGCCTGTGGCCCTGCTCTCAACCTTGCTTGTGTCCCCTGCTCTTCTCCCCTCAGAAGTGAGAATGTCTTCTCTTTTTAAAGCTTGACCCCTTAGCTAGTCTTTCCACCCTGGTCCATGGGAAACCTGTTCTGGCCTTTGGTTCCTTTCTCTCCATCACCTTTAGGTGTTTTCCTTCTTTTTGTCCAAAACAAACAAACAAACAATAGCAAACCACCACACATGTAATGCCCACCCAGAAAATGAAAATTTTGCTTGATCCCACTTTCTGCTTTTCTTGCAAGGGCTCTCTCGTTTCTTTTTTCTTTTTTTTTTTTTTTAATTTATTTATTAAGTTAGCCACCATACAGTACATCATTAGTTTTTCACGTAGTGTTCAGTGATTCATTAGTTGCATAAAACACCCAGTGCTTATCACAACACGTGCCCTCCTTAATACCCATCACCGGGTATTAAGGGTATCTTGTACTTCCCCTCGGAAACCCTCAGTTTGTTTCCTGGAGTCCATAGTCTCTCATGGTTCGTCTCTCCCTCCGATTTCCCCCCCTTCAGTTTTCCCTTCCTTCTCCTAATGTCCTCCATACTATTCCTGATGTTCCACAAATAAGTGAAACCATATGATAACTGACTTTCTCTGCTTGACTTACTTCACTTAGCATAATCTCCTCCAGTTCCATCCATGTCTCTGCAAATGGTAGGTATTCATCCTTTCTGATGGCTGAGTAATATTCTGTTATATATATGAACCACATCTCTATCCATTCATCTGTTGAAGGGCATCTCGGCTCCTTCCACAGTTTGGCTATTGCGGACATTGCTGCTATGAACATTGGGGTGCGTATAGCCCTTCTTTTCACTCAGTTCTTGATACATCTCCCCACACTGCATACACACAGTCAGCCCTTACTGCAGAATTGCACCTGCTTTTCTAAATGTTCAGCCCACTTCTTCTACTACGGTAAGCCTCTCAAAGGCAGCTGGTGGCTTCCTGGTGGTTGTTCCACAGCCCACACTCCGCAGCGTCTGTAGCTTCAACACTGTGGTCCTCCCTCCTTGCCCAAGCCTTGAACCTGCTCCTCCCAGGGCTTCTATATAGCTCACTGTCCAGTCGCTCCTCCTGCCTTGCTCTCTGAAGGCTGTTCCTTGCCATCCTTCCATTCTGGAAAGGACGTATAGCAGTCTGTGTAAGGACATGGAATATGAAGCCTTGTTTCCTTGATCCAACTTCCAGCATTAGTGCTTAGTAGCTGTGTGATCTTAGGCAAGTTACTTGAAATGTTTAATCTTGGCTATGTGTCTGTAAAATGGGGGTAATACTGTCTGCTCCATAGAGTAGGAATTTAAAATTCATTTAAAACATTTAGAAAAGTCAGGGGCGCCTGGGTGGTTCAGTCGGTTAAGCATCTGCCTTCGGCTCAGGTCATGGTCCCCGGGTCCTGGGATCGAGTCCCGCATCGGGCTCCCTGCTCAGTGGGGAGCCTGCTTCTCCCTCTGCCTGCCGCTCCCCCTGCTTGTGCTCCCTCTCTCTCTGACAAATAAATAAATAAAATCTTTTAAAAAATAAAACAAAAACTAAAACATTTAGAAAAGCCCCTGGAAAATAAGCATTTATGCCATTGATATCAAGCTGGTATTTTTCAAGATTCTGACCTCAGAGCTGTATCAGTTTCCTATTCCTGATGTAACGGATTACCGCACGCTTCGTGCCTTTTTATCTTATGGTTCAAGAGGTCAGAAATCCTGGATCCGTTTCACTGGGCTAGAATCAAGGTGTCATCCAGGTGCTTCTGGAGGTTCTAGGGGAAAACCTGTTTTCCTGCCTTTTCTAGCTTCTAAAAGATACTCTCATTCTTTGGCTCATGTCTCCTTTTTCCATCTTCAAAACCAGCAGCATAATATCTTTAAATTTTTCGCTTTTACTCCCCTGCCTCCTTCAGAAGAGCCCTTGTGATTGCTTTGGGCCAACCCACAAAGTCTACAGTGATCGTCTCATTTCAAAGTCAATTGATTATCACCCTTAATTCTATCTGTAACTTTAATTTCTTGGCCATATAACCTAACACTGGCACAGGTTTCAGGGATTAGGCTAGACATTGAGATAGACATTGTTTGGAGAGAACATTATTCTGTTACTGCTAGCTTGCTACTACAAGAATTATTACGTTGTTTCTTTGGACAGTCATCTGAATTTTTATGGTTTCAACAATGAATTCTCTACAGAAGATTTGTCTTTCTGATTTCATCCTAGTCTGTCTTTACACTGGTCTTATACTACCCCAGCTTGTTGCAAGACACATTCTCCTGGCTGCATTGAACACAAACACAAACAAACTCATCATAACCAATTCAGTTTCTTCTCTTGATGACCTTCCTTCTACAAATGGGCCCAGATTTCTCAATAGTTATTGAAGAATGAGGAATCTTCCTGTCCATTTTGGGTGAAGAGAAGTAAGTAAAAACATTTTGGTGGAGATCTCCACCCATCTGAGTGGAAGGGATGCTCCTTTAAATAGTAACTATTACATTTGCTAAATGTGGCAACTATGAGAATATGCCCCCCAGACCTCTGAACGCAGGGGCACACCAACTGCAGACCCCTGAAGTGCAGCACAGCGTTTGGGCTAAGGCCCTACTTATTATTGGTGAGTTGTTCTCACCAATGACTCAGCAAGGCAGGGATACTAAGACAGACATGTTCCCAGAGGAGTCTTGGAACTCATTTGACAGCTCATCAGGGCTCTAGGACACCCCTCCGGCCTTGCGGTACCTTCCTTCGACTGGTAGGAGACGTCTCTCCAGCCTTCCCTCTGTCTCTCCTTCACTCCAGGCCAGACTTGTATCTCCGTCCGATGGTCCCCCGGGGTCCTCCCATCTTCCTCCCCATTTTCTCTGTCTCCCTAATAAAATCATTGGTTTTTATTTTATGTTTTTAATTTTTGAAGTTTATTTATGTAAGTAATCTCTACACCCCATGTGGGGCTCACACTTGCAACCCCGAGATCAAGTTGCTTGGCCTTCCAACCGAGCCAGCCAAGCACCCCTAAAATCATTGGTTTTTAATCCCATCTTGTGTTGGCCTCTCTTGGATCTGGACTGACACACTAAAGGGTTGAAGGGTCAAGGCCTGATGGTGAAGCCCACCTCCTTGGATTCCTCGGGTTCCAGGCAGACACAGAGAATATGGTGAAGCCCACCTCCTTGGATTCCTCGGGTTCCAGGCAGACACAGAGAATTTATGATTGCCAATAAGGGAGCACTCAGACAATGCAAACTCCCTGGTGCCAGGAAGAGAAAGTGGGAGGAAAATGAGATGTTTTAGAAACAACAGAGGGATCCGTGAGACAGGACTGCTGTGAGCTGATGTCATGCTTGACATAAATTGACAGTTAATTGACTAGAGATTTTGGAACAGTTCAGCAGGGGTGTGTGTATGAGAGAGGGAATGTGTGTACCCTGAACAGTGGGGACAAAGACACATGCTCGCTTCAGAGCACGTCTCCAGAAAGCCCTCTGCCCTTGTCCACTTTGTTAATCATCACCCCCCACCCCCCTCCAGGCCCAGGCACCGACTGAGGGAGGACGGATTGTTCACTGAGTTTCTAAGAGGAGGAACAATGGGTGGAAGCTGCCAGGAAGCAGTCCCGGGTTCATTCAAAGAGGGCTTTTCCCCTAGATACCTCAGAGCTGGAGGCACATCTGCCAAAGACACAAGGGCTCTCAGCTGTGGGTGGGAAGTTGGACTGAGCAGCCCATAAAGACCTTCCATATCAGAGATTTTCACGGATTCAACAATCATCAGAGTGCCCTATTCCAGCAGATTTCCAAACATGGTAGATTATCTGAATCACCTGGGAAACCATTAAAAAAAATCCCAAATGTTCTAAATCAAGAGCTCAAGAGAAGGAGGCTAAGAAACTGGATTAAGCTGTAACAAATTCTTTCCCTTGCAATTCTGTTGGCCAGCCCAGTTGGGAAACCACACTATGAAACTGTCCCAGATTTTAGATATACAGTAGTTCATCAGTCTTTTCACATTGGAAACATTTTCTGCTGTCGGGTTCATTTGTTTGTTTTAATGTACTTGAGAGCTTGTACATCAGAGTCTAACAGGAGTGAATTTAAATCATGACTCTGCCACTTACCTCCTGAGCGATCTTGAGTAAGAGATTCAGCTTCTTAGAGCCTCAGGTTTTTGTTTGCTTTTTTAAGCTGTAAATAAAGATGATAACATATCTTCTCCCTAGGTTTACTGAAATGATTGAATTGGATAATGGTAATAGCTAACATTCAGATTCAACTTTCTGCGTGCCAGTCTCTGTTTCAAGTACACGCTTCTTAGCCCATTTATTCCTAAAAACTCTCTGCGTTCTAGGTTCAGCTGTGAATACCATTTTACAGATGAAAAACCCTGAGGAACAAAGAGGTTAAATTACTCACGAAAGGTTGCATAATTAATAAGAAATAGGGATGAGATGTACATATAGGTATGTACCCGGAATATTTTTTAAGGGCTCTGCTGTACTATGTGCGTATAAAGATCTTTACCCAGGGTAGAACATACTATGTGCTCAATAACTATTGGCTAATAATATAATCACTGCTTTTATCCTGGGACTTAGAGTGCAGGTGTCACAACTCTCCAGCATCGGCAATATTCCCAGTAGTTTCTTGTGAAGCCAGGGCACTCGTGTCTTCATGGCCTCTCCTTTGTGTGCTGAGCCCTGTCTGGGTAATACAAAAGGCAGCACACACTGAGGCATTAACTTACTGAGACTGGGAACATCAAATTCAAAACCTGTTCCTGTTGAGTAATGTGAATAAGTGGTATTGTTTGCTCTGTTTCTCCTAAGTGTTGAAGAGTCCTTACAGAAGGAGAATGTGAGTCCTTTAATCGTAACATTCTTTGCTGTAGGACATGCAGGCATCTAGGGAATGCTAGTGTCAGTATCTTTGAGACTTTAGGAGAACTTTTTTGGAGTATAAAGGAAGGAGAGTTGAAAGGCATCTCTATTATAGCAAAGAGAAATTAGGGGATGATTCATCCTATTCTGTAGGAAAAGCAGAACTCAGAGATCTTGAAATAAGTAAGACTTGGTAGTTTTGGAGGGAAAAAAAAAGTACCGTCAAATTTAGGATCTGATGGCTCCATTGAGGATTATAAATGGTGGTTTGATGACTTCTATTTATTAGACATTTTCTTAGCTTCGCCCCCTCATTTCCCTTACAGAGAAGTTCTCACCCAGGCCCTCCAGAGATGAGTGCACAGGTTTTAGGAGGTGGTCAGAACTGGGTTGAAGCCTGCTTTTGCCACTTGCCATATGTGGGATCGTGGGCAACACCCTCCCCTTCCTTGAACCTCAGGCTCCTCTTTTCTGAAGTGTTGGTGGCGCCCTTACACACATTTGAGATTTGTTGTGGGACAAATGTGACGACATGTAAGTACCATCTGTGCCTGGGTTAGGACTCAACCAAGCACTCTGTAGGTGTTCATGATGTTCACAGGATAGCACAAGTTATCACCTTGGTACACCTGAGCCTCCTCAATGCCAGGGAACCAGAGTGGATCCCGGCATTAATTTCCATTGTATTTGATGACAAACATTTGACATTTGGTGCAGTGAGAGTGGGGATGCTTTATTGAAAACACCCATTCTTGCTTTCATTTTCATTTTCAAATATCTACCATCCCCACCACGAATCCAGTCCATGGTCACAAAAGCCCTCAACAAACTTCAGCTTGCCAGCTGATTCAGGTTGCCACCACCCTCAGTGTCAAAAATACCTCAGCCTTTTAGTGCTTTGTCACAGCAAGCACTTTTTTCTTACTCATACACCTGAGGGTCATCTGGAATTTAGTTGATCTAAACTGCTAAGTTTAGCTCTCAGCCATGGATGGGCCTTAGGTCTGTTACATACATGTCTCTCATTCTTCTGGTTATGGCAGAAGTGCAGTAGGTAAGACCAACCTTGGTAACACATCTTGAGCCTCTGCTTGTATCATGTCCGAAAGCACCCGTTGGTCAAAGCCAATCACAAGGCTCAGCCCAATGATAAGACCATGGCAAGGGGATAGATATGTACAAATACTACAAGACAGTGAAGAATTAGGACCCTATGTCACTGTACCATACCTGGGACTCCAAGTCCCCTAGTTCTTTTGCATTTTTATTAATTAGTACTTGCAAGTTGTATAAGGCAGACCCAGGTGGTTCAAGTGACTTAAGTCTATCAGAAGATCACATAGGTCATGTAAGGAAATATTAGACACAACCTTAACTTGGTAAAATTAAGAGTAATTTGCTTTTTAGGAATCAACAACATCCAGCAAAATGCCTGGTACAAAATGGCTGCTCAGTAAATGTTTATTGAAAGAACAAATGAGTAACCCAGATGCATTTCTAATGACTGGTTCGCTTGCCATTTTCCCAGAAGCTGCCTCCATTGATCCTTCCACTCTGATCATCACCCCATACATAGTTCAGCTTCTCTATCTTAGTTCTTCCTTGGTTTCTTTTTTGCTTTGCCTTTTTCCCTTAAATTCCCCAAGAGGAAGGACTCTATTGAATTAATTAGCCATCTTGCAATCTCCTAGTCAGATCTTGCTGCCCCTTGTTGGCACAAATAAGCCAATAGATAATGGCTTCTTTTAAAGTTGCCCTTCACTGGTTCAATCACAAACATTGGTCGGGAACATGCAAGAAATTCCCTGTGGCTGCATGTCCCGGCAGGGGTCTGTGGGGTTCCACTGTCACACAGGGACTAGAGGACTTTGTGTTGGCTTGTCGCATCCCTCTCTTTGTGAGGATAACTCTGTCCTGTGGTTTGAAAAGAGACCCTCTCTCCAACACAGAGAGGTCTCTCTCCCTCTGAAGTATTCATCACAATCTGATGAACCAGTAGCCCCTCATCTCACCATTTTCTACCCCTGGCTGGTTGGAACCCTATTCCTCCCAGCAAATCATTCCCTGCCAGGACATCGCACTGCCCTGTCTGCTGAAACAGAGCTATTTTTCTTGTTTTTGTTTATGTTTTCGATATCTTGTAGCAACAACCCTCTTCTTTAAATCATTGAAGATTGATGGAGACCCAAGGCAACCGAGCCAAAACTGAAGCAATAAAAGTGCTCTGTGTGTGTGTGTGTGTGTGTATTTTCTTTTTAATGTAAGGAACTATTTTTAGAAAAAGAGACATATTAGAGGCCTCCATGGTGAGGAATGGGGATTTTCTTGACCGGTCCATTAAGAATGGGGGATTGGACTGTTGACCTCTAAATCTCAGGTAGAGAAATTGGAGGCTGAAGCTATGGGGCCAGAGTGGGAAGAACATGGAATCTTCTAGCAAAACTGGAAAGGTCTAGAAAAAGAGCAAATAATCAAGGGCAAATTCGGGATTACAACTGGATGCTCAATCAGTAAATTGCGGTGTCTCACAAGACAGGAGGTTCTCTGTGCGTGAGAGGTGAAGACAGAAATGACATCGGATGAGGGCATCACAGGTTGTAACATCACAGGATGCAACAATAAACTGTAAGCTCCGCGAGGCCTCAACTGTCTCATCCCTCGTTATATCTCCAGTTCTGAAGACTCTGGGCAGTACCTTAGTGAGCCCTGAGGACATTAGACAGCAAATTGACTTATTAATTAATTTGGAAGTGAAATCTAGGGAGAGCTTTGCACTTACACAGAAAACACTGACTTTCAAAAATCTATAAAGATGAGAGAGAGGGAGAAAGAAAATGAAGAATGAATGAATGAGTAAATGAATGAATATTGCACCAGTACCTGGAACACGGCAGCGTGAGCAGTTGAAAAGGAAAAGCGTCCCAAGATAGACGAAGCTCCGTCATCCGGTCATATTACAGAGACTTCTCTATTAATGCAGCGTGTGAAGGAATCTCAGCTTTCACGTTATATTCTGGATACAGGGTCATGCCCGCTTCTGTACTTAGCCTAGTTGTCCTGGCTTAACCCACCTGTCTAGAACAGATTTGGTTCCATTCCCCTGCTGGCCAGTTTTCTCTTTAACCAAGTCTTGAGATTTACATTTAGACTAGTTTCATCCCTTGGGGTCAGAATGAAACCACCCTTGTTAACCAGCCTGAGATCCTGTTATAGAAATGCTCTCCAGCTCCTGCCCTCCGGCCAAGGGCTGTTTAGCAACATTGTCTTCTTTATCCCTCATCTTTTTTGACCAGCTCCCTTCAGTGGCCACTTCCTATCCCCAGGGTTCTGAAGCCCAGACCCTCTTCTAGTCAGGCAGTGCCCTAATTTCGGCTCACCTAGTGAAATGTAATTTCAGCCCTCTTCCCCAGTGAATGTATACTGCGTCACGTCCTGATTTTTCTTCTGTTCTCTGCATCCACTCCCCCCTCCCCTTCAGCAATTTCTTTCTTTCCTTCCCCGATCGCCTGTGGCTGGAAGTCAAGGAGACAACTGCCAATTACTGTTGAATTCAGCATCTCCCAAGTTCGCCTTTGCAATGAATAGCATTTTGTTCTAGGATTCTAGAGAAATACGCAAACTTCATTTCAAGGAGGATGGCATATTCTTCATGCTTCTATTGGAATGAGTCAGCAGGGAAGAAGCAGGAATGCATGTCTGTAGTTCCCACTTTCCTTTGCCCATCAGTTTCCCTCTGTCTTCCAGGTACAGCCCCATTACATGAGGATTCACCTGGGTCCCTCCTGCACTTTTTCAGAATTTTAAGTCACTTGTATGACCATCTAACAAAGGAAACCAAGAAGTCACCGTATCGTCTTTTTTTAATTTATGACTTTCTCATCAGGTCTCAGCCCCAAGGCCCATATATCTGTTGGTTCAAGAATGAAAGGAAGCTTTTATTTCAATGTGTCAGCAGCAGTCAGTGGCCCTGCTTTGAGAATAATTCTGAAAGCATGCTGATCTCATTGAGAAATGGGCAGTAGTGGTACCTACCATAAATAGAGCACGAGGAAGCATCGGTGCCATTTCTACCATGTACATGCCTTTCTTGGTTTAATCAAATCCAGAAGTGGGCACCTGATTCTTCATCTGGGGATTGCCCCATCTTGCACCCTGGCCTTCTGGAAGTCTCTAAGTGGTAACTGGCATTCCATTTCAAAACATGCCTCTTTTTATATCTTCATAGGAGGTTTCAACATAGGTCATTTTTTTTTTGAGAATTTTAATTGTTCTAGGAATCTCCATGATACCATTATTCCTTCTCTCCTAGTCCACCAATCTCCAAGCAAGAGTGACAACTGTGATGGCCTTGAAAACCTTTCTTAATGAACAGCGGCACCCTCATCAACAATTCATTGTAACGGCACATTCATCTGAAAAACTGATCACACTCTTGCTAGGTATTGCGTAGATCATATTTACAATATTTTTTTTTTTTTACTACTGAGAGACAAAGTTAAGGCAAAGTTTTGCAAAAATCAAATATTTTTTAAAAATCTAGGTTTTAATATACTTTTGTCTTTATGCAACCCTTGGAAGGGGAAGATGTAGTTTTGATCTAGATTGGGCAACATTATGCTGATTCACCTTCAACTCAGATTTCAACTCCTTTACTTTGTCTACCACCTACCGTAAGATTATCCCACAGTCTGGCTTTCATCTCTTTCCTGCCCCTCTCAAGTCCCAGTTAGCACTTACAGAATCACCAGCCCACTCCAATACCTCACTCCACATCATTTCCAGGTTGTAATTTATAAAACTTCTCCTGTGGTATGTGGGTGGCTGAAGTGATAAGAACCTTATCGAGGGACAAAGCCTAACCCGGGGGCGTGGTGATCTCAGTCAACCACAAGGTACAATGTGATTGAAAGGACTACTGCTGACTTGGACAATAAACATGGTAACGTCTATGAGTGGGAGAATTGCAGAAGTTTGAATGCAGCCGATCTCAGCCTTGAATGTAGTAGAGTAAGAAGGGAGGAAAACCTTAAAATTTTCATTCCACCAAGGTAACAAACCCTCTTTATATTCTTATCCAGGATGCAAGTAGAGGCCTGGACAAATTTACTGGAGAATTTTACACTAATCAAAAAGAGCATAGTGAATGAGCTATGCAGAAGTAGTGTGAGGAGACCATTCTGGCAGATTGTGTAGTTAAAATCCATTCTCACTGAGAAGGGCGGTAGGAGAGGGGCACGGGGTTTGTAAAAGTCTATTGGGGAAGCAGAACTCCACTGATGAGCCTCATTAAGGACTTCACTCCTTCGTGCTGCAATAGGAAGTGATAAAATTCAGAATTCTATCAGGCTGGGGTTTTCACGGGGTATAGAAGTACGTTCTTGCCCAGACTGTCATAAACTAGCAAGTGTGGATATATCCCCTGTCTCAATTTCAGTGTCCTTATTTGTGAAATGAGGAGCTTGGCTTGGAATCGGTAGTTCTCAAACCTTACCGTGCATCAGGATCACCTGATGTTGCTTGTGAAAAATGTCAACTCTCTGGTCTCTATCCGCTGGAGATTCTGATGTATGCCATCAGGGCTAAGTATATGCATGTATACAACAGAATTTCAGGCTAGCTTCCCAGATAAGTGGGACTTTGTTCTGTACTTGGAGAAAGACTGTCCTAGGACTAGTTGTGGGGCAGTGTGGCGTAGGGTGCAGAACCTTAGTGATGCTTTCCCACGCTAAGGGACCAGAGTTTTGCATTGTTCTAGAACCCTCAGGGTCTCTCACCAGAGTGTACTGGCACTGCCCATCCTGCTGTTCCTTGGATCTGCAGAGCACTTTACACCTTACAAATGCTCACACTTATGACTCTGTCACTGCTGATTTAAATTGTTGCAGGTTTTAAGTCACTGCTGGAGTCTGACTCAGCTGGAAAAAAAAGGGGGGGGCCAGGGAGAGTGAGGTATGTAAATTGAAACGGTGCAGACTCTAGAAATTGATCTTTGACTTCCTTGCCACCATTGTTGCCAAGCCAATATCCATCATCATTGCCAAGTAGTGTTTGGGGTGATGTTGGAGGACTTTCCCACAAGAAGTTACTTTGCATTAACAACAAACAATTGCAGCCGGATCACTGTCAAACACATGTTATGTGAGACTGTGACTCATAGTTCAGAGGGTGCTGCTGCTCAGCTAGGACTTAGTTGAATGCTTCTTCTCATATCAGGGGAAACGACTGTATCATTGCTCTCTAAGACACGGAAAACAGGTTCCTGAAACAAACACCATAGGAGTGAACATCGGCAGGAACCAGCAAGACAGTTTTCATGAAATGGCCTTTGACAGGTTTATAGTCAGGTGGAATCCCCTAAGGACAACACTCACCTAGCCCCTGGCTAGTTTGTGCCTGGAGAGAGGACTGGCAGAGGATGAACGTGGAGGGAAGAGGCACTCCCCCACAACCTGGCACCCCTCTCTCCAAGCCCCTGCCTGAAGCCCCGATTCTTTCTCCAGTGTGGTATCACTTTTCAGGAACAGAAATGCCTTCTGCAGAGCCAGCCCATTCCCTCTGGTGCTGGTCTCAGGGGAAGTACAGCATCTGGTTCCCACCCTCCGTCTAATTACCCATCTGTTTGTGGGGAGGGAAGGAATGCTCTACTCCCCTTCCCTTCCTAAACGTTTTCATGTGCTGATGCATGAAGGCAACAGCATCTGCCGCTCAGAGCCCACCTTTTGCACACTGCGCTAACTGGCTTTGCTAATCCATTTGGTTCTTGGTTATGGCTGAATATACCGACATCTCTAACTCTCTCTGTACACAGCCCTTGAACTGGACTGACCCAGGTTACATGCTGCTCACTCATTGGGGTGCCTAAGGTCCCTCCCTTAGGGATGGTCAGAGATCTTGCTGTCCTGCTCTGGCTTATATCCTTTGTCAGCCCCAGCAAAGAGACCTTGAAGTGAGTAGTCTTTGGATCCTTGTCTACAGCCTTTACTCAGCTAATGACCCTCTGGTTATTTCCCCCTCATTCTAGAAGCCAGGCCTCAAAAGAGCTTATATGCCAAACAAATTGCATCTAATAAACAGTCATTCATTAATTTTCCTACTTTTTCAAGATTAATCAAGGTCTATGTATGGGCCCCAGCTCTTATTAGTCTTTGGTAGATGGAAGGACCAGTCTAAATTGATTATATTCAGGCCCCAACAAACACATTTAGCTAGCTCAGATGATCTGGTTATGGAGAAGTTTGCAGTTTAATTCAGCTTTTTGAAGTATTGAAGCACTTCAGAGCACCGTTAGCATCTAAGCAACATAGCTCAGAGAGTAACTTTTGACAAAGAAACACAGAGGTTTAGAGTCCATTTGGCTGTGTACTAGCTCCCTGACCTTGGGCAAGTTCCTGAACTTAACATATCCCAGTTTTTTGTGGGTAAATTCAGGATAATTATACTATTGATGCTGTAGGATAATCATGAAGATAAAATGGCTTTAATATTTACAAAGCACTTAGCATGGAGAGACATAGAGCAAGGAATCAGCAAATGCTGATTTGCATCACTTCTATCATCACCATCAATCATCACAACCCAAGAGCCTTGGGAATGGGGACCCCACATCAGAAACCCCTTTCCACTTGGGCAAATATTCATTCCTACTCACCTGTGGCCAGGGCTCCTAGTGATTCCCACTAATCTTCTCTTCTCCAGTAGCAATAGCAATTTTTGCTGGACACCTGGTCACCCAGCCAAAGATTACTTTTTCCAGCCACCTTTGCTAGGTGTGACCATATCACTAGGTGATGGCCAAGGAGATGTGTGTGGACATGATGTATGCCCTTCAAGTCTTGTCCTTTAAGGAAAGAAATATGTTTCTCCTTTCGTAGTTTCTTTTCCCCTGCAGCTGGAATGAAGACATTGTAGTGAGTCATCTTCAGTTAAGAGAGCAGCAGCTGGAGATGACATGGTTATGGGGTGGATTCTTAGCACCATTGAGCCTAACCTTTCCAATTCTAACCACCAGCCCAAACTGCTACATGAGGGGGAAAGAAACCACTTTGTTGCTTTAAGCCACTGAATCTTGTGGTCTCTTATGACAGTACCACAGTGTGTCCTAAAAATCATGCCAAACAGTTATTTTTAAAGCAGAAGTGATGTTCTCCCCCAGTTATACAACTTCCTGAGGTGCAAAACCACATCAGCCTATCGTGGCTTACTTCTGATTGCATTTAACTAGATGACAAGAGGGTTCATGCTGCATCCATTCAGAAGAAAGATTACCCAGCCCCCTCGTGGGCTGCTGGGAAATCAATATCTTTTAATTAGGAGGAAGCACACTGTGTTTACATTTCACATGGAGGTAAGAGGAAGGTCAAATCACAATCCTTACAGCCGTTACTATCAAAACCATGTACCACTGTGTTTGTTAAGTGGGATTCAAAATCAGATGAACCTGAAGAGTTTTCATCTTCCTGTTTGTTTATATGGCTATACCTTAGGAGATTAAAAGAGCAAACATCACAAAAGAAAATGAAACCTTTGGGCAGATGGGATAACTCTTCCATTTTAGGAAAAAAGGCAATTAGTGACTTGAGGTTTTCTGGGTGGGGTAGTGACTGGCAAGTTATTATATTTCTTTCCTGTTGTAAATCTAAAAATACTTGAGAAATAATCAAAACTGCAAGTGTGCATGTGCACCACCCCCACCCCACCCCACGCACACCAGAGTAAAGCCCTTTCTCTTCCCACCGCCTCTACCCGGTGACTCATCAGCTTCCTGAACTGGAACAACACTGAGCTTTATGAGTATGGAAATGTCAGCTCTGAGAACAGTGTGTGCCTCTTTGTGTGAAAGTTGTAGGCAGGCTTACAGAAGCCAACTCAAGACTCAGAGTGGCCCTGCCCCATTGCTCTGCCTGACTGGTCTCCATGTCCATAAGCGTTGTTTGATTTCTTAGGGAGCATTCACTGGCTTTTCTGTGGAGAGCCAAGTCATACATTAGAATCAGAAATAACATTAATGATAGCAACAACAAGAACAACCCTGTTTAATTTTTACACCTTATAGGGAGATTGTGTTAGTTTCTTTCTTTTTTTTCTTCCTGTTTTTGAGTTAAACATGATTTTTCTTATGTTCAGCTAGCCAACATATAGTACCTCATTAGTTTTTGATGTAGTGTTGAGTGATTCATTAGTTGCATGTAACACCCAGTGTTAATTGTGGATACATAAAATAAGTGATTATAATGGTGATGGTGATGGTGATGATGGTGATGTTGGTGATGATGATGGTGATGATGGTGGTGATGATGGTAGTGATGGTGATGATGGTTATAGTGATGATGGTGATGGTGGTGATTGTGATGATGATGGTGACTGTGATGATGATGGTGACAGTGGTAGGGATGATGGTGATGGTGATGATGGTGGTGATGATGGTGAGGGTGATGATGGTGATGATGATGGCGATGATGGTGATGACCGTGATAATGGTGGTGATGATGATGCCTTATTCTAGAGTAGGTACATGCTAAACATTTACTGTTTAAATGTTAAATGTATACAATTAAAGTGCTTGGTGCAATGCTTGACCCATTGTAACTGTTCAGTAATTGTTGGTTTTAGGGGCCAGGACTAAGGTGAAGCAGGTGAGGTACTCTCTTTGGGCACAAAACTTAAGAAGGGGTGTCAAAGCACTCAGTATCAGAATAACTAATATTTTAATACAATATTTTATAAAGATAAAAATTAATGCAAAAATCCAGGGTAAAAAAAAAAATCAACATTTTAAATAAAAACAAGTCCAGGCTTTGCACTTGCACAGCTTGCCCTGCTCACTTCCCCCAATTTCACATCCCAATTTCATCTCTAACATAATCTCATTTTATCCTCAAACAGGCCTGAGCCCAAGGTGTTCTTATTCCTATTTTACAGATGAAACTACTGAGCCTCAAGAGGCTTATGCACAATTAACATAGCTAATATGTACAAGAACTGGGATTTTAGTTCCAACTTACCTACCATAAAAGTCCAGTTTTTGCCCATTAGTCTGTGAGGCTTTTAAAATAATATTCTTTCACATCACTACAATATTCATTGTAATTTTTAGGGTCATTTTGAAAGGTGGAGAGTAGAAAGAGACTAACTACTAGCTGCAGCTCTCATCAGGGCAATGATGTCAGCTAAGGATACTTGCAGAACTCGAAGTATGTGCATTTGTTAAACATGCAGTGCTTTTCTTAGATAAGAAGACTCTATTCTGTGCCTCTAGATTTTTCCTCATTCACATGACTATTTATCTTAATCTACTTGCACACTGGAGCTCTTCTCTTCATTCTCCCAGAGATGTCTTTTCAGATACCAAAATGCACATTCTTTCCATCAGCAGTAAGTTCACTATGGCATTTGATGCTTCAAGAGTATAACTATCATGAAAATATCTCAGTATCTCTTTTCTTGGTTTCCATTATATTCTTTTGACTTGCCTCCTTATTTAATTGTATACTTTCTTTTTTTTAACTGTATACTTTCTAACTACTTTTTTATACCCCTTTTATCTTTCTACTTCCTCATTGCAAATATCCCCCAATGTTGTTGGGATTTGGCTCTTCTTTTCTCCCTCATCAGTCCCAAAACTCCTATGGCTCAACTCTTGGTGCATGTACTACACAAGGGTGACTTGAAAGGTGTTTACCAAAAATGTTGTATAGCTATATCCAAGTAATAGGGTTTAGGAGAATACCAATTTTTCTTACCCTCTTCTCTTTGATTTTTTTAAGAAGGAACAAATATTATATACAGATACAGAATATACGTATACATATATATACTCATATATATGTATATACACACACACACGTGTGTGTGTGTGTGTGTGTGTGTGTGTATCCTCCTATCAAAAATAAATCCCTAATGGTACCAAGATATATGTTCATGGAAACCATAAAAAACTAGAAGAAATCAATCAGAGGTGAATTTTTTATAATCTGGTGGTTAGGCAGACTTTAAGCATGTCACCAAAATCAAAACTATAAGCTGAAATATTGATATAGTTGGCTACATAAAATTTTAATGTTCCTGTGCTATAAAGCAAAACTCTATAACTAAGTATGAAGGCAAATAATGTATTTGAAAAGTATATATATTTGTACCAAACATCCCAAACGGCAAGGCTCTCTTTCCAGTAGTGTGTCCTCCAGCACATACTTTAACCTTTACATGTATTTCCTTCCTCATCAGTGAATTGGGGCTTGTGATGTTGCCTCATGGGATTCTCATAAAAAGTAGATGGGATGAAACTGCACTTATCAGTGGTTCTAATCTGGGGGTGATCGGGCATTTGGCAATGTCTGATGACGGTTTCCAAAATCCAGATAACTTCCTTTGTGAATTCTTACTGCTCTAACTTTCTACTTTTAATCTGGTTATGTTGCCATGATCCTCTAGATAGACTCTAAGTCCCTTGAGGGAAAAGATGACTTTATATTCATTCTTAAAACCCCCTGCAGTGCCTCCTCAGTATAAAACCTGTACAGAGGAGGCAAGCTATTCATGTTTGTCAGTGTGAACTACTTGGGCGATTCCATTTTTATACCAGTCTTGCAATGATAAAAAAAAAAATAATAAATTCTTGAGAATGCATTTATAGGCCTCTATTTGGATCTCTTAGCACAAGTATCCTTGCCTTCTTATGAATTCCTATAACCCATTTAAATGAGTTTATTGTCCATGCAAGTGAGGGCTATGCAGTATGTTCAAGCAAATAGTGACCAAAACTGACAATGGATGCTTTTCCATCTCCTCCTACTCCGGTGGTCTAGCGTTGAAGCTGTCACTGCTCACATGAATGTGCAGCTGCCAGACCGTGGCCAGGGCCTCAGACATGGAACTGCCACTTTCATTTTAATTTCAGAAAAATAGAAATGGACTGGGAGGTATTTATGCAAATCAGAAAGGTCCTGAGGATTTATCTGGCAACCATGTTAATGGATGTGCTGTTCTTAGAAATGAATCTCACATTTTGCTTCTCCTGTCAGAAGGGGTTCTGTGTAGTCATTTATGCCTACGGATGACTGGATCCGACCAGAGAACACTTGATGTACTTCGTGCATGGCAATGAATCCAAATCCTGTCCAGCTGGGGTGGGGGAGTCCCCGCAAGCCACGGTGGAGATCGCTTTTGACTGGGGAGAGGGCATTCACAGGAGGGCCTCCCAAGTGGCAGAATATTCTGCCTTTGCCATCACGCTGAATTCCTCTCCGGAATGCTATGCACTTCAGGCACACCTGAAGCTATACTTCTTCAGGTGAAAAAAGGAAATTTAGCTTAAGTTCCAGCCACGTCCCAAGGACTGGTTGTATTTATTCAACAAATAAACTGAGTACCTCAATGTGCCTCTTCCGTAGGCACTGAAGATATGACAGTGTATATCATTGGTTGCATGGTGGCCAGGCAAGGAATGGAACCTCTCCTAGAGCCTTTGGAGGAAGTCTGACTCTGCCCAGTTCCGTGATCTCAAGGCCTCCAGAATATGAAAGAATATATTTCTGTTGTTTTAAACCACAGAGTTTGTGGTAGTTTATTACGGCAGCCCCAGGAAACGAATACAATGACCTAAACAGACAAAAATCCCTGCCCTTGTGATGCTTTCATTCCAGCTGGGTGCAGACCCCCAAGGAATAAGTAAACTGTGTTGGATATTTGATTGTGATCAGTGTGATGAAGAAGAATGAAGGAGTACCAGGGGACTGGGATTAGGGGAAGGGCTGTGGTTGTAAATTAAGTAATCACCAGGCAAGACCTTACTGAGAAGGGGACATTCAAACAGGACTTGAGGAGGAAAGGGAACACATCATGTAGGGTTCTGGAAGAAAAGCCCTATAGACAGAGGGATATGAAATGTCAACAGCCTTGGGACTGGAGGTGCCTGGCATTTTGAAGGAACTATAAGTAAGCAAGGATGAGAAGACCAGAACATGTAGAACTTCTACTTGTGTTTATCCATTTACTCAGCATATCTTTGTTGAGCGTATGCTGTGTGTATCATTTCATGACATTCTTACAACAGCCTGGAGAGGTAAGTATAGAATTCCCACTTAATAGATCAAAACAGTGATGCTCTGCTCAGGATTACTTAGCTCATATATGGTGGCACTGGAAGAGGAATCCAAATTCAATGCCCTTTCCTCGATACCGGAATGTCTTACATAAATATTTGTTACCTTATTTAAAATTCATCTGCAAGTGTTTAGTCCCATATGACAATCTCGATAAGCCCAGCTTGCCTCTGAGGTCAATGCAAATGTGCATGGAGCTGAGAAGTGCCATTGGGAGATGAGAAGGGCTGTTAGTTAGGCAAAGGTCAAGGGCTGTGGATCGCTACCGCCCACGATGTCCTCAGAATCTTGCAGTAGTCTTGTGACTGATAATTTATCTCTTTAAATGACTTAAGTGTGTGTTTTAAAAAAATATCTCCAAAAGCTATATTCACAAACAGGGACAAAAGGAGCAATGCTGTGTAGGGAAAATAAATACATGTAAAAATCCGGATAGTCACACCTCATCATTGATAGCAGCCACTGAACACGGAAAAGAGAACACAGAGAAGGTACCTTATTTCTTATGCAAGCAAGTGTAACCCAGTTGCAAACCTCTCAGACTTGATCACATTGGCCTCTCATCAACCACTGCATATCATGTCCTGGGAAGTTGCAAGAAGAAACCAGAGAAAGACACTGATGGAGGAACCAAAACCGAGGCTACCTCCTGCTCCGACAATAATGCTCCGCAATTAGAGCACAGAGGGGATTACTAAGCCCCATGGGCAATTCCTACTATTCCATTCAAAGGAGCCTCTGAATGTTTGATGGAAGGTAGTTAAAGATCTGTAACAGTGCTTAACTGGCATACTCCATCTCCTAAATAATTCTGTATAAACAGGAACTTACATATTTATGATGTCTCTCTGCCACTTCTTTTACATTCTCATTTGACTTGTTTTGGGGGGGAATTCCAAGTGGATTGGCTTCATGTAACTACTCTACTTATTTATCTTATTAATAAAGGGAGAGGTAGGAGAATCCAGACAACTGAATGAGCTGCGCCCAAGTAGACACTCAATAAACACAGGAAACACGCTTTGTGTGAGTGAGGGGGGATGCAGGCTCGGTGAGGAGATATGCATGGGTTAAGGAATGTGACCATAGAGGACTGAGTCTGGCAATAGGACATGCTCACAGATGAGCTGGTCCCCATCTCTGTCCCGGTGGATGCTGGTGTCCTCCTGCAGCCATTCTTGTAGACGGCAGGGACACAGATTGGAAAGGAGAAAGAGAGGCACCCAGAAGGCTGGAAGCGGCTCTTTAGGCTCAAAAGGATGTGTGTTGGGAAGAACTCAGAATTAACAACCCATCGTGGCAGCTCAGTCCTGGGCATCCACATTAGCTAGGGGACTGGCTAGTAGCTGCAATAAAGATGCTCCAAAGGCAGAGGTTTAGATAAAATAGAAATGTAATCATAAACCCGTCAGGATAGGTAGGTGACTCCACAGTGTGATTCAGGGCCCGTGTTTGGAAAAGATCAGGGCTACATATGGCCTTCTCTCATGCCACCTTCAGCAGGGTACCTTCCGCAACCCCAAGTGGCACTGCACTGATAGGTCGCGAGGCAGGCCGTTCTGACTTCCTTAGGGAGCTGCCTCTTCCGTATGTCCTACATCACATCCAGGCTTCTAGAAGAGGACAAGAGGGAAAAGGAGAGGAAGCATTTTTTTCTTGTTGAAGGACGTTTACTGCAAGTCTTCCCCTCACTTCTCTCCATTCTCCGTTGACCGGAGCCGAGTCACATAACCACGCTTGGCTGTGAGGGAGGCAAGGAGGTGGTTTCCAGCCAAGCGGCCATGTGCCCGGGCAAAACCCAGAGGGTGGAGCTAAGATTCCGTTACTTCAGGAAGATCCATTTTCCTGTTGGATTTTGGATGACTATCTTGCTGTCTCCACTTAAAGATGAAGTCAGGAGAAGAGAACCAAAGCCCGTGGCCCCCTTTCATTCTTTCTGCTTCTTCAAATCTCATTGCCTTCCAGTTCCCTACCTTCTGCTGCACACAGAGATCCTAAAGTGCCATTGTGAAGTCCCTTGGCCACAAGCAGGAGACCCCTCAGAGCTCAGGGTCCCTCCCACACTGAGCTGGGCCACTCCCACCAGCAGACTCAGGCCTTGCGATGTCCAATTTCCAGGGAGAGCACCGAACGCTCTCTTCCAAATGTGAAGGACAAGAACTAAGGAGAATCTCCAGCTATGTGTGTGTCCACCTTCTTTTCCTCTTGGATGCTCAGGACTTGTCTCATGGTGCAGAGTGTTTCAGAAGCAATGCACAGTCATCACAGCCCACTCTCACATCCTCACCAAGAGCAGCCTCGTTGGTCCCCTGTATCAGACAAGAGGGCTATGTTTCTGTGTGCTTTGCTTTGTTCTATTTTTTTTTTCATTTTTAAAAATATGTTTGTGGTAGGTTCAATCTCTTTAAAATAATTTCTACAAGGGCATTTAAGAGACCTGCAAAAATTACAGAGGTTTGTAGGGTCATCCTCATTGATAGTGGTTCTAAATGAATGGTAGACTTCGAAAGATTTGGTTGAAAACCAAACCACCTCTGTTCTACTATTCGGAACATCCTGGTCCTAGTATTGGTGTTTTGTTTGTTGTTCATTTTTAGCGAGTTAAAAGTCCTTAATTTCCAATTTACAGTATAATTTCAAATCATGTTGAAATGTGGTCAGTCCAGGTCAGCACTGCGTTTAGTGTCCTTGACGTCAGTAGCTTAAGATGGCTGGTGTTTTAGGTGCACATCGCGGATCTGAGATATCCTTTAACTCAAAACCTTATGATAATTTTCATCTTCTGGATACTCAAGGAGAGTACTTTCAAATCACAATCACATCTTTAACACACACACACAAAGTCCCAACACAAAAGTTAGTTACCATGAAGGAGTTTATTGCCAAGTTGGGTGTATGTTTCTAGACCTAAGTGATAATATAATCTTTCATTAATATGGAGAAAGAAATAACATGATCTGAGACATTCTCCCAGGTGCATTACAAAACAAAATTTAGACCCTGTCTCGTAAATGGTTTTGACTGACACAACTTACTTTCCTCAAGGCAGTTCCTTTGTGAAAAATGCTGAAACCTACCTCTCTGGGGCACATCAAAGGCTAAGCCTGACAGAGATGGGGTGGGCTGGGGAAGGCTGGCCTAGTGTTTGACTGCTCAGTGCAGCTTTAATAACACCATTCTCTGTGGTGTCATTTGCTCGGTCTCTGTTGACCGCCCAGATCCAAACGAGAATTATTCACTTTTGTAATCACTGGTTTGCTGCTGATCCTATGTAAACAAGAAAATGAGTGAAGTGAACCATGACTCCAACAGAGTTTGAGGGGAGTTGGGAGCCATCACTGATGTTTAAAATCTAGATCTTTTCAAAGTGGTGGCGATTTTATCTTCAGAAGCTGGTTTCATAGCAATGAGATGCCTGGCTGAATTAGAGTAGAATAACTCCAGTCCCTGAAATTCACTTGAATAGGAATGATCTGATTTGCCATTAAAATGCTGCATCTATTCCATGTTCTCCGGAACACCCAGATTCGAGTGACTCAAACTCCAGTGGTAACTGTGGCTGTGTTTCCTTACCTCTTATTCTCTGCTGGACACCGTGGCGAGGGACCCGCTGACCCTCTCACTTAGTCTTCACTCTAATCCCATGAGTCGTGTGCATCAATATGCAATCTATTTCACAGGTGAGGAAACCACAGTTAAGAATGCGAATTAGCTGGTCCAGGATTTTATAATCCGTGAAGTTCTGAGCTGTGGTTCCCAAGTTCTCACTCTAAATTCCATCGTTTCCTTGAGAAACTTTCCCTCAGGGCTTAAAAAGAAACTTTATGAGGCAATGCCTTAAAATTATTATGCATTCAACTTTTTCTTTCTTTCTTTTCTTTTCTATATTTATACCTGGCCAAACAACAACTACAAATGGTCATGTTGTATTTGTCCTTCAATTAACCAATTGACTATCTACTGACCTTGCTAATTTCCCTCATCATTAATTGGTTGGTAGATGACAATAGGTAAATAGAGGAATCGAAATGAAGAAAATTAACTCATTCATTGATTCATTGGTTGATTCACGCTAGTATTGATTTATCATGTGCCAGGTACTTTTCCAGGCTCTTGGACTACTCTGAGGTTAAATTCTTGAGGAAGAAGAAAACAATAAGTAATGACATTCCTGTAAGATACATTTTGATGATGAGACGTGCCAAAGACAAAAAAAAAAAAATCAAAGAAATATCAGTGTGGGGAAATACTGAAATGTTAGATGGGAAGGCCATCTAACAAAGGTGACACTTGAGTAGATACCAAGAGGAAGTTAGGGAGTGAGGGAGACAGCTTTGGGTATATAGGGGAAGACCACTGTGGCAGAGGGTATAGCAAATGCAAATGTCCTGAGGCAGGAGCATGCCCGGGAATTTAAGAAAGAACCAGGGGGCCAGTGATGCTAGAGCAGACAAGAGTAGGAGCAAGAGTAGGACACAATGTATAATATGAACTAGTTACGTAAGGCGTTGTAGATTAGAGTGAGAACTTGGCTTTGACTCCAGATGAGATGGTTTTGAGTAGAGGGGTTACATACACATAAAACTGGATGTTTCTTTGCTGTATTGAGACCATTTGGGGTGAATGTGGATGGGGGAGGAAACTGGGGACACCTGTGTGGAAGCTATTGGAGTAGCCCAGGCAGAAGACCATGGTGGTCCAGACCAGCATGAGGTCTTCCTCCCTCCTTCCTTTCAGTTTCATAGATTGATGCTTCAGGTCTACCTCATTCAAGAGGATGAGCGACTAAATGACATTTAACTGGCCCTTTTGATGTTAGCATCCATTATATTTCATTTTCTGGGAGAGACATATCTCCTTTGGGAAACAGTGTTCCAGAAAAACAACCCTCTCAATTAAGTAGGGTGGATCAATAAGAGTTCCATTTCATTTGCTTAAATTATGATGTTTATTAGAAGAGGATAGTGGTTGAGCCCATTATTTAAACAAAATTACACATACAACTATTTTAAGTGTCTTCCTATATTACGGGTGCTTCACGTTCTCTCTCTCTCTTTTTTTTTTTTTTCTCAAGACAATTCTGGGCAATAGGTATCATTATTCCCATCTTACAGATCAGGAAGTTGACTATTGGAGATTGTGTGCAAAGTCTCATACAGCTGGGAGGGTTTATCTGTATACTCTGGCTGCAAAGCTCTCTGTGTATTTAATAGATAATTTTAAAAAATAGTATCAAACAGTGCTTATTTAATACTGGATAATGTTGTTTTTAATCGAATTATTGACTCATGTAGCTGTCTGATCATTTGGAAGATTATTTATGCTGGGAGCTGTCACTCTTGAGTGTGAGCCAGAATCTGCTGGTTCAAACACAGAGTCCCTCATTTAGTTGGTCTCAGGTGGGGCCCAGGAGTCTGCATTTCCAACAAGCTCCTAACTGATGCTCATACTGCTGGTCCTGGGGCCACACTTCAAGAATCCCCCATCTATGCCAATCCTATTATTTTCCCAACAAACACATTGAGGGTCAGAGAGATTAATACTATTTTCAACATTAGTAAAAACCCTTCCCACTTGAATTAATGGTGAGAGAAAACTTGAACTACAGAGATACATAACTAACTCTCATCAATGAAAACTTGGGGTTTCTTGGCTTCTTTGCTTGTTGTTATTCAAAAGTATAAACCATAGAGCCATCTTTGTTCTCACATTTTCTTCTAATTTACTACCTTCTCTAGAAAATTTAATCAAGAGGAACCCTGCCCATCTCACACACATTTCATTTCCCTGGTCTATTTTCTTTTCTCCGTCCTACTTTGAAGTTTGTATTGTGCTTTGTAGTTGCTCAGGATATTTTCAAAAACATCATCTCATGGACGGATCTGCTACAAACAGGGTTGCTGAAGGCTCTAGTGGTAGCTACCCAGACTCCTACTGAATCAGTTACTTTTTCTTTTCATGGAATTAGAGATGATTTCTGAAGTTGAGACTAGAAACATCCTTTGGTGGAATCTGTCAGCATCCGTTTTTGACATCTGGCACCAGCAGCAAACTTATTTGTAGTCAGTTGTGGGAAACAGCTGTTTGGTTCTCCATGTCGTTTGAAGCAAAGCTCAAATGCCATTTCTTCTGTGAAGACTTCCGTGGCTCAGGCTCAAGCCAGACTGCTCGTCGTCTTTTCTTCCCAGAGAATTCAGTCCATAAGTTCTACTATGTTCCCCATTATGCAACATGCCACCTTACTGCAAATGGCTGACTCGCTGACCAGACTTACTATCTGGTCAGTCTGTAAAGACAGAGACTGACCTTTCATCTGTTTTATGCATATGGAACTGAGCACAATTCTTGAGACTCAGTTTGCTAAGCAGGTGAGAGACAGCAGAGCAAACCATTGAGAGTAATGAGCTTTGAAGTCAGGCAGACTTGTTTGAAGACCAAATTCTTTTATACCTGTGACACAGGTTAGCCTCACAGTGTAAGGCTTCCCTATAGGCTCAGTTTCTTCCTCTGTAAAATGGGGAAATAATACCAGTATCACCTAGAGTTGTTAAAAATTAATAATATATTGAAATAAGGCATGTAATGTTTCAACACACTGCTTGCCTCATGGAAAGAGCTGAATAAATATTAAATGTAAATCAGATGCTTGCAGGCACCCTCTAAACCTAGAGGGTTGGTTCAACTTAAATTGAGCCCCCAACTTCATAGCCCATAAATTGTGGATCGAAAGCCCTCCCCTTAATTTATATCAATTCCTCAGTGTTCATGTCCTCATGATCTGTCTTGCCTCTGGGTCCCGTGCCTTAAAGTCTTCTGCTTTTTTTGTGTAGACAGTGAGAACCCTGCACCAGATTGCGCACACACCCACACACACACGCTAACACACACACACACACACACACACACTTGTGAGCAAGGTAGAGTTTACTGAGGATTTAAGCCTCCAAGGGCATGATATATTCATGACCTTCTGCCCTCTCTGGCTTTTCCCTTTCTTCTCTCCCCTCCACCCCCAGCTCTGCTCCCCACACCTCTTGCCTAAATTATTCTTCTCCCAGTTCATCTTTCATTATGCAGAGCTCTTGGGAACCACTGCATTTTACCCTCCCAAATTTCCACAGCCAAACTCCACAAGAGGCTCCATCGAGCCAGGAGTCTTGCACCTGCCTGAACCCACCTTCCTCAGAGGGGACTGCAGTTGAGCACAGCACCTGCTTTATCATTCCAGCCATTAGTACTATTTTCAAAGTTGTTACCCTGAGAGTTGAAGAGGGGTTTTCTCTCTTTGTCACCCAGTCTTACCACGTCAATATCGCCAGGTTTCATTTTCATACCTGTCCGAGTCCAGAACTTGGTCCTTCATCCTCAGGACGCTGATGCTGAAATAATCCACATCCATGATATCCAGGCTTAAAAAGCACTAAGTAAGAACCCAGGGAACCATCCAAAGCAAACTCATAAACTTACAGAGGAAATATGTGCTCTAGTTTAAATGTGGCACTTTCCTGAGTTCAGTGGCTTTTTAGGTACATAAAACACACAGGGACCATCCTTTTTCTGTTCCCACATAGCATCTGACCTTATGGAGATGTTAAACCAGTTTTAGAGTTTGGGGTTTCTGTCTCTCTTCCTATTTGCCCCTTTACTCAAAGAAATGGTGCTCTGCTTCTTGCTAACGAGCTGGGTCCTTGTCAGAAAAATAAGATAAAATAAAGTAACTATTTCCCTACCACCTTCGGGCTGGATAATTCCTATTTTATTTTCCAGGAAGCTACATTTTCAAATGGCTTCACTTAGATAGTGCAGAAAATCAGACATCTTAGTCATTTTGGGGAAAATAATGACAGACTCTCTACAAGAAAAGAAACAAAAATTAATGACAAATCACCTTAAAAGATGACAGATTATTTTCAGTCTGGGAAACAGACCTTGAAGACAAACAGTTTTATGTGTGAACTCGATCAAAAGCATGATTCTCAGCTAATTTCTTGGCTGTAAATTAAATTATTGCTTTAGAGACATAAAAAAAATATAGATATACACAATTCCCTTCTGCTCTTCTGGGTATATTCATCTTCTCTATAAGTGCTTGTCCATATATTTAATGACTGAAGATAATGGATTTTAAAAATGTATTTAAAAAGTTAAACCTCTTGAGGATCTATTTTGAATGGAAAATGTCTCCCAGCCAATTTTATTTTGGAAAATTAAAGGCAGTACTCAGGCATTGAGATAACATTTAGGTAAGTGTATTTGAGTCATTTTCCCCACTCTGCTGATCGCCTTTGTGGCTAATCATGAAACTGAGTGCAAAATACATTGTGAATGAGTTTACTTGCCTGAGCACTCAGGTGGCTGAGAGTAGATATCTTGAAAAATATGGAGCAGGGGGTGGGATGAGACCTTGGCCTACAGCCCAGATCAGCTAACTTTTTCTGCAAAGGTCCACATAATAAATATTTTAGGCTTTGTGAGCTGGACAGTCTCTTCTGCACCTATTCAATGCTGCAATCACAGAACAAAAGCAGGGAGAGAGCATGTAAATGAGGTATGGAGCTATCTTCCAATAAAACTTTGTTTACGAAAGCAGGCTGTGGGCCAGATTTGATCTGTAGGCTGTAAACTCCTGACTTAGAGGGATGTTTGGTCTTAAGGTGACCCATAAGTTTTTTGTTTCTCATGTTCACAAGCTCCTTATACCTCCCAAACCCTGGTCCACAAAGGTGGGATTAAAGTCTCGGTAAGAACCTTGAGACTCGCCACTGTCCTTCGGCACAGGCCATGAACAGAAAAGCAGAAAGGACATCAAGAACTTCAGTTCGCCTTTCAAAGTTGGGTGACAGTGTGGTATGTGGTATAGAAAGAGTTTGACATCATAAAACGAAGACTGGTGCATTTATAAAATATTTACTGAGTGCCTACTATTTGTCAGGCTCTGTGCTAGTACTAAATATGCATGGGTTCCTGGGCTGACCAAGTCTCTGCAAGTGTGAGGCTTTATTCTGGTAAGGGAGAGGCACAGCATGAGAGGTAAGGTAGAAGGGAGCCTGGGGCTGGGGGATTTGAGCTGACTTTCCCCTTTGAAAGTGGGACTCTGGTAAGCAGCTGCCTAGTGATGGAGAAACATCAGCCTCTTCCATACAAGCAGGTACTCATTCAACAAAACACAGACGCCTGGTGTTGGCTAAGCAACAGAAGGAACATGGCACAAGACACAGTTCCCTCCTTCAAGAAGCTCAGAGTCTGGTGAGGAAAACAGCAAGGAACAATTTGAATGACAACTTGCCAATTTGAATTCCTGGATACACTGACAGATGCTGAAATTCACAGAAAAGGAAATAAAAATGGCCAGTACTGTGAGACCATACCTACTAACCTCACTTTTCATCATTAACACACAAATTAACCACATACCTTTCTTCCAGCTATCCAACTGGCAAAAAATACAGAGCTGTATTTTCTGCTGTTAGTGTGAGGAAAGAGAACTCTAAAACACTTTGGATTAGAGTGCAAATCAATAAAACCTTTCTGGTGGACAATTTGTCAGTGTCTAACTAAATTTTATATGGGCATTTCTTTTGAATCAGCAGTTTTCAAGATGAGTCTCAACTGTAGAAAAAATACTTGCCCATATTCACAAAAAGGCAGGTATAAAGTGTTTACTACTACACAGTAATTATGAAACATGAAAAATCCAAGTGTCCAGCAATAGAGGACTGTCTTGATAATAGCGCATCCATAATAAGAGCTGCCATGCAATCATGGAGAAGAATTCAATAGATCTATATGAATTTACATAAAATGTATTAGAAGGAAATGCATGTAATAGACAAATGAGCAAGACTATTTTTTGGATGCATGTGGATGAAGTTTGTAAATCTGATAGAATACATATCAAATTGTGTGGCTGTTAGTGGGACAAGTGAGGGGCGGATGGCATGGGAAACAGGAGCGTTTTCCATTTCACTCCTGCGAAATATTTAAATTTTTGTGTTTAAAAACAAGCATTAAGGGGCGCCTGGGTGGCTCGGTCGTTGAGCGTCTGCCTTCGGCTCAGGTCGTGATCCCGAGGTCCTGGGATCGAGCCCCGCGTCGGGCTCCCTGGTCCGCGGGGAAGCCTGCTTCTCCCTCTGCCGCTCCCCCTGCTTGTGTTCCCTCTCTCGCCGTGTCTCTCTCTGTCAAATAAATAAATGAAATCTTTAAAAAAACAAAAAACAGCCATTAATACCATTTGAGTTCTAAGATGGTTGCACAGTGAAAAAATATCCACTGTGCAAGCTCACCCTTAATTCTAGCAGGGACTACAATTCAGTTATCAACTCTACACCCTTGGGGTTCCTTGTTTACTTTGAACACTGTTTCTTTAAAGGCGGGAGGGGAGTCCTTTCTTCCTGCCTGCTGTTTTCCCAGGACATGCAAAGTCCTGTTCCTAGTGATCATATCTGAAAATCAACATAATCCAAAGGTCCTCACTTTGCAATGTTTGCAGTAAGACTTCAGCATCTTAGCATTTAAGTGTTTTCAGATTACATCCATTTAAACATCTGTGATTCATTATCGTAAATATCACAGTTGTGTGGGACCATATGCTTCAGCTTGCAGGATATATATATATATATATATATATATATATAT
>NW_027397108.1:6441896-6461798 GCF_003265705.2 Callorhinus ursinus
TATATATATATATATACACATACATATAAAGAAAAAGCACTAGCAATAAATTTCAGGAACCCTAGACTTGCTGTGGGTATGTGCAAAAAGAACATTTCCAGACACATGGGGCCTTCTATAATCACAGTAATATACTCGAGATCCCATATAAGAATCCTTCGATTGTAAAAGTTGCCAGTTTTGATGGAAAGCTATGATTTACATTTGGCTTATGCTCATCCCTTGATACTTCAGGTAGGGTAGAAAGCTGCCCAAGAGCCTTCAGCTGCAGTGGTTTTTACTTCTTAAGGAAGTGAGCATGGGCTATTGTTGTTCAGTGAAGAAATCACAAGAAAATGGGACACCTTTAACAAGTGATGAGACACTCTTGGCAGGCATCCTCCTCCATTCCCACGAGGCTGAAGCTAGAGACGATGCCATATGGCATAAGAGATGCAATAAAAATCTCTTGGCAACTGGGGGATGAATAGACATGACCTACAGCAATGATCATTTTCTTGCTTACATCAGAAAACCATATATGCATGCAAGAATTAATTGTGCTTCACGTATTGTAAGCCAGATCATTTTATTTTAATTTCCTGATAAGGTTTTGTCAACTAGACAGAACCAATTTGTTATCACAGCTGGCGAGCATCTCACCCACTACAATTAGGGAAGAGCTAAATGAATGAATTGGTCGCAACCAAAGAGCCCACTAATATTTTTGATTGCCAGCTCTTGCCAGGACCAGCACTGAGCAGAGCCAGAGAGATGAAGATAAAGCTATAAGAGGCCTTTGTCCTGGAAGAGCTCCTAGGTTACCAAAGGATAGGTCAGGAGAAAATGGTGAAGGAGTAGAAGCTGCCATTCCACACTCTGCTGCAGTTTGATTGGCATAGTTGCTGGTTACTTTCAGGCCACCAACCTTGTCAATACCTTGAGCATACCCTTCAGGAAGGATACTCATTGTTGCCTCAGACAATGTACTTGGGCCCCCAAGCACTACTCTTGTCTTCTGGAAATGTTTCTAGCCCCTGTCTGGAATGCAGGTGGCATAAGGCCATCTCTGCATAGAAGCATTCCTGGTATCCAGAAGGAATAAAGGATGGGATGTTCAAAATGCCTCAGGTGTTTCATATAGAAGATACTCATCCACATGCTGTCCACAGATTATTTATGCGTTTTATGAAAATGGAACCATTCTGAAGATTATAGATCAAACTACCATGCTGGTTTTTTTTTTTTTTTCCTCTTACTACCCATGATGTTTTGTTTGATGTGACCTGGGAATTTGTGACGACTTTGTAGTAGAATAGCAGGGTGTTGGTCTTCAGAAAGTTGAGATCTCAAAAGTTCTTTGATGAAAGTTTTAGATAGATCACTGATAGCAAATTCCACACTTAGCTTTTCTCCCAGACTTTAAAAAACCATACATGTAAAAGCTCTTGAATACTTTTAGATGTTCTGGGGCTGCATAATGATCTGGCGGGGCCCCATTCATGCATTTTCCTTACCCTTCTTCAGAGTTTAAGTATTCCCTAAACTTTGACCTACAGAGTCTTCTGGCTTCTGCTCTATGGGTTTTCCCCTGATGGATCAAATCACTTACTTCAAGATTCCACTCAACTCCATCTTTGAAACCTCTGTCAGCTCTAGACAGACTATTTAACTTCTGCTAAGCTGTATGCTCCTTGGCTGTAGAATAACTTCTGACATTTACTTTGGATTCCACCATTCTGGAAGAATCGAGCCCCCGCGTCTTCCCCTAGGATCTGGGATAGGACTCTGCAAAAGACGTAAAAATCAGAATTCCAGCTTTGCTACTTACAAATGTGTGACCTTAAGAAATCTGTTTAATCTCTCTGGGCTTCAGTTTCCTCATCTCTACAAGTTTATCTTTATAGGACTGTTGGAGAGGTGAGAGAAATGTTTACCAATGGTTAGCCCACTGCCTGGCATATAGAAAATGTTCCATAAGAAACGGTTATGGAAGATAGGTGTCAAACCTGAAAAATAAGAACGATTATCGTGTTGTAGAGTGCCTGGAAGATCCAGGGAAATGCATTGGATATTTCCTAGTGCATGTTCATATGAACCAACACTCATATAACTCGGATGCCACTGCCATTTATGTTCACTGAGCTAATTCAGAACTGGAATGAATGATGCCTTGCTAGAATCTTCAGCTAGTTCAGAAACCAAAGTTTGATGTTATTACAAATGTTTGATACCCAGCCAATTTGTCCATTTTTTTTTTTTTGAATCAAGTACGTTGGAAAACTTACCCAGTACATGTTGGCTTATTACATTTTATGTGAAAAAAAATCTCTTTTTTCACTCACTAATTCTTGGATAATTCTTCAAATATAGTAATTAGAGTACACAGAGTGGTGCAATGGAACTTCTAGAGTGTGGTGAACCTGGGTTTGAACCCGAGTTCTATCACTGACCTTGGCACCATGGACAACTCATCCTCTCCAAGTGTCCTTCATTTCTGCTCTGTGAAACAGTTGAAATATCCTATGAAGATTGGGGTGAGGGAGAACCTCACCTTATGTTCCTGATACTTTCTTAAAAGCTCAACAGTAAATAAACACAAAGATCAATGGAACAGAATAGAAAACCCATAAATGAACCTACAACTATATGGGAAATTCATCTTCTACAAAGCAGGAAAGAATAACCAATGGGAAAAAGACAGTGTCTTCAACAAATGATGCTGGGAAAACTGGACAACGACATGCAAAAGAATGAAATGGGACCACTTTCTTACACCATGCACAAAAATAAATTCAAAATGGATTAAAGGCCTAAATGTGAGACAGGAAACCATAAAAATCCTAGAAGAGAACACAGGCAGTAACTTCTTTTACATGGGCCATAGCAACTTCTTTCTAGATATGTCTCCTGATGCAAGGGAAACAAAAGCAAAAAGAAACTGCTGGAATTTAATCAAAATAAAAACTTAGGCATAGCAAAGGAAACAATCAGCAAAACTAAAGGCAACCTATGGAATGGGGAAGATATTTGCAAATGACATGTCTGATAAAGGATTAGCATCCAAAATATATAAAGAACTTATAAAACTCAGTACTCACAAACTGAATAATCCAATTAAAAAATGGGCAGAAGAGGGACACCTGGGTGGTGCAGTCAGCTAAGCATCTGACTCCTGGTATTTGCTCAGGTTGTGATCTTAGGATCATGAGATTGAGCTCCATATCAGGCTCCACACTCAGTGTAGAGTCTGCTTGAGATTCTTTCTCCCTCTCCCTGCCCCTCCTGCTTGTGCTATTTCTCTCTCTCTCAAATAAATAAATCTTTTTAAAAAATGGGCAGAAGACACAAAAATACATTTTTCTAAAGAAGACATATAGATGGCCAAAAGACACATGAAAAGATGCTCAACATCACCGATCATCAGGGGAATGCAAATCAAAACTACAGTGAGCGATCACCTCATACCTGTCAGAATGGCTGAATCAAAAACCCAAGAAACAACAGGTATTGGTGAGGATGTGGAGAAAGGGGAAACCTCTTGCACTGTTGGTGGGAAGGCTAACTGGTACACAGCCACTCTGGAAAACAGTATGGAGATTCCGCAACAAGGTAAAAATAGAACTACCCTATGATCTAGCAATTGCAATACTAGGTATTTACCCAAAGAATACGAAAATACTAATTCAAAGGGATACATGCACCCTGATGTTTATAGCAGTATTATCTACAGTAGCCAAGTTATGGAAATAGCCCAAGTGCCCATTGACTAAAGATGAATGGATAAAGAAGATATGGTGTGTGTATATATATACATGTATATATATAGTGTAGTATTATCTATCTATCTATATATGTGTGTATATATATATATGGATATAATGGAATGGAATGGAATATTACTGAGCCATAAAAAAATGAAATTTTGCCATTGCAACGACATGAATAGAGCTAGAGAGTGTTATACTAAGCAAAATAAGTCAGTCAGAAAAAGACAAATACCATATGAATTCACTCATATGTGGAACTTAAGAAACAAAACAAATGAGCAAAGGGGAAGAAAAGAGACAGACAGAGAGGCAAACCAAGAAACAGACTCTTAACTATAGAGAACAAACTGAGGGTTACAGTTGGGCAGGGAGGGGGAGGATGGGGTAAATAGGTGATGGGGATTAAGGACTGCATTTATGTGAAGACCACTGGGCATTGTATGGAACGGTTGAATAACTACATTGCACACCTGAAATTAATACTACCCTGTATGGTAACTAACTAGAATTTAAATAAAACCCCCCCCAAAAAAACAAAAAAAAAAGTAAAACGGCTACTCCCAGATCCCACCTTCCTCTTCCAGGCTTGAATATTTAGAGGTCATTGTTTACTGAGTACTGCTTCACATTATAGATTATAACGTCTTTAAGAGATGGGACTATGTCTTCTCTATTAATTATAGCACGGTATACATTTGTTTCAGTGTTTATAAATCAGAAGCTGATTCAATACACATTCCCTGAAGACTCATTTTGCAGGATTTTTCTTTGTTTGTTTGCTCATCTTGGACATTTAAATTTATTTCCAAGTGTTGGGTTACCGCTGCTGCACTCCTACCTGCCTTCATCTCCAAGCCCTCCTCATCCCTTCTGAAACATTTCATGGGAGCATAGAAAGAGACTGGTTGATCATCCTGCCTAGAGTTGTAGGGAAGAGATTGGGTCAAAACTAAAGGCCCTTTAGATTGATGATGCTGTCTTGTTAAATTGATGGTGGTCAAGGTTATAATTAGATCTTCAAACTCTCCTAGCCAATTAAAAAATGTGCCTATGTGATTTGCATACTTTCACTCTTTGGGTTATGTATTAGTATCAATATTTACCTGAAAAGCTATAATTCATCCCTTCAGATGTTTCTAATGTGTTGTTGCATTCTTAAATATGATTTTATTATGACTTAAGGCCAAAACATTGATTAAAAGAACACATCCAAATTTATAATAAAATATAGGAAGGTTATACAGAAATTCACTTCCCAAGCAATTTTTAGAGAACACATCTCTTCAGTAAAGTGAGAAATACATGTTGATAATCCTTCATCTTGGAAACTTTCTGATATTGATGAGCATGCTCATTGGTTGACTTTCTCCCACTGTTAGAAATAAGTTGTTATGTTGAACTATGATTTGTTTGCTTGTAATTTCTACCCTGTGATGCTTGTTTGGCCTTTTAATACAATGAAGAAATGGAACACACATCCTTCAACAGGGCAACCCTCCAGATGGTTGTGTGGTCCAATCTTCTAGACACTGAATACCATGAAGGCAGATAATCTACCTTACTCATCTTTATGTTGACATTTATCCCTTACTGTCTACTATCCCGCACATTGTAAGTGAAAAAATGATATTTTTAATGGGTTGCTAGATGAGATTTAGAATGATAGAATTTCCCAATTGTAAGAGACATCATGCAACACCAGAATCTCTTCCATACCATTCTTGCTGCATAGGCATTTAGGTTATACTTCAGAGTATCTAGTGACAAGCAAATTCTTTCATCCAGAAAAAACTGGAACTTCCAAAGGGTAACCTGAATTTCCTCAGGCTTTTCTAGTATTTGGACAACAATGAGTTCATGCAAATACTAATATTTGCACCACACATTCTTGTAGCCCCCACCTGCACAATTATAAAATCTCAACAGACCCACCCCACCTCCCCTGGCCATCATTGAGATTATTTTTGAAAGACCTCACACAAACTCACAAATTATTCTCCCTAGCTTCTTTGTTGGTTAACATACCTGAAAATCTCTTAAAGGAAGTATCTCCTCCCTGCTTTTGTGAGAAGGCTGTTTCTCAAGTCCATCTCTAGGATCCCCACAGCCATGGACCCCCATGATGCTGGAAGACCCAAAGCTGCTTTAGTCTTCATTGTACCAGAGCAAAGTCAAGTGTATTCCATTCAGAAATAGGGCCAAGCAAACTGTGGAAAGAGCCAAGATGTCCATCAACAGATGAATGGATAAAGAAGATGTGGTATATATACACAATGGAATATTATGCAGCCATCAAAAGGAATGAGATCTTGCCATTTGCAATGACGTGGATGGAACTGGAGGGTGTTATGCTGAGTGAAATAAGTCAATCAGAGAAAGACATGTATCCTATGACCTCACTGATATGAGGAATTCTTAATCTCAGGAAACAAACTGAGGGTTGCTGGAGTGGTGAGGGGTGGGAGGGATGGGGTGGCTGGGTGATAGACATTGGGGAGGGTATGTGCTACGGTGAGTGCTGTGAATTGTGTAAGACTGTTGAATCACAGATCTGTACCTCTGAAACAAATAATGCAACATATGTTAAGAAAAAAAAAAAGAAGAAGATAGCAGGAGGGGAAGAATGAAGGGGGTAAATCGGAGGGGGAGACGAACCATGAGAGACGATGGACTCTGAAAAACAAACTGAGGGTTCTAGAGGGGAGGGGAGTGGGGGGTGGGTTAGCCTGGTGATGGGTATTAAAGAGGGCACGTTCTGCGTAGAGCACTGGATGTTATGCACAAGCAATGAATCATGGAGCACTACATCAAGAACTAATGATGTAATGTATGGCGATTACCATAACAATAAAAAAATTTAAAGGGGAAAAAAAAAGAAATAGGGCCAAGCCATCATTTACCATAGCAATTTGTGAGGAACTAGACTAACAGTGCATAAGATTACCTAAATTTCCTGTGGTTTATGAATCTTTAAGCTTGTATATATAGCTTATTCTTTCCCTGAGCTACAACCCCATGGGGCTGGACTAGGAAACCAATATTGAGTTCTCTCTGTCTTCCTTCTGTTTCTGCATTTCTCTAAGTGCTCATGTAGAACTCGTCCCCCTGATAAGCCCCTTCCTTCCTATGTAGATCTGCCAATGCAGTTGAGGGGTACTTGGGAAATCACAGGTCTGATTGCATCAGACACAATCAGGATCTGAATCACAATTTAGGTTCAGCCAAGACACACTGCCACATGTCCCCAGACAACTCCAACTGCAAGACCAAAAGTTTTTTTTTAATTTTTTTATTGTTATGTTAATCACCATCAGATCTGTGATTCAACAGTCTTGCACAATTCACAGCGCTCACCATAGCACATACCCTAACCAATGTCTATCACCCAGCCACCCCATCCCTCCCACCCCCACCACTCCAGCAACCCTCAGTTTGTTTCCTGAGATTAAGAATTCCTCATATCAGTGAGGTCATAGGATACATGTCTTTCTCTGATTGACTTATTTCACTCAGCATGACCCCCTCCAGTTCCATCCACGTCGTTGCAAATGGCAAGATCTCATTCCTTTTGATGGCTGCATAATATTCCATTGTGTATATATGCCACATCTTCTTTATCCATTCATCTGTCAATGGACATCTTGGCTCTTTCCACAGTTTGGCTATTGTGGACATTGCTGCTATAAACATTGGGGTGCACATATCCCTTTGGATCCCTACATTTGTATCTTTGGAGTAAATACCCAGTAGTGCAATTGCTGGGTCATAGGGTAGCTCTATTTTCAACTGTTTGAGGAACCTCCATACTGTTTTCCAGAGTGGTTGCACCAGCTTGCATTCCCACCGACAGTGTAGGAGGGTTCCCCTTTCTCCGCATCCCTGCCAACATCTGTCGTTTCCTGACTTGTTAATTTTAGCCATTCTGACTGGTGTGAGGTGGTATCTCCTTGAGGTTTTGATTTGGATCTCCCTGATGCCGAGTGATGTTGAGCACTTTTTCATGTGTCTGTTGGCCATTTGGATGTCTTCTTTGGAAAAATAAGACCAAAAGTTTTGAACGTTGTAGTGGAGCAAATCTCTCTTCTCGTTAATTTACCCTCAGACAGAGGCATGTTTGCACATAATTGCTAGACAACTCAAAAACTAAAGGCTATGTAAGAGCCATGTGCTAGTACTATGAAATCACTGAGAGGCAATCCCTGTAAATCTGAGACTTGGTGATTCTCAAAGCTACTGAGTCTGTGATTAATATTTCGCTGATCGGGTGACTTTCAATTGGCTTACTCAAATCTTCATATGAGTTTAGGCCATCATTCTCACTTTTGTTTGGAGAGTTTCAAATTTGCTTAGCTGTCAAGTTGCAGTTCTGCTGTTTATTCATTCAATGAACAGGGTTGAGTGTATATTGTGTCAGGCGCTATGCCACAGAAAGTAATTCGAATTTGAAATACAAATTTATAGAGATTATAAGTACCATGGGATAGACGATGCACAGTATTCTTTCAGGAAACAATCTGCCATGTTTTAAAGAATCTGTAACGAGAGGAAAATGTAACACCCTGACAGAAAAGACTAGTTTCAAAACTGGCAACTCAGTTTTAATGGTAGGCAGAGAAAATCCCCTAAAAGCAGATGTGGGCTCTGTCTTCTTCCAAGAGGAAGCCCTTAAGGGTTTACATGGCAAAAATGGGTTTCTGTAGAAGATCACTTGACAATATCATTCATTATGATATCTTTGCCTGACATGATAGAATTGAAACTCTATTTTATGAAAGTTGGAATTGAAACATAAGATGGTATTAAGACTGTGCAGTCTTGCACCTGTCAAACCTATAAAGCCTTTGGAGGTGAAATCTATTCCTGAGCTAATCAGTCATGGTCGAGACCATGCCCATAACCTTACAGAACTCTGCAGATGTCAGTGCATATTCCTGGCTAAACATGGATTATAGGATACAGTTAGGTACACTCATTAATCAGGAGGGTAGAATGAATGAAGGCTGGAAGAGGTGCCTATTGTATCATCCAGGAATGGGGCCCAATGTGGGTAGGACTAAACATATGTTAATGAAAGTTTGATTGGCTAGAATATTTGAGAAATGAAGGTGTTTGGCGGGGGCGGGGGGGGGGGGACCACAGGGAATGCTTTCTGTTTCTCTCAGTTGGGCAAATCCATAGAACCTCCGGACTAAGCCTTGTGAGTTCTTTTAAAGGAAGTTTGTAACCTCTGGATGCCAGTGGGATACTGACGGATGTGAAAAGCAATTAGTCTTGCTCTGTATCCTGGGGAGAGTCCATCTGATATCTCTGAATTAAGTGCTACTTCAGTTGTCAGAAAGGCATGGCTTTCTGTGTCCCAGCAAGGACTAGAAAATCAACCAATATGCAGGCCCTTCTTGCTAATGGAACAACTGGATTCTGTTTTACTAACTAGGCCAGGAGTACTGGGATATCTGGTATAGCCTAAGGAAGAGTAAACAATTTGTATTCTGCTGCACAGAGTCATTGCTTGGTCTCAGTGGTGTGCTGCAGTCAGCTAGTACTTGGACTCCTGAGAGCTGGTTGTTAAGCTTCTAGAAAAGCTGCAAGCCAATTGAAGGCACATTGGTAGCTGAGATCAGCTATGTTTAGAATATTTATACCATAGACATTGGCAAATGATAAGAATCAGGACTTTTTCCTTTACCATCATACTGCTGAAACAATGCTACTTTCTTCTGTGTGCGAGTAGAGATTGCTAGAAGTAGATTATCTGTAGATCCAACCATATCTACCTGTAGGGGAGATGCGGCTCTTGGGAAAATTAATTCAGAGCCCACAGGCCCCCTGATCCTCACCCAAGAGTACAAGTAGTCTGAACACCAACTCTAAGAGGCCTTTTCACTTACATGCAGACCAATTTTCGTGTCTCTACAAATGTATATAGGTATGTATGTATCTATGTGTGTATTTAGGACCATTTGCCTATCTAAGATGTGAGTGTATGGATCATAGACTGACCCCAAAACACTTACCAGAGTAGCACAAAGTCCGTATTTTAGTACACACCTAGCTACATGAGCAGGGCTGATCTATATTTTGCGGATAAATTTAAATCCATTTGCATTTTCGTATTTCCTGGGATCATAATACAGCTTAATTTGCCCACTCACACATTTCAAGATGGTAAGAAATATATGCCTTTTGGATTTTCATCCTTAAGAACCACATTCAAAAGAAAGAAAGAAAAAAGCATAAAATCAAGGTCAGGAAGATTAAACCCCTTAATTCACATGCCAAACTTCCCATTTCAATTGTGGTTTTGTCTCCCAGCTAAAGTTTGTCTTTTTGTGACATTTGCATTAAGCCCAGAGGACATTTTGAGTGGAAACATGCTGAAAGCATAATTGAAACGCTGAGTGGTGCCATTTGTCTAATTTGCATTTTTCCCCCAGGTGGGGAGTTTTCACTCCCCATTTCTTCTCCTGGGGTGTTCAAAGATTATCTCAAAAAATGATGTTGTACAATTGATTCCAATAAATCCCCATATACAGTATATTATATGTATATATATTTTTTCTTTCTAGAATCTATTTTAAATGCCACAGTGATAAACTATGTAAGGAAGTCCTTTGTAGGTTCATAATAGTACAGATAGTTTCTTTTCTCCCTCAGATAGAGATTTTGAATATTTGTTCACAAACTTAATTTTTTATTAGAATTTTCCCTTTCAGTTATCCTCATGGTGTCCTTCCAAGCTATTTAGGAGGGTGTCTCTATAGAAACAAACATTAAAAAAAAATAGGCAGACATAAACTATTCAATTTCATCCTTAATATGTTCTTTGAACTCTGTGCCCCCAAATATGCACTGACTTGATCTCTATTAAAAAGTTTGAGAATCACTGATATTTTGGTGTCTCAACAAAGTTATTAAATGAGACAATGATGCAGGGCTGATGCTATCAGTTGCACCCTTTAATGGGGAATTTAAGGTGAGATTATAATCGGTGGGAAAGTAGAATCTGTTTTTCTAGGAGGAAGAAGTCAAATATGAGTGTGGTAAACTGTTTCTCTTTTGACTAAGTATTCCTCATATACTCCAGATCTGCCGTTTAGATACGGCCGAAGCTGCTGTCATCGGCGAGGCCGAGTTTTGTGCTTTTTCTAAGGTGTGCATCTTCCTCAAACTTGAATTATTTATGCTAGACATATTCTTTCAAATATCAGAAGGCCTCCTAGATGATATCGAATAATCATATGGAATTCTATCAGATCCCTTTTAGGTTATAAGCCTGAGTTAGGGTGGAGCCAGGCATGAATTTATTTAAATGAGGGATATGCAGAGAGGAATGTAGCCCAGGCCAGCATTTTGGGAGGGTGGAACTCATATCCCTCTGAGGGCTTTAATGCCTGCAAAGACAAATGTGTTTTTATTTGACTCCTTAGATTTAATTTAACATTATTGGGGAAAAAAAAGGACATCTGATCCATCCAATATGTATTATAAATGTTATCTTCAAATAATTTTGTGAGAATAAACAATGTGAGACAAATAAAAGAAAAATATTAAGTGAATAATAGATCTGCTATGAAAATATGGTGAATATGTGAGGCTGGACGCGGAGTGTTTGAAGGAGTGAGTACATTTGCCCAGGCAGACTATCATGAACTGTGTGGCCTTCCCCTCATTCGACCTCACTAAGTCTCAGTTTCCTTTTTTTTTTTTTTAAGATATTTATTTATTTAATTTAATTTATTTGACAGAGAGAGTGAGAGAGCACAAGCAGGGGGAGCAGCAGAGGGAGAGAGAGAAGCAGGCTCTCTGCTGAGCAGGGAGCCCAATGCGGGGCTCGGTTCCAGGACCCTGGGATCATGTCCTGAGTCGAAGGCAGATGCTTAACCATCTGAGCCACTCAGGCGCCCCTAAGTCTCAGTTTCTAGAGAGGAAACAAATAATCTACCTCAAATTGGTCATGTGAGGATTCACTGCAATCATGAGTGTAAAGCCTTCGGTGCAGTGTCATGCTTTTAGGAAAAATAAGACTTTGGATTGGTAGGAAGTTATCTGTACAAACAATCCATTTAAAGAACATTTAATGAAACTCTCTTGAGTCTACTATGGGTGGAGCACTGTGATTTTGCTTCTTTGATGTCATTTTTTTCTTCACAACCTCTCACGTGAGACAGGTAGGGCTTTGCCAAGAAGAGTAGGAAGATTCAAAGATGGTCAAGGCTGGATCAGAATCATCTGCCTCACTCCTTTGGCCCCAGCAGAGGCACCTCTAGTAACCATCTCCATGGTAACCACACTTGGCCCAGCAGGCCAGAGCATGGGTACCTGACTAGAAAGAGATGGAAGGACCCAGAAGGCAGGTGGAAAACTAGCTGGTAGCAGGAAGCTATGTAGGAAAAGGAAGAAAGTAGCTCCCTTAATGCCCACAATTACAGGAGTAATGATGGTAATAATTCTTATTCATGGGGCACCATCCTAAGTGTTTTATGCATGTAGGTATGTATGATCGTGTTGAATGCTCACCATAAGAATTACAGTACCTGTGAGGGAGGTCTACTATTTGTCCCACTTTACAGATGAAGACATTGAGGTACAAAGAGGATGGGTGGTCTGCCCAAGGTCACAGGGCTGCTGCACATGTGCCAGGTTTGGAAAATGGCTTAGAAACCTACCATTAAAACTGCCCTTTCTTAGGGCACGGGAAGAGTAGTTTCTGGCATGCTAGGTCCCCAGCCTCCTCTCTGTGCCAGGGATGGCTGGGAGATGTGGAAACCTGGCATCTTGACAATCAGTCCATTGTCTGAGGTCCTGGTTTTGGCCCTTAGCTGCATTGGATTCATCTGGGGAGCTTTCAAGGGATACCAGTGCCCAGACCCCAGCCCAGCTTGGTTATATCAGAATCTTGGTTGGGAGTTGAAGAGGTGTTGCTATGTTTTAAAATGCTCTCCAGATGATTCTCATAGCCTTGAAAAAACCACAGTCTAAAGCATCTGCTCTTGAACTGGTAAAGGTGTCTAAAACAGAGACCCAGTTTTGCAATCCTTAGTTATTTGATAGAGCAAGCTGGGAAGAAAGCTAGACTATATTGGGTGCCTATGTTGTGCCAGATCCTGAATGTAGATGTGGTCTCTCACTACGCCCTTATTTGGGACCTCTGAGAAGCCCAGAGGGATTCTTGAGTGGCCTTCAGGGGTCAGGATGGGGTAACTGCCCTATTCCCTCTTATGCATCAATTCCCAGGAAATGAAGGTACTGAGAGTTTAAACTATAGAGGTAGACAGATGGACTGGGGACAGGTTCCTGCTTTCTCTAGGTGTATGAACTCGAGCAAGTTGGTCAATATCAGAGGCTCAGTCTGTTTTCCCGTAAAATGGAAAACGGTGCTTTTAGAGTATGCATTTTCAGTGGGGCTATGATACCCCCAAGAGGCTGGCATGGGGGAGGGGCAAAACATTGCCTTTGTGTGTGTGTATAAAGCACAGAGGTACATAAGTACACAGACATGCAGTATATCTGTGTCATTGAAATTTCATGACAGTAGTGGCACCTGAGTGGCTCAGTTGGTTAATCATCTGACTCCTGATTTCAGTTCAGGTCATGACCTCAGGGTTGTGAGATCCAGCCCCAAGTTGGGCTCTGCCCTGGGCTTGGAGCCTGCTTGGGATTCTCTCCCTCTGCTCCTCCCCCTGCTCATCTAAGACAAGAATGGCCTAGGGACCTTCTTTGTCAATTCCTGCCCTTGCTTGCAGCAGCTTCTGCTCCCAGCATTAAAGAAGTACCATGCCCTCAGTCCACCCCTATTAGAGTATCATTTTGCCCCTAGAGAGCAAGTGAATTAAGTATAATCATTATTGATGGCCTCCTGTATGCAAAAGCATTCTGTTCATTGCTAGAGATATAGAAATGCATAATAAGAAGAAAGATTCAATTTCTGATCTTGGTTCTTTTTTTAAAAAAAGATTTTATTTATTTGAGAGAGAGAGAGAGAGTACAAGCAGGGGGAGTGGCAGACAACAGGCAGAGGGAGAAGCAGGCTCCCTGTTGAGCAGGGAGCCCGATGCAGGACTCGATCCCAAAACTCTGGGATCATGACCTGAGCTGAAGGCAGATGCTTCACTGACTGAGCCACCCAGGCGCCCCTCGGCTCTTGGTTCTGCTGAGAAAAACAGATACATAAAATGGACATATTGCTCTAACATGATATAAAAGATCCTGTGTACAGGAAACTTGGGGAACACAAAGAGGATATTTGAACAAGTTATGGAGCTGACTCTTGTAGAATGGCTAAGATTTAACAGGGTGAGGAAGGTGGGAAGTGACTTCTGCACAGAGGGAGCAAAATGAGCAGAGGGGTGGGAGAATACAGTAGGTGTAGGCTGGAGCAGGGGTGAGTAATGAGTGAGGCACAGAGTGAGGGCAGAGGCCAGAGGCGAAACCAATGGACAGCTTAGCCATGGAGGACCTTGGGTGCTGGCATCATTTGCCCTGCGGAGCTGTAATTGTCTGAGACTCAGGTAGAGGCAAGTTGGCTCTATAGTTGTGTTGGGAGGGTCCAAATCTTTTTTCAAGGAGTAAGTCTTAATGTGGCCTCCAGGCCCCACATTTCCAGCTGATCTCCACTCTCTGTTCCCCACGTTCCCCCTTGCTCTTTGTGCCCATCTCACTGGCTTATTTGCAATCCCCTGAATGCCATTGGACCTTTGCACATGTGGCTCTTTCTGCCTGGAGTAGGTCCTCTGTTACTTATAAGGGTATTGAATTACTGTCTTTCTCTCTCCGACTGTACTTCAACCCGGGGACTGTGTCCATCTTTGCTCAACATTATAAACCCAGCATCTAGCATAATATAGATTCCTAGTTAATATTTCTGGAAGGGAGTGATGGATGTGGGAAGGAAGAAAGGAAGGAAAGGAAGGGAAAGGCGGAACTAGAACCCCACAAACTTTTGTATGTCTTTCCTCACTCCTGGTGCTCCCCAGTTCGGTCTGTCTTCTCGGGTCCTGCCCAGGGGCCAGGGCCAGAACCAGCCAGCATCCTGGCCATCTAGCAGGCCCTGTCGTTTGAGCAGTGTCCCTTCAGTGGATGAATGCTAATCGATAATAATGAAACAATTTATGTGTCTCTCCACATTTACAAACTGTGGGAAGCACCTCCTTTGCTCTCTTCAAGCCTCAGTTACCTTATCTATAAACTGGGGTCAGAAAAGTACCTCATTCGTTGTGCAGATTAAATAAGATAATGCATTGTAAAATGCTTGACACTTCGCCTCGCGTGTGGAAAATGTTCAATTCACGTTAGCTAGTATCATTATCAGCTAATATGGTTATTATCACCGTAAGAATTATCTCCCCGAACAGAAAGATTAGCTTAGTTCATCAAATATTTATACGGCTTTAACAGTGTGCTCAGACCCAGGTAGATGTTGTCACCAAAGATACGCAAGAAAGTTCCTTGAAGCAATATTTTGAGAGCCCCAAACTGGAAATAGCCCCGATGCCCACCAAGAGAAATTCATTAGAGCCACATACCGGAGTACTACACAGTGGTTAGGAATAACTGTTGTGACTCACAGACGCATGGACGAATCTCACAAACATAATATCCAGTGGAAGAATCCAGACACAAAAGAGCACACACTGGATGATCCCATTTTTTTGAAGTGCAAACGCACGTGGAACAGACCTATGGTTTTAGAAGTCAGCATTGCGCAGCCTTCAAGGAGGAAGCGGGGGACTGTGGCTCAGGAGGGAGGGGAAGGGGAAGGTTGGTAGTATTTGTATCTGGGCCTAGGCCCTGAGTATATGGGCATGCCCACTTTATGAAAATACATCAAGTTGTACATTCTGATTTATGTGCTTTTTTTGTATCTGTATTATGCTTCAGTTAAAGGTTTACTAAACAAACAAGTCTGTTCAGTGGAGAGCTGAGGAAACAGAAGTGGGGTGAGAAAAGAAGGCCAGCAGTACAATTCTGTGCTTGCCCACAAGAGCAGCTGCTTCTCCTATTCCTTCCCAAACATGACTTAGCCATTCAACTATAGGAGTTTTTGTCCACATCTGTCCCACCAATGTGTTAATCTGGGCCAGGCGTCATTGGTACAACCCCAGACTGACTGGCCTCTCTTCTCTCTCAAACCACTCTCTGGAACCCTGAGCTGCTGTCTTAAAAGATCCTGTTCATCTCTGCATCCTCAGTGCTTAGTACCTGCCTGGAACATGGCAGGTGATCAAGGACAGATCTAGAATGAATGAAGTTTCCCAGCACAATCAAAGCCAGAGAGCTACGGGGGGGGGGGGGGGGTGGGGGATAAGGGGAAGCATTTGTAGATTTGGGTGGGGAGCAGTGACCCACATTTAATGGTCAGAGATTTCTCCAGCAGTAAGCTGCCCAACGTACTCACACTCTTTCTGTTTTTGTTCACCTGTTCTGTTTTGGTTTGTTTTTTTTCCCCAGTGACCTTCAGTGACTGCAAAGGAAACAACAAGCTGCACTATGAGGTCTCAAGCCCATACTTCAAGGTGAACAATGATGGCAGCTTAGTTGCCCTGAAAAACATAACTGCGGTAGGCAAGACTCTGTTCATCCATGCCCGGACTCCCCATGCAGAAGACATGGCAGAACTCATGATTGTCGGGGGGAAAGACATCCAGGGCTCCTTGCAGGTAACACAGCTGTTTGGGATAAACGAGGTCCACAGAGGAACGTTGGGGTCTGTATGTCTTATGTGGAAAATAGTTCTTTGGTTTATTACTGGCCAAGACTTCTTTGTTGTTGCAAAGGACAAAAACCCAACTCAAAAAACTATTCGGGGGAGGTGGTATGTGAGAATTCATTGGCTAATGAGGCAAATATTTCAGAATAACTCTGCCTTCAGGCGTGGCTGTGTACCAGTGCCCAGTTATGACATCAGCTTTGATCCTTACCCGTTTTGTGGTTCTATTTTCCTTCTGTTGGCTTCACTCTTAGACAGTCACATCCTTCTCTGCCTTCCAATGTGGAGATCTCAGTAGCTCTACTTCGTTTTCCCAGCCTGAAGTCCCCTGAGAAAGCACCTCTTCCTGATAATGCCAACAAATGCTTGAAATCAGATCTTATTGGCTCTCATTAGATCACGTGTCCATCCGTGAACTAGTCCCTGTGTCCATTGGGTAGCCATGCTCTAGTTGGCTAAGTCTGAGTCACCACGTGTCTCATCCTGAAGCCAGGGTGGAGTCAGCCCCACCTAAGACATGTGGGTGGAGAGTGAAAGATAGGTAGTTACTCAAAGTAAATTAGCATGCTGTTGTGTGAGGATGGGAAATGGTCCTTGGGCAGGCAAGAACACAGTGGCCCACTAGAGTTGTATAACAAGACCGCCATTGCTTATGGCACCACTCCTTTGCCATGCTCTAACGTCCATTCCTTTCAAGATGCGCACGTATGCTGATCCTTGTACCTGTGTATGTTTACACACGTTAAGAATGCTACCAACTGCCCTTTAGACTTCCTGATTGTGTCATCCGGAGACTTTTTGCTACCGTGGACTCACCTACCCCTCTTTCATCAAGAGTTTAAAGACTCTGGTTTCTTGATAGAAAAGAAAGGCACACGGCAAGACCCAGACCAAACAATGACAATAATAATGGTGTATTCCCAGCTGGGTGTGGCTAGATTTTGCTCCTACTTGATGGTCTGCTCTTACCCAATTTTTCAAAGCCTTGATTTTTGCTGCCTTTCTCCATCTGCCACACTCCCCATAACCTTGCTTTATCTGTGAATTTTTGTTCAGCGGTGGAGGGTGGGGGGTTGATGCGAACACCAATTCTACAGCTGGGGAGCAGAGACAGAGACTGTCTGTGTGATCTTCAAAGAATCATCAAACTCCTTTATCTGCAGACTAGAGGGGTGAAACAGTCTGGGATGGCTAATAAGTGGCATGTGCATTGCCCCATTCTGTCACCATACTCATGGCAGATATGGCTAATTGTCCCCAGCTGGGCCTGAGTATCTTTCCCAATACAGTGCTCTGGAAGCTACTATCCATTGATCATTCAGAGATGTTTCCAGGGACGGAATATATTTGTCATCCCTAGACCGGACAGACTCCACAATTCCCCTTCATATCTATGAATCTGTGAGTTAAGGGTAGATAGCAAGCTAAAAATGAATCCACAGTGTGCCACTCATATTTTTGAAGAAAATAGGATATTGATGAATATGCCCAGTGTGGAAACCCACCGGCACCACAAAAGCAAGCTTTTCTCTTACTTAGCCATGGTCATTTTCACAGCATCTCACTAACTTGTGATATAAATGACTCAGTAAATATCTAAAGTAACAAAATTGCTGGGATGTGCAGCACAAAGTGCTTCTTAGGAACAAGTAAATGGTACAGAAACTCACATAAGGGATTTGCATGTGGGACGGGATGTATTTAGACAGACATTGTTCATCGTGATGAATGGCTCCTCTTTAAATCCAGAAAAGACAGTGTCATCCTGCTTAGCTTAAAGCAGAGCAGAGGGAATTCTGGGCACTTCCCAGGACAGACTCCACCTTGATAGGCTCTGAGACCTGGGGTTCAGTAAGAAGAGACTCAGTCTTGAAGAACTGGCCTCTTGAGTCCCAGAGAGACACCCTCCTGGAGGCCAGGCCCCTCAGAGCCCTTTCTCATCCACCTCTATCTGAGCCCATGGTCCACAAAGCCTGGTTGCCATCGACGGCTTCTTATAAAGCCTGGTGGAGGCTGTGGCACCGTGCACTTTTTGCTGGACCCCAGCAGAACGGGGGGTCTGCCGTTCCTCTCCTGCCTCCAGTAATTTCATGAGGTTTGAAAATAGGCCTTGTGGAGCTGCCCAGATGTGTCTGTAATAAAAAGTCCAAAAAAGTTAAAAAGGAAAAAAAAGATAGGAAAACAATATAACTAGCCAAAGAATTCCTCCAAGGAGAACACAGTCCTTCAGAGATATTCATTTGGTATTTTGAGGCCCTCCTATGTGCAGCCGAGTGGCCAGCTGCTAGAGAGGGGAAGCAGTGAGCCCTCAGTCAGCCCCACTCCTGGGCAGGGAGGGAAAACGAACGAGTATGTTGAAACAGCCCTAAGCAGGGCACCAAGGCTGACTGCTCTTCTGTGCCTTTTAGAGAACAGATCGGGCAGTGCAAGGGGGGCTGGTAACAGAGCCAGCACGTTCATGGCCCTCACAAGTCTGCCAGGGGCTGCCCTCATGGGCCCCAAACGCTGACTCATTAAATCTCCCCTACCACCTAGGAGGCATGTGCTACTGTCCTCGCTCTACAGATGGGGGAAACTGAGGACATAGAGGTGAGTGAGAAATTATATTATGGAGTGGGACTCTCTCAAGGGTGTGCATCTCAGTCTGTGCTTTGTGTCCATTGTTTTTAACCCTCATGACCCTCCCCCGTGGGGCTGCTGACTTCCCCCCCTCCTCCAGATGTGAAAAGTTGTCCAAGATCCCCGAGCTTGGAATTGGCAGAAATGAGATGATTGAGGTCTGTCCTCTCCGTCCAAACATCACTCTCTTTCCTGCCCGTGGGTCAAGAGAGGAGGGCGCGAGTCAGAGCAATACAGTAGCAATGGAAGAAACCAACAAACGGCAGGTGTGGTTTGGAGGAGGAAAAAGCCAGGATTTAGGGTTTGGGTGACTCCAAGCTGTGGAGGCTAGGAGGATGGAGGTGGATTGGACCAGTCAGAAAAGGGGTGGTTGGGACACATGAAAAAGTGCTCAACATCGCTCGGCATCGGGGAAATCCAAATCAAAACCTCCATGAGATACCACCTCACACCCGTCAGAATGGCTAAAATTAACAAGTCAGGAAACGACAGATGTTGGCGGGGATGCGGAGAAAGGGGAACCCTCCTACACTGTCGGTGGGAATGCAAGCTGGTGCAACCACTCTGGAAAACAGTATGGAGGTTCCTCAAACAGTTGAAAATAGAGCTACCGTACGATCCAGCAATTGCACTACTGGGTATTTACCCCAAAGATACAAATGTAGAGATCCGAAGGGGTACGTGCACCCCGATGTTTATAGCAGCCATGTCCACAATAGCCAAACTGTGGAAAGAGCCAAGATGTCCATCGACAGATGAATGGATAAAGAAGATGTGGTATACACACACACACACACACACACACACACACACACACACACACACACA
>NW_027397108.1:6461808-6504955 GCF_003265705.2 Callorhinus ursinus
ACACACACACACACACACACACACACACACACACACACACACACACACACACACTATGGAATATTATGCAGCCATCAAAAGGAATGAGATCTTGCCATTTGCAACGACGTGGATGGAACTGGAGGGTGTTATGCTGAGTGAAATAAGTCAATCAGAGAAAGACATGTATCATATGACCTCACTGATATGACGAATTCTTAATCTCAGGAAACAAACTGAGTGTTGCTGGAGTGTTGGGGGGTGGGAGGGATGGGGTGGCTGGGTGACAGACACTAGGGAGGGTATGTGCTATGGCGAGTGCTGTGAATTGTGCAAGACTGTTGAATCACAGATCTGTACCTCTGAAACAAATAATGCAACATATGTTAAGAAAAAAAAAAAGAAGAAGATAGCAGGAGGGGAAGAATGAAGGGGGTAAATCGGAGGGGGAGACGAACCATGAGAGATGATGGACTCTGAAAAACAAACTGCGGGTTCTAGAGGGGAGGGGAGTGGGGCGTGGGTTAGCCTGGTGATGGCTATTAAAGAGGGCACGTTCTGGGCGCCTGGGTGGCTCAGTTGGTTAAGCGACTGCCTTCGGCTCAGGTCATGATCCTGGAGTCCCGGGATCGAGTCCCGCCTCGGGCTCCCTGCTCGGCAGGGAGTCTGCTTCTCCCTCTGACCCTCTTCCCTCTCGTGCTCTCTATCTCTCATTCTCTCTCTCTCAAATAAATAAATAAAATCTTAAAAAAAAATAAAGAGGGCACGTTCTGCGTGGAGCACTGGGTATTATGCACAAACAATGAATCATGGAACACTACATCAAAAACTAATGATATAATGTGTGGTGATTAACATAATAATAAAAAATTTAAAGAAAAGGGGTGGTTGGGAAAGGTGCTTGCTTAGTCAGGCTTGGATGTGTTGAGTTGGTGGCTCCTGGGGACATCTTGATAGAGATGACAGAAAATATGGGACTAGATCTTAGGGTAAACACTTAGGGGAAGAACAGTATAGTGGTAAGGCTTTGGCTTTGGTGTTAAACTTAAGTGGGTTCAAATTTCCACTCCACCACCTATGATTGTGACTTTGGACAAACTACCCAACTCCCTAAACCTCAACATCCTTATCTATGAGACAGGGGTAAGAATAATCTGCATCACAGAATCATTCTGCTGGGAATAGCCCAGAACACCAGGTGACCCATCCTAACAATGGTATCATATTGGAACCTCTAGAGAAAGGAGAGCTACTGGGGGTTAAGTGATCTCACCAAGGCCAGGAGACAGAAGGCAGAGATTAAGGGAAGGAGAAGAAAGTGAAGCCAGAAAGCCTAAACCTGTGAAGTCTATTTGTTAATGGCTTAATTATAGACTCCCAAGCTGTCTCTGCATTTTGAATGGGCTGCCCAGAAGCTAGGACCTCTCTATATGGACAGCGTAAGTTCACCTTAGACTGGAGAGGGCAGGGGAGCAGCTTAGTCCCTCATGTTTTGACAGGGGAGGTAGGACTGGTATGGAAGGGCCAAGGCTTACCATGCTTACAGGACGGGTTTCTAGCCTGGGGAAGGTAATGATGAACTGCACTCATGAAAGTATGTCTGGACAGACGGTAGCTTGTCCGCACTGAGTCTGCTATCCCTCACTGCCTGACAACAGTGAATGGGAAGACAGCAGAGTGCTCGCTTTTAATTTATTTTTACTTTGGATAGAGGGCTCCAAAGGTTTATATGGGCCAGCTCTGTTTCATTCCTTATGCATCTTAGGTAGAGATGTCTTTACCTGCTGTGCAAATGGGACTCATCAACCTCAATTTCACGTCTAGCATTAAAAAAATTTTTTAAGCCCATCTTTTTATTAAATTTTTCTTTCTGACTTAAGAAATTGTAGCTTCTGTGACTGTAGATTATGGCAAGGAATACTGACATCAATTACAGCACTGGAGGAAGTCAGGCTGGGAGGTAAGAACATTAGAGAGCTTGTAGAAATTTATTTTGAATTCCAGTTTGAGAGCTAAAAGAGACTCTGCCCACAAGCTTCATCTTGAAATGTGGGCATTCACACTCTAAGCAGCTGTAGAATATAGGTACCCATGACCTGGACAGCTGGGTCCTTAAGAACAGAGCAGGAGATGCACAATGCAATGGGAGGGAGGGGTGTGAGAGCCTGCGGGCTCTGGGCTTGGATCCAGCTCTCACACTGGGGCTGTGTCTTAAATGCAAATCTGATCACTTTACTCCTTGCTTAATGGGACCTTGCTAGCTCATCAGCCCACCTGGCCCCTAGGATAATATTCTGTCACCTTCATAGATGTCTGAAAGGGCCCTTCACTGTTGAGCCTGGCTGGTCTCTGCAGCCTTCCCTCAAGTCCGGTTCCTTTCATCTGTAAGTGGCTTGACCTGCTGAAATGCTTGACCTCCAAGAGCTTTCCCTGCTCCCTGTCCGAAGGAGGGTCCCCCATGGTAGCAATGGTTCTGCTGCTTCATGCCCTTCTTCTCCATTTGTAAATTATGCATTTATTTCAGGTGTTTAAAGTCTGGCTCCCTGATAAGACTGTATGAGCTCCCTGGAGGCAGAAATATAGTCTGTTTCCTTCCTATTTCCTTCCTCCCTCCCTTCCTTTCTTCCTTCCTTACTTCATTCTTTTCCGATGTGTCCATGGCTATATCCCTAGGACTCTGCACCGTGCCTGACACACAGGTGGTGTTCATTGACTGTCTTTTGAATAAACGCCTGAGTAGAATGCAATGCATCTTTCACACCACTCCCTGCATTGAACTCTGGGCTCCTCACTCCAGTACGAAACCACTGTGGTTTCTTGAATTGGCCAAGCTCTCCCCCCCATTTGTGCTGGTGACAGCCCCCTAGCTATAGCCCCGGCGGCCCCATGGCCAGCACCAACTGACCTGGCTAGCTCCTTTGATACTTCTGGGCCCGCCGAGATTTCCCTTCCTTAGGGACACCTCTCTGACTGTTCCCCCCAGATCATTAAGTGTTTTTTTCCTCCATGTTCCTCGTAGAACCCTGCCTGGCTCCCCGATCATAGCACTAAATTTTAACTGCCTGATTTAATTTGTGCTGTTTCCCATCTCTGTTCTGAACTCCTGAACTCCGGGACCATGATGCCTTGATTCCCAGTGCTGCACTTACCACCACTGCTCCAGTTCCCTCACCTGTAAATGGGTTCACAACAGAATTGACTTCATAGAGATGTCGTGAGGATTAAATGAGTAAATATATACAAAGCATTTAGAACAGTGCCCAGCACAAAGTGAGTGCCATGAATATGCCAGTTACTCCTCATTGCTGTATCATCAAAGCCAGACTATAATAAATGCTCAGCAAAGGAGCCTGGCAAATCGAGACAACCCAGCCCTCCCTCCCCTGCCCATCATGACCAAATTCTATCTCGTCTACCACCTGTAGGGTATTTAGAATTCCACGTGAACTGAAATCATTACCATTTCACTCCTCAGGTGTCCACTGGGTGTGAAACACTGACTAGTCTTCCAGGACTCTTAGTTTCTATGGGTCCGCTTAATAAACACCAAAAGACTTGGCAGTATTTAGAAGTTAATTATGAAGCATTTACGCTTGTTCACTAGAAGTCAATATGTGGTGTTCTTAGTAAAAGGAAACTGGTCTCTGAATGAAGTTGCTTTATTAAATGCAAAAAAAAATTTCCTCCCCCTTTTTTGCCATTTAAAACATTCCCCCCCCAAAATAAAATGAATAGAGAAAGTTATGACAGACAGTGAAAAAGCTAAACGTAAGGCTTGCTTATCTTGGTAGACCACCATCACTGTAAACTATTCATTTAAATGACATAAATTTGGCTCCTAATCCAGTTTCAAGAATGAGGATGCAAATAGTTCCAGAAAGATAAAATAAAAGGAGCAATCAGAAGAAGGAACAACTTGGGAGGAAAGAGTTGTTTTTGTTTCTAATGTTTAAAAATAAAAATATAAAACATGCCATTGACTGCTCAGCTGCCGATGTTAATATTGCTGCTAAATCTGTATCTTGGCCCTGGTGGGGATCAGGGCAGTGAACCCCCTGTCTGGAGTCTCGGGTTCCATGTGTTGAGTACCTTGAGGGATTGTGGGTCTGGGGACTCGAAAGCAACAGCTGAGTGGCTACTGTCCGTGCACATGTGTGTGCTCTGTGACATTTAGCTGAGCGGTGCATGATATGCAGGGGGACCTGGAATCACCCCGAATTGGGATCTAATCACACATTTAATACTTGCCACTCAGGTGGCACTGAAAAGTCCCCTAACTCTTTTGAGGTACGGTTTTCTCATCTGTGAAACCGTGGCTATATGTATATCCAGCCTTGTTTAGATGCCAGCATGGGGTATACAAAACAATTCTTTTTACTATCATGCCTATCCCAGTGCTAACACAGGGTCTCAGTCACAGACTGGTGACTCTTAAGTGAAGTATACAGTGAGTTGCTGTCACCTCTGTATATTCCTTCACCATCTTTCCCGATCTCACACGTTCTAGACAAAAATATTTTTGCACATGTGTTACTGAGATGAACTCCAATTTTTATCACCTCTGAGTCAACCAGTTGAATCCTGTTTGCTTGGGCCATTATACCATCCAACCTCCCAGGCCCCCGTCATGCCGCACACGGGGAACTTGACTTTGTTTGTTTAAAGCATCCCTGAGAATGTGAGCCACCATCTTATGGTAATTGCCTTGTTTCAAGATCTTATCACATTGACTGGGAGTGGCTTGGAATCTGTCAACCTGGTCAATGGTATCGATCTCCCTCGCAAGAAGTATGTATTAAAACCATTGCAGTGGAGAACCAGTCTGGGCATTAACAGTGGCCGTAAAGAAATGAGGAGTTAAAGCTGCAGATAGGCTCCGATTTAACACGTGTGGTAACTTCAGAACCCTGCGAAGGATCACTCTGCATGGCCAAAGCCTCCCCAGTTACTATTAGGGGAATTAGTGTCCATTTAACTGTCACCCAAATTAGGGAATATATATAGTGTGAAAATTATGGTACAGATCCAAGAATTGGGCCTAGAGTAAGGTATTAGGCTGTTACATTTTGACACATGCCTAAATTGTTCTGTTTATGATTCTTAGTTCCAGGATACTATTCAAATACAGATAAAAAGACACCCTTTGATTCATTAATTTAAGTATATAACAGATTGCTTTGTGGATCAGAACTAAGAAAACTGTATACTGAAGATTAATTTTAATTGAAATGCTTGGGGAAAAAAACTGATCCCACAGAAAGTCTACATTACTAAAAACAGCCTCCTTTTGGCTTGTGAAAACTCAGGATTTCATGTTGTGCAGCAGTGTGGTCCAACAGAAAAATCATGTGAGCCACATATGTAATTTTAAGTTTACTTATAGTAACACATACATACACACACCCAATATGTCCATATGGGGTTAAATTTCATAAATATAGACTGTGTGTGTGTGTGTGTGTGTGTGTGTGTGTACACACACACGCAAGCTTAACCAACATATATATAAATATATATATATAAAACCAAAATATATATAATATATAATTTCTTTAAGATATTATCATGTCAACAAATAACCAATTTTTACATTATTTATGAAATTTTTTATATTTTCCTATTTATACTCAACCTTTGGAATTCGGTGTATGTGTTCCACTTATAGCACATCTTAACGTAGATTAGCTATATTTTAAGTGCTTAATCGCCACAGGTAGCAAATGTTTTCCAGTGGGACAGGGCTTCATGTATTTTGAAAGAGGGAGGGAAAGAGTCATTTGCTGAGTGCCTACCATATTTACGGCACGGTCTTAGATGCTCTCACACATACATCTGTTTCTTTGATCATAGCCAACCTGTGCCATTGGTGGTCTGGTTCCTTCCCTGCAGATGTGGAAGGAGCCCAGGTGCAGAGAGGTTGACTGCTTTAGCTAATGTCAGCATTTGCAGCAAGTGCCAGAACTGGGAGCTGGGCCTGGGATTTCTGATTTTCTGTAGTCACGTCTATTTTGGTAATACTGACATTTACAGCAGAACTGGTGCTTTTCTATTCTCCTGTAAAGACGATGAAATGACATAGAAAAATTAAAAAGTGGTTAGAAATAAAAAAACTGAATGCAGAACTAAGCAAACTCCTAAAGAAATTTTAGGTAGGTGGACAAGTCCTGTGTTGTCATGACACTTTTTAAAAACTTTCCTCATGAATAGAATCTCTGGAGAAAGAAGCTTATGGAAACAGTGCAAGGTTTCCCAAATGTAAATGTCTCTTTGGCTGCAAGTTCCTGTTATTTGAGAATTTTTCTCATTCACATTCATGGTCCTAGAGTCTGGGGAAAATGCCTTACATTTATGTATATATATATATATTTTTATGTGTGTGTATATATGTGTTTATATGTATGTATGTATATATTAAAGATTTTATTCATTTATTTGACAGAGAGAGACACAGCGAGAGAGGGAACACAAATGGGGGGGAGAGGGAGAGGGAGAGGGAGAAGCAGAGCCCCCATGGAACAGGGAGCCTGATGCGGGGCTCGATCCCAGGACCCTGGGATCATGACCTGAGCCAAAAGCAGATGCTTAACGACAAAGCCATCTGTCGTTAGGTCTCAGGTCCAAGAGCTGGTCAAGTGGCGCCCTCAGTATTCCAATCTGCAGTGAATCCCTGGGTCCAGGGTTCTAACCACAGCTTGCTTTCCAATAGCTGCTTGGGCCTTTTCAAGTAAAAGCAATAGAGCATCATCAGTGACAGATTTTCACCTGGTATCTTGGGATGGAATAAGATACTATGCTGGAATGCACATTTTTCTGGACTCTCTAATATGCTTCTAACAGCCTGTCTTTTCTTATTACCATAAATCAAGTGTGAGTGTATTCTTAAGTATAAATATTGGGGTGATCCTCCTTTCAAACCCTCCTCTTAACCTGGCATGTGGAGATCCTTGGTCACCACGGCATTGTCAGTGTGGCTGCTCTCATCAGAGATGAAATGGCAGAGGAAAATTAAAAGTGATTAGAAATATTTTTTACAAATGCAAAAGTGAGGGATGCCTGGGTGGCTCAGTCGGTTAAGCGGCTGCCTTCGGCTCAGGTCATGATCCCAGGGTCCTGGGATCGAGCCCCATGTTGGGCTCCTTGCTCAGCGGGGAGTCTGCTTCTCCCTCTCTCTCTGCCACTCCCCCCACTCATGCTCTCTCTCTCTCTCAAATAAATAAAATCTTTAAAATAAATAAATAAATAAATAAATAAAAAGTAAAAATGCAAAACCGAGTGAGCATCCTGAGAAAATCTTAGGTAGGTGGACAAGCCACGTGTTGTCATGATGCTTTTTAAAAACATTCCTCATGAATAGCACCTTTGGAAACAGAACCTAATAGGAAAAGCAAGATTTCCAAATGTAAATGCCTTTAGGCCACTCTGTGAGAGTCTGGTTCTCATTTCTGATCAAAACAAACAAAAACTCCACACAGCTTTTGATACAGACATTGATAGTCTCCATTTAGTTCTTTGGTCTCAATAGTCAAAATTTAGGGAGCAAAGGAAGAGGGAGAAGAAAATACTATTCACTCCGTCCTTTTTCCCCCAGCACTTGGGCCAGCCGGATGATAGGGTCTTCACCCAAACTTTTAAGAAGTCTGAGCATTTGGAAGAAATACCCAAGTGTGTCAAGGGGTCACACAAACAGGAAGCATTTTCCTCCTGTGCCCACAATCTAATCTCATCAGAGTCTGTCTTTTTCCTGGATCCTGTTAACAGAAGTAGAAGCCCCCAGGTCTGTGCCCCCGGGGGTGTTACAACAACTACAGCAAGAGTGCCAATGTCCTCCTGGAGTCCAGGGAGGGCCAGATATTTCCATTTGCTGGCCTGCTTCTGTCTGTCTTAATAAAGCAAGAGATAGCAACAATCATAAAGCAAACGTTTTGTGTGTGTGGCCATCCAAGAATGATGACGTTTTTTATTTTTTACAAAAATATAGATTTTTGTTAACACCTGCTCTTCTTTCTCTATCATGCAAAAAAAGATCAATTCCCCCCCCCCAAAAAAAAGTACTTCAAGTAATACCCCATATACAGTCTCAGACTTTGACATATCTGTGGGCTCACACATAGGAGAGAAAATTCACATACTGACAAAGATGGCTTCTTTAAAGCTCTTGGCAAGTCTCAGTCTCCAGACTGGTGAATATGGCCGGTTGGGGAGGCCTTTAAACAAAGAAAGAGAGAAAGAGCTTCCCTACAGGATGGAGTAAGACAAACATTCCAGGGCTGCCCAAGGCCAAAAGGGCTTAAAAAATTTGAGACCATCATTCAAGCAAATTCTAAGATATCCTCCATGGATGAGAGGCATCCTTCAGTTGGACTGAGCTTACTGCTCTGACCCCATTGACCCCAGTGATTTCCCTCTAGCCTTCTTATAATTCAGAAGGGGCAACATGGGGTCTTCCCTTCTGTTCATTGTCTCCTCCACCAGTAAGAGGGAACTGGCCCTGAGATCCAAGAGGGGGCTCTTCCTTCCCTGATGTCTACACAGTTTCTCCTGCCTCCCAGCTCTATATGGAAATCAGATAGTCCCTCCAATTTTCCATCTTTTTGCAGCAAATCCTTTTGACAAAAGGTGTGCATTGTCAACCAACCTCCCAATATGTCGGGAAAGTTGGGCTTCTGTTGACAGCAACTTTTTACAAGTCCTTTCCTTTGAAGTTACAAAGCTATAAACAGTGGTAGTTCTCCAAGAGACCCATGGAATGGTGTGAATAACCTAACCAGGCTTTTTCTGAAGACCGCCCCCTGCCCAGCACTCTCACCAGATGTCTGTGTCTGCCACTATTTTTTTTTCAAGCCGGTGCTAGGAGACTTCAGACAGCAAATCAGGATGCATGGTTTTCTTCCTTTCACTGTCCATTCTTGCAAACCCCAGTTAACACACATAATTGAGGGTCGACTGCTTTTTTATTCCAAGTTTCTTATTCAATTTGGAGCTTGTTAGCAAAGCCTAAGGCCTAAGAGCATGACCATCATTCTTTTTGCCTTGTTTTCTTATGATTTCCTCTTTCATTCAGACCTTTGGATAACATTTTCTCTAAAGAAGCAAAAAAGAAAGTTACGAAAGAAGATCCAGAAACTGAATCAAAGAAAAAGCAATGAAGATAATAATAATAATTAGTAATAATAGTAATTATTATTATTACCCCCCCATGTTTTTTTTTCAAGTTCTGTATAAGTCTTACTATTTTGGTGTTGGTTTATAAGGTAAAATAAAATTATATTCTCCATAAGGATAGAAGCTCTAACTGACTTGCTCATTGCTATGAATCTAGCACTTACCCTAATACCTGGCACTGAATAAACTCTTATTGAATGAGTAAAAAATGCCAGAAATGGAATGGATATTCGTGTTAATAATGCTGATCATAGCCAGTGTTTACGTAGCTCTAACTTGGTGCCAGGCACCACTCTCAGTGCATTTCTTATGTTAAGTCATTTAATCTTTACAGAAACTCTATGAAATAGATACTATTATCTTCATTTTACAGATGAGTAAAGTAAGACTTGGAAAAGACCTTGACTTGCCCGTAGTCTTACAACTAGAATATTTTGGAGCCATGCTTTGTGCTCAGACTATTCAAAAAAGCATTTAACAAAACATCTTATGCCTTTTATGTCAAGTTAGAGAAATATGAACTGAATATTATTACCAAATATTAGTAAAGTAAATTCAGATTGGTTGAAGAGCTGCAACCAAAAGTTCTAAAAAATAATCCAGTCAGCCAAGAGAATGGTTTCTATGCATGCAGTCAATGGCCCTAGCTGATTGAGTTCATCCCCAGTGATGGAAATAAATGAAGACATGTTTTTTAGTTTGTAAATCTCACAGCTCTGGGATCCTAACTGGATGATAGACGCACGATTCAAAAACAACTCAAGTATCTATAAGGATGGAATGAAATTAGTAAGGCAATATCAATCGGTATAGATGTGAAGCCCCATTAATAGGCAAACAGATTTCTGGAAGACAGGATAGGAGTGAGGTGGAAAGGACTTGGTTGATGAGGCATTCACTCTTACGGAGCCAAAGCAACTCTCTCTCTGCAGATTCCTACCTTTATTGCTACTCTGCAATTATTCACCTTTAATTTACTGCTCATCACCTTGAGCACAACTCCAAGATTTTCCCATTTGTCTTAAGCAATAAGCCCTACCCCACTGCCTACAATTTCCTGCAGCTGGCCTTGCATTTCTCTCTATATAAAGTTTCTCCCCTCCAACCCGAGCTTTCCCTATCCTTCTTCCATCTCTACCCCCTGCCTTCCCTCTCAGAGGAAGACAGACTTTCCCTCTTTTTGACACATCCCTTCACTTGTGCTCTTGAAGCCTCTCCTTTGTGCTTCTGTATTTTCGTCACATGCTGCCTTTTCTCTGTTATACTATCCATTGTTTCCTCCTCTCTGAATCCTCCCCATCTTCAAACATTCTCCAATCTCAGACTAAACAAATTTCCCCCAAGCCATTGCACCTCTTATCACTGCCCTTCACCAGTCTTCTTCAAAGCATAGTCTTCACTCAACCTCTCTACTTCATCACAAGTTCACACCTCAGTGCTCCAAAATGGGGCTCCTACCCTCAAGATTTTGGGGAAATTGTTCTCTCTGGAAGGTTGTAGAAACTGAGCAGTGGATTTCCTGAAACTTTTTCTTAGTCCTCAGCCCACTGGAATTCCCTGAAGCATTTGGCAACTTATTTTTGATTTTTAAAAGTTTTATTTTATTGAAGTGAAATTCATTTAACACAAAATTAACCATTTTAAGTGAACATATTAATGACACATAATAATTCATGATGTTGTGTAACCACCACCTCCATCTACTTCCAAAATACTTTATCATTCCTCAAAAAAAACTCTTACTCCTTAGGTACTTGATCCTCACACCTCCCATCCTCCTGCAGTCCCTGCAACTGCTGATCTGCATTTTGTTTCTGAGAATTTACCTGTTCTGGATGTTTCACATAAATGGACTCATACAATGTGATGACTGGCTTCTTCCACTTAGCATAGTGTCTTCAAGCTTCATCTGCATTGTAGCTGTGTCAGAGCTTCATTGGTTTTCTTTATGGCCAAGTAATATTACTTTGTTCATAAGTTATTTATCCGTTCATCCGCTGATGGCCATTTGGGCCATTTCTACCTTTTGGCTGTTGTGAATATTGCTGCTCTGAACATTCATGTGCAGTGTTTGTTGAAGTACTGGTCTTCAATCCTTTTATATTTATACCTAGGAGTGGTTGCTGAGCCATATGGTAATTCTATGTTTAACTTTTTGAGGAACCACCAATGGTCCCGTTCCACAGCAGCCGGACCATTTTACATTCCTACCACAGCATTTGATGATTTTGAAATGCTCTCTCCTTTGCCTTCAAAGACACTATACTCTCCTCCTTTTCCCACTGCTTCTATGTACGGCAACCCCTTATATTTTCCTCCTCTAGCTCCTCTTCTTTCTCTTCCTGCCGTGAGAGGTATCCATCAGGTTTCTATTTCAGTTCTCCTCTGCTGTTTTCTATCACTCTCAACAACCTCAAGCACCTTCGTGGCTTTAAATATCCCCTCTTTAGGATGACTACAAATCCATGGCTCCATTTCTGACCTTGAGTTCTTCATACCCACCTGTTACAAGGCATCTCCACCTGTATATTTTACTTGCCTCTCAACGTGTGTGTGTGTGTGTGTGTGTGTGTGTGTGTGTGTGTGCGCGCGCGCAAACACTTACTGTTATAAACCTCTAAACCTCACCTTCCTGGATTCTCTACTTCTTGCAATGCCATCCCTGTCTTCCCAGGCACCCAAGCTCACAGCCTTAAGTTTGTCTTTGATGTCCCATCCCCTTGAGAGGGCAGTGGCACTTCTCTTTCTTTCTCTTTTCCAGGTGTTTTTTTTTTTTTAAGATTTTATTTATTTATTTGAAAGAGAGAGAGGGAGAGCACACGAACAGGGGGAGGAGCAGAGGGAGAAGCAGACTCAGGGAGCCCGACACAGGGCTCGATCCCGGGACCCTGGGATCATGACCTGAGCCGAAGGCAGACGCTTAACTGACTGGGCCACCCAGGCGCCCTTTCCAGGTGGTTTTTACCCCTATACTCTTCTGCACTGTGATAGCCACAACTGGTTTAGGCATCATATCCTTTTATCTGGCCTTTGACAGGGCATTATGAATGGCATCTCTATTAAGTCTGACTTTCTCTCTTCCCTTGTGACCCAACCCACATGCCTATTACTGCTGATCTGTCTTCCCCACCAACAGCTGGGAACATATCATTCCCCTTTCAAAGGCTATCAGGGACTTCTCACGCCTACTGAGCAGCATTCAAATTGACCCCAAACTGGCTTTGACCTTTTCACCCATCACTGTTCCCCATCAAACCTGTGAACCTCCAACCAAAGTAAGCTGCTTATCCTCTATGTTCACTTAAATACTATGGTCTTGGGGCACCTGGGTGGCTCAGTCAGTTAAGCATCCAACTCTTGGTTTCAGCTTAGGTCATGATCTCAGGGTCATGGGATCGAGCCCAGTGTTGGGCTCCATGCTCAGCATGAGTCTGCTTGGGATTCTCTTTCCCCCTCTTCCCTTCCCCCAACTCACAGTCTTTCTCTCTCTCTCTAAAATAAATAAAACAAATAAAATTAAAAAAATAGTAATAATATGGTCTCTTCTACACCTATCTTTCAGGAGGTGTAAATAGTTACCATAGGCTTACTGTACTGAGAACCAGATTAGGATTTGTGATATTAGGGGAACCATGGACTTATTATTTAATAATGTCTATTTTAGCCAAACAAATGCTAAATGCCAATAGATGAACTAGTTGCTATGGATTTCTTTTTTTGATATTTGTAATTAATCATGGTGAAAATAATGTTACAGAAACATGACATGCTTACAAGTCTTACAGGTTACATAATTGACAAAGATTGGCTGTGGGGGGCTCCATAATCTGAATCTCATTAAAATGCTCAGGACCCTTTACAAGTGTGCTTGGGGTTGCCACTTAAAGTGAGATGTCTCGGGAGATCTCTACTTAATTGACCACAACAACCAGATGTGAGCCTTAATATACCTCCCATCAACATAGGTGTAGGTTGACCTTACAGTACCTAGCACTTTATTTATTATCTATCTCATTAAGAATGAAGTATTCAAGTTTCTGAGGGAGACCAAAACCCCAAATTGGATTGTTTCTCCCGAGGGATACAGCTCTAAGGTTTCTTTCTTTCTTTGATTTATTTAGACCCTGGCTTCTTTGGTCAACCATTTAGGGGGGGGTTTGTGTGTGTGTGTGTGTGTGTGTGTGTGTGTGTGTGTGTTCTTGTTTATGTTTTTTGTTGTTGTTAACTCTGTCCTTGTGATGCTAATGCACTCCTGTCATGTGGAAATGAGAATAATTCAGATATTGTAAGAGAAGGAAAATGGTTAGATAAATTAAAAGCATGAATAATTTATGGAGAAATAATTCAAGCAGCTAACTATATTGTGCATTTTCTGCTTAGTTCATGAATGATCCATATGCCAAGTCCATACGAGTTAATGTTTATTTCTAGAAACCTTTACCAAAATGAGCAAGTAGTAAATGCCTCATTATCCTTTCAGAGTGCCTAATGATACATTATTTTCTGTTATAAAACCTCAAGGTTTCTGAATGCATTGTGATAAATTCAAACTGTCAACATTTCTTTGGCAAGAAAAAGCACAGCATCCTATAGAAATAAGATGTAAGATTAACAAGTCAGATTCAGATATTTTCATCTCTTCCTGAATTCTGCCACACATGGCAGAAAACCACAATCCATGGTTTTTATGGAAAACATGCTATGAAGACCCATAAAACATTTAAGAACATTAAGAAAAGCAAGGATGGAACTTTCAGAAATAAAACTTTAAATAAGAACAATGGAAAAGACAGATCATTAACAATTATCAATAAAATAGACATTTTATAAAAGAGTATTTGAGGAAATAAATGGGTTGTACATGTTGGGCCAAAGTCTAAAAATACCCTGATTTTTCTTTCCACATAAGAAACCTAGTGGAAAAATGTCAAAAAGTGAAACATTTAATACCTAAGACACTGGAGTCAAATTTTCTGGGTTTAACTCCCAGATCTGGAATTCATCCGCCTTGTGATTTGTGCCAAATTCTTTTTTTTACCTTTGTAAGACAACTTTTTTCTGTCTGTGAAAAGAGAATAAAAATCAAACTTACCTGCTAGGGTTAATATGAGAATTGAATGAGATCATACATGCAAAGTTCTTAGAGCAGTGCCTGGAGCATAGTAGGTACGAATACTAGTATCTAGTAAAGAGAGGGTGACCGCAGATTATGTGCTAACGGGGTGCATGTAGGGACAATGCCCAGGGTAGGGAGTTCTGGCTTCACCTGTAACTTACTACAGGAGCTGAGTGGGTGTCATCAGCTTACTATGGGACTCAATGGTTGTCACAAGGTCCCAGTGTTTCTTTCTCCACCTTTTTGCTTCTCTGTGTATCCTCATTTTTAGCCTCTCTCTTATGTGTCAGAAGACAGATCATATTAGGGCAATGCAAACAGGATGTGTCCAGATGAGGACCCAGGAATATAAAATGATAAATACTCCAATGAAAAGCAAGTATTATTAGACTACATCTTAAAATAACAGCTATATATTGCTTAAATTAGATATAGCTTAATGTAAGGATACAGAAAAATAAAAAGTAAGGAATTTAAATAAATTTACCACTTAAATGCTAACCAAAAGAAAGTCGGTGTGGCTATGCTATTATCAGGGGAAATAGATGTTAAAGAAAGATTACTACAGATAAAAAGGAATTATTTCACAATTATAAAACCATACAACTGGAAAATATAACAATCCTAAATTTGGAGGCATCCAATCACAAATATAAAACAAAACTAATATATAAAGCAGAACTAATGGTAGAAATAGAAAAACTCATAATCATAGCTGGAAGTTTTAACACATCTCTTAGTAGCCTATAGAACAATCTAAATATAAATAAGGATCATGAAAACTTTAATATAAGCATGAGTAGAACACTGTACCTAAAAACTTCAGAATATACTTATTTTTAAAGGACACATAAAACAGTTACAAATATATCATACGCTGGTCATAAACTACCTCTCAACAAACATCAAAAAGTAGAAATCATACAGAATATGTGTTCTGACCATTATGGATTTAAACCAGAAATCAATCAATAACAAAAAGAAAACCAGAGGATCCCCACAGGTCTGGAAACTAAGTAATATACTTTGAAATAGTCCATGGGCAAAACAAGACATGGTAGTGGAAAGTGGAAAATACTTGGAATACAATGTCATGAAAATAAAACATAAAACTTGTGGGACACAGATAAAATAGAGGAAAAACATGGGCTTTGAATGCGTAATTCAGAAAGCTGAAAAGGAATGATCTAAATCAAAGAAGAATTGTAAACTTACCTCTAAGAAAATAAAAGGAAGGAAGTAATAAACATATAAATAACATGGAAAAAAGATAAGGAGCACCTGGGTGGCTCAGTCAGTTAAGTGTCTGACTTACCATTTCGGCTCAGGTCGTGAGCTCAGGGTCCTGGGATTGAGCCTTGCCTGGGGCTCCCTGTTCAGTGGGGAATCTGCTTGGGATTCTCTCCCTCTGCCCTTCCCCCCTTGCTTGTGTGCTCGCTCACTCTCTCAAATAAATAAATAAATCTATTTTAAAAAAGAAAATAGATACAAATAGGAAAGCATGCAACAAAGCTCCAAATTGGTTCTTTGAAATGTCCATGCATTGAGAAGCCCTCAGGAAGGATAAGCAAGAAAGAAAAAACAGACACAATTTTGCCAATCAAAGGCATGTAAAAGGAGATATATCACTAGGGATTCTTCAAATATCAAAAAGAGAAGAAAAGGGTCACTTGTGAAAACATTTGTGAAAATCAATTTGAGAATTAAACAGAACCGACACATTCTCTCAAAAACTAAAACCTAAGCTTACCAAATACACAAGAAGAAATAGAAAACTCTCAGTAGTCCTGTATGTAGGAAATGACATCTCTGGAGCCCCCAAGAGCTCCGGGCCAGGTGACTTCATCGTGGATTCTGCCAGACACTTAAGGAGGAAACTAAACTAGTCTCATAAAAATCATCTAGAAGCTAGAAGAGGTGAAACCTTTTTCCGCTTCTCTTTTAAGGGCGGTATAACCTTCACCACAATAGCTGATATGGACTTTAAAAGGAAAGAAAAATTATAAGCCATTTATCTTATGTACGTAAATAAGATGATGAATACATTGGACTTCACTAAAAGTAGAAAATTGTGTTCATCAAAATACACCATTGAGCAAGTGGAAAGGCTACAGAGTGGGAAAAATATTTGTGATATGTGTGTCTATTATAGGGCATTTATCCAGTATGCATTAACAACACCTACAAAGCACTAACAAAAGGGCAAATAACCCAATTAAAAGTAGGTAATGAATTTTAACAGGTTTGTACAAAATAAGATGTCCAGATGACCACTAAACATAGAAAAGGGGTTTTTTAAAGTCAGTCATCAGGGAAATGCAAAGTTAAAACTGCAGAGATTATACAGAAATGCTATCACAGACACACACCAAAATGGCTTAGAAACAAAACAACTAACAAAACCACGCATTGGCAAGGACATGCAGCAACTGAAACCCTCACACCCTGCAAACGGAGCATCTTTGACCTTGAAATTTGACTCCTGTGGCTACCTGGAAGCACTATATACGTACATACACCAAAAGACACTTACAAGATGCTCACAACACTATTCATAATAGCCCAAACTAGAAACACCCCAAAAGCCTGTCAAGAGACAAATGGATAAATTCTGATATGTATGTGGACATTATGTGGCAATGAAAAAAAAAAAAAAAGAAACCCTACTATTACGCTCGAGAACCTCATAGATGTTAGCACTGCATGACCAGGAGGCAGATGTGTTGGAGACAAACACCTGTGGGCAGAACTATCCTCTGGTGGTCGAAATCAGAACAGTGGTTACCTTTGTAAGGGTGAGGACTAAAAGGGGGCATCAGGACATTTCTGGGGCAATGATAGTGTTTATATGTTCATCTCCATGGTGATTATATAGGTATATTCACTACAAAAAGAATTCATCAAACTGTACACTTATATTTTTGCAGTTCCATAAATGAATGATGCATATTATGCTATAATTTAAAAGTTTGAAAACAAGTACAAGAAAAGTGGCATTTGGATGCCTCTTCCTTTTGGTGAGCTAGCAAATATTTCTTCTTGTCACTCTTTAGTGTAAGGAGACTGGGTAGCCACCCTTGAAGCCTGAGCCTGACTCCTCAGTCTGATGCACAAACCCCTTTAAAACCAGTTGTTAGCATCCATTCTAGACCAATCCTTGTGGCCTGCTCCATCTTCCTTCTTCCTGAGAACTGGCAATGCTCACTTTAAACCTCGGGAGAGAAAATTCCCTCCTGCTCCAGAAGTGGTAAAGGGCAGGCGTTGAGACCAGAGTGTGAGTTGAGCATACCTGTATTTTTTTGATACCATTAAGAAAGAAATACGTTGGCACTTAAATGCGGACACAGTCCTTCCTTAACATGAATTGTAAGATCCATCCCTAACTTTTAGAGACATTGAAATGGGGCCGGGGAGATGTCTTAAATATAACTTAAAAGAAAAAAATTGTGTGTCTTAGATTACCATGGCTCATAAGCAACTTTACTTTTAAAAGTAAGAATTCCTTGAAATTTTTGTTGTCTGGAAAATGCAAATCATTAAGTAACATTTTCTCACCCTAAATGCAAATTTTGTTTGTGTGCTTTGTCAGTTAAATGCTGTGTGACTTTAGCCCTTCCCTTTTTCAAGAACTCTCTGAAGTTTCTTTTTTTCTCATCTTCACTATTTATTGTAGAAAAACTAGGTTTCACCTCACATAAAAAAAAAAAAAAAAAAAAAAAGCCTGGATAGCTGAGCCTTTACGTTTAATTTGAGTGGGGCTTCTCATGTGTGCCACTGGCTAAATTCTTCCAGAAAAATATTTGTCCCCCCCTGGTGGTTTGCTGTTTTTCTGTTTTACTTTGTGGATGTCAAATAATTCATTTCTCTTTTTCCCAGTGTATGTGTTCCTGTGACCTCACAGATTACAGGGATAACTTTTGTTCTGACAAATCTCTCGCCTGAATTCCATGATGGTGCTGAAGGATGGCACAGAGGGTTCTGAATGCCAAGACAGGGCTGGGCCTCAGAAGCCAGTGTCCTTCCCTAAGCTCCCCTGACCAGGCCAGGGAGGAGATACTAAGGACATTTCCATGATAATGATGTTCTTCTGTGTGTCTCTTGCCAAAATGGAATGAGACACTCTGGAAAGAACAAAAGAAGTCTTATATAGCACATTACAAACTAGAAAGCTTTTGAAGTCAGCATCTGGGGTGGTCCTAAAAACAAATATGCAGTCAGAAAAAAAGAGTTCCTGCTGGTACCCACCAACCTCAGAGAAACTGTCAGATAATGAGACGCTCTCTTTTTCCAGAACACTAACAAACTTTGGAGGATAGTTTCTTCCTTTGCTTTGCTTCCTCGCCCTTCCCCACACCTGACAGTACCTCTTGCTGTGTGCTAATCCATTCTCATCCAGACACAGATGGACTGGTTGAATGACATCTGCTTTAGTTCGGGTTCCCCAGAAAGAAGAGCCCAAGGTGAGGACTTGGGTACAGGACGTGTATCCGGGAGGGAGTCCAGGGAAGCAGAAGCGAGCGAAAGGCTAGAGAGAGAAAAGGAGGAAAAGCCAGGCATAAGGTGTAGTACTGAGGTTGCTTCTCTTGTCAACAGGGTTAATTTATGCAGCATTACCAGAACCTCTGAGAACCCTGTGAAATTCCTCCTGGAATCATTGCCTGAAAGATGGAGAGGTTGGAGTCTTTATGCACAGGCTCCCCACTCCCCATGGATGGAGAGTGGCCCCACGGGGTGTCCACTGCCTCAAGGAACAAGTTCCTCCATATGTCAGAGAAAATCTCGGGCAGAATGACTTGTAGTCACATGCGCTAAGGGAGGACCCTGGGACGGCCAGGCCATGCACACAGTGGCCACTCAAGTCAGAGGTGCCTGCGAGGATGTGACAGGGGCACAGGCGGGGGTGGGGTGCTTGCCACAGCCTCAGGAGCTCCAGCTTTCAGAGATGTCATCATTCAGAGTGGGCACAGGATGGTTTGGCTACCAGTATGGTTTTGAGCCAGACTGTTCCATAACATGTTAGTCAGAGGGCAACCCTGGCTTACAGGACTGACTTTCTGGGTCCTTAACACATGGTACATCTTTAGTGGAGCTTAGAGACAGAGGGTGTCCATCCCCCGTGAAATGAGCAGGTATAACTTGAACCTCCTTGTGTCGCTGTCTTTCTGAATCTAAGACCGTGGCCCTTAAGAATTCAAAGGAGCTGTGGCTTCAGAAATTCTCAAGGAATTTCTTCCTCAGAAAGCTAATTTCCTCTGGTTTACCAATGTCCCTTAAATTGATAAAACAATCTTTTTAATATCAGAGAGATATGGAGCTGATCATTTTTCTTGCCACAACTTTAATGGACTGAATTAGAGAACACTGGCAATTCGACCCAGACATTCAATCCATCTGAAAAATTATGATCTGTTACCAAATATATAAACCTCCATTCCTAAAATTCCAACATTCCTATGTAGGACCAAAACACGACTTGGATTATGAATTGCAGCACTCCTATGACAAGACAAAAAGTGGAAAGGGAAAGTGGTATGTAGGGCTTCCTGACCTTTCTGAGCCCTTGCTCTGAGCCAGAACTGTGCTCGGTGCTTTCCCTGTATTAATTCATGTGAATTAATTGGATTATTCCAATTGTGGTATGTGTGTCTATTGGATAACAATCACAGAAGAGGCACAGAGAAGCAACTGAGGTGCTTATCCAATCACAGAAGAGGCACAGAGAAGCAACTGAGGTGTATAGGGGCTAAGTCATGTGCCCGATGATCTAAATCAAAGAAGAATCACAGAAGAGGCACAGAGAAGCAACTGAGGTGTATAGGGGCTAAGTCATGTGCCCGATGTGATCCAATCACAGAAGAGGCACAGAGAAGCAACTGAGGTGTATAGGGGCTAAGTCATGTGCCCGATGTCTCATAACTTGTAGGTAATGAGAGTCGCAAGAAGAGCTGGGCTCAGGTCTGAGTCCAGAGCCTGTGCTCTTGCACCCCATACATTGCTATCCTTACTTCACTACATAAGCACCTTGGATCTCTAGGTTAAGGCCCATTGGTTTAGGCAAAATAATGAAGTGGGTGAAAAATGCCTAATTTCATAGCTGCCTTCCTTTTTCACAGCCTGCTATGATGCCGTGATGGGGACACCGTTGTCCTCCATCGTGCCACGCACAGATTTGGGTTGTCTCTACTTAGCTTCCTTTCATGTCTCCCTAAACAACCTATTTCAGCCTGGACCACTTGCCTGATAACCACCCAGACCTCTCACCTGTAAGGAGCCTATTGCTGCCCCCAAGGTGCTTACCTTCAATAGCTAATGACCCTCATTCCCATACTCCCTGGCAGAGGGCCTGGTACATAGCGGGTACTTGATTAATCTTCTGTGGCAGAGTGAATACAGGAGTCAGGGGATAGACTCATATATTGGTCTCTCTATTTTACAGATGAGAATCACAGTCTTGTGTTTCTAACACTAATAATCTTGCCCAAAGTCATACCGTGCAGTAGAGGAAATTTGGAACTGGAACCCAGGCTTCCAGGCTCCTGGTCTAGTGTATTTTCCATTTCTGATAGCTTGCTCCCTTCCCATGGACATGAACACTTGAATAAGTATCTCCTAGAGACATTCTGAGAAGTGGTTCTAATGGTATACAACTGAAGCTCCACACCAAGGTGGCAGAAGAGCCTTATTGGGGTGATCAGACTTTTTTCCTATCTCTTAAATCATACCGTGTGAATTCCCAGAAGCATGGTTTATGTGAAATCTTTTTCCAAAATGGTTTCCCAGTGACTTTCTCCCTCTGCCAACATTGGGACACGGGGGAATGAGTAACTGGCAGGAACACATGCAGATGATGAGTGAGCAATGCCTTTCCCAGGTGAAAATTCCTCTTGCACACCCATCACTGGTATGCTAGGGAAGATGCTCTCCCATGTGCTGGGGGACCAACATCAGAGGATCCTGGGCATCCACCGCAAAATTGTCACCAAATGACTTTGACACTAAAGAGCTCATGTTGCTTTTTCCACCACAGTTAATTGAAACCAAACTTCTGTTTATGAAGTTAAATACTTTGTAATAATATTTATAAATATATGAAAGCAATAGAGCAAAAATAAGGAAGCCCTACCTGATCCCCCAAATATAGCAAATGTGAATAACCTCTGCCCAGCAGAATTGAAAAGTAATTGGACTTGGGTTTGCCAGTTGTTGTATTAATGTTCAAGCTAATGTGGGCACTCCCATGTCACAGTAGGCCTGGAGACAATTATCTGAGAAAAAGGCCCTCTAGGGACACTATGGGGAATGGGATTGGAGGCTGGAAGCTGAGAAAGTGAGCCAGGGCAGAGAGGCAATTTACGGAGCAGGGGAAAATGAAGAAGGAGGAATGCTAGCAAAATATATGATGACAGAATGACAGAGACATTCGGACCCGAGGCAGGAGGAGTTCTGTGGTCTCTCCTGGACATGGGCTCTGGGCTTTGTATCTGGAAAGATAGAGCCTAGTCTAAGATTAATGATACCAAGGTCTTCACTTTTAAATGTCTGATTAAACATCATCTGTTCAGAGAAGCCTTTCCTTATTACCTTACTTAACTCAGGTACACCCTCTTAATTTTCTATCACCATGCTATGTGTCTGTATGTTTTTTCCATTCACAGAATTTGTCATGCTTTGTAATGTTTAAAAGCATTGTTTCTTCTCTTGCTTTGTGTGGATCTCCCATGCCAGTTGGTTCTCCACCCTGCCCTTAACACTTAACTCAGTGCCTGGCACATTGTCAGTGCTGCGTAAAGAGGTATTGAATTAAAAAGTGCGTTTCTAATTGAATAGCCGTTAGACCATAAATATCCAGTGATGCTTGTGATGTCTGATGGCTGGGTTCCAGGGATCAATAGGAAGAATGACAGAGGATAGAAGTTCACTTTCCCTCTAAGTGCAGTGGGAAGCAAGAGAATGACCCTCAAGAATAACTGTGAGATGACTGTGGTGGCCGTTATGTCACAGGTGGGTTAGAGCACTCACCTGAGTGGGAGAGAGGTGTTTTAGTTATCTATCGCTGTGTAACAAACTACCCAAAGTTAGAGACCTCAAATAACAACCATTCTATTTGATCGTGTTTCTGTTGGCCAAAAATTCAAGCAGGGTTCAACTGCATATCAGTAGGGTCTTTCGCTCAGCTGTTTTCAGCTGCTGACTTGGCGAGGCTGGACGATCCAAGAAAGCTTCACTTGCAAATCTGGTGCCTTGGCGCTTCTTCAGGGTGGCCCCTTTCTATTTGGTACCTTGGGCTTCCCCGGAGCTAATCAGAGGTCTTACATGCTGGTTGGCTTCCAATGGGAACAGTCCACGCATGTGAAAATAGAAGTTACATCTCTCTTAAGGCCAAGTCCCGGAAGTTACACACCATCACTTCCACTGTGTTCTATTGGGCAAAGCAGCCCAGGGTTATCTTAAGTTCAAGAGGAGGAGAAATAGACTCTACCTCTCGATGGGAAGGTTGACCAAAAACTTCGCAGCCATTTTTAATTTTCCCCAAGAAAAGACTGGTTAGGGAGTTGTTACGGTACACCCAGCATAAGGTTATAAAGATGGAGATGGGGAGAAGTGGATTGGCTTACAAATAATTGGAGGTAGACCCAATAGGGTGATGCCCCTTATCTCTTTTGGTTTCCTAATACTGCCATAAAATATTATTGCATACATAATGGCTCAACATGAATTTATTCTCTTACGATTTTGGAGGCAGAAGTCCAAAATGGGTCTTACGAGGCTGAAATAAAGGTCCCTGCAGGGCTGGTTCATTCTGGAGGCTCCAGGGGAAAATCCATTCCCTGCCTCTTCCAACTTCTAGAGGCTCTTCACGGCCTCTTCCTCCATATTCAAAGCCAGTTCTGTAGCATCTTTAGAGGAGAGGCTTGGGAACAGTGAGATAATTGGGGAGTTGCTTGTTGAGGGGAAGGAATCAAGATGTGAACAAGCTAAGTGTGAGAAATTTGTGAGATGTCCAAGTGGAGATATCAAAAAAAAGTTAGATGGGGGCACCTGGCTGGGTCAGTCAGTTAAGCTTCTGACTTCAGCTCAGATCCTGATCTGAAGGTCCTGGGACTCGATCCTGAGTCCTGAGTTGGGGGGGGTCCCTGCTCCGTGGGGAGTCTGCTTCTCCCTTGCCCTCTGCCCCTCCCCCACCACTCATGCTCCCTCCCCCACCACTCGCTCTCTCTCTCATGCTCTCTCTGTCTCTCAAATAAATAAATAAAATCTTTTAAAAAGGAGAAGAAGAAGCTTGAGGCTAGAACAAGCTGGAAAGTGTGGGATTGCAGAGGTAAGGAGAGGCTGGTGAAGTGCGTGTGGCCAGCCATGGTGGATGCTGGAGCAAAGATGAGAAGAGACAGAGTTAACACAGAGTTGCTGCTAGTTAGGAGTGAGAGAGAGAAAAGAGCCCAAGGACTAATGGTGAATGCTCATTCTTTGGCTATGTTACTGTCTCCCACACTCTCTTCCCACTCCCTTCAGGTGGTAGAGAAAAGGGTCAGCAACACGTGCAGCTGGGGAAAATTTTGTTTGCAAAACCCCTGCTAGGCCACACCATACCACCGTGTAGCAACCAGCAAATGGCTTTGGGATCTAAAACTAAGAATGGAGGTTGTCTTCAGCCAGGAAGAACTGCAGTTTGGATGCAGTCCGGGTATAAAATAATCATCTTAACTCCTGTGTGTTAGTGTAAAGCTTGCCTTCTGTGAAATGTCTTAAGTATAAGAGCTGTAAAACAAAATACTCATGGATTATACGGTGGTGTGATATCTAGAAGATGTCAAGTCAGTAACAGCGTAAAGGTCCTTCTAAAACTAGATATGAAATCTGAATTTGGCACATGTAGGTAATTTCTGGAGCACTTTGGCTTTTTCTCAGCTACATGGTGATGCTGGGTTTTCCTCACCAAGTAGCTAAGCTATGGGGTAATCAAGGACGGAGGGGCTTCTCCAAACATGTTTTAAAACCAAGAAGGTCCTGAGCAAGCTGTCCTGGTTTTCCTGAGACAGTGGGGCTCCCAAGCTACGGGGCTTTTAGAGCTAAAAGCAGGAAAGTTCTGGGTAAACGGGGGCAGGTTGGTCACTCAACAATCTGATATTGGACCTGATATAAAGACCTTGTGATATTTATTGTCAACCCAAAGACAAGAACCCCCTCTTAGGGCTGATGCTTACAAAGGGATTATAAAGCCTGCATCCCAATTTGTTAATTTGCAAAGAGAGGTATGAGTGTGACGAGGACCGGAACGCTCGAAGTCCATATGATCAGCATTTTCTCTTCCTGTACGAAGCCAACCTATTAATTTTAAAAGGCGAATGACTATCAGAGGTGCTGAGATACACAGAGTCCAAACGGTCAGCATGTTCTCTCCCTGCATGGAGTCAATCTGTTAATTTACAAAGAGAAATTACTGTCAAAGAGACCGGATACTCCGGGTCCACACGATCAGCACGTTTTCTGCACCTACTCCATCCTTTGTGGACAGCCAACTCATAATCAGAAGACTGCTGAGTGAGCATGAAGAGCAGTTGGAGTGAATGCTAAAACAGGGCGAGATGAAGAAAGGTGCTTTAGTCAAAAAAGAAAAAGCCGTATAGTAATCTGTCCCGGTTTTTCTGCTTCCTCCACGGCCAATTTTCCTCACCTGCTTTTCTTGTCCCTCTTCTTCTCCTTGACCTCTAAAGGTTAGAGTGAGTCAGGCCTTATCCATCTTCCTCCCTCCGTTCTACCACTTGCTCAAGCCAAAATCTTGAAGAAGGACCTAACGGGAGTGCTTGCAGCTGGGTTGGGAAGCCCTCACCTTTGCCTACACTGTAGGGCTGATGGAGTATGATCAGTACACTGTCTCATTAGATCTCCCCAGCTATGCGAGGGGCATCTGGGTGTCTCAGCTGGTTAAATGTCTGACTCTTGATTTGGGCTCAGGTCGTGATCTCAGGGTCATGAGGCTGAGCCCCCACCAGGCTCCATGCTCAGCAGGGAGTCTGCTTGGGATTCTCTCTCTCCCTCTCCCTCTATCCCTTCCTGCCTCCCCCAAATAAAAAAATTCCTTCCAAAAACATCTCCCCAGCTATTCTATTAGACGGGATCTCACCGCCGTTCTATAGAAGTTACAACTAGGCTTAGCAAAATGGCAGCCTCAGCCAAAATGGACGGCTCAGAGCATCAGTGAGAGATAGGTGCCCATGGTCAGATCTTACGGGTTGAATCATGGCAGATGCCCGCTTCCAGGGGGATAATAATACTATTTTTACACATCTTCCGAGTGCCAGACGTTGTCCTGATCACTTTATAGACATTATCTCGGTCTCTAAAAAACTCTAAAAGATTGTCATAATGATTTTCGTTCCCACTTCACAGAGAGAGGAACTGAGACTTATGGATGAAAACTGACGTCACATAGCTATTAAGGAGGATATCTCAGGACCCCGTAACCTCAGAGCCGAGTCTCATAGGAACAGGCTACGCTCTCACTCATGCAGTGATGTTCAGAATCTGGCAAACATAGGTCAAGTAAGCCAAGAGCAGGAAGCAATAGAATTCTCACATTCATTGCTCCTTTTTGTTGCAGGCTGCCTGTCTAAATACTGAGGCCTGGTCTTCTGAACCAGCTCCCTGGCAGTGCTCATGATTGGCCCACGGGCCCATGCCATCCCTGCACAGAGACTGGCCCCATGGTCTTTGTCTTTGCTACTGGTACTTTCTAATAGGCCCTAGCTCTACAAGAATTAGGCAGGCCGTTGGGAGGGGAGGGGTTTTAATGTCTCACATCCCTGTAGCTTCACTGCTTCATTTGAAGACTCTAAGCGCGTTGAGAGCACAGTCTGTGTCCATCTCGCTTGTCACTTTGTCAGCTTTATCTACCCCCTACTCTGTTGTTCTTCAGTTTCTGCCCAGGGTCTAAACTTTGTGAAGAAAGTGCAGTCTTTTGCATTACGACACATGATTGCTACCCACTGGTCAGAATGTTTTCAGTGCGAAAAGAAGGTTTGGGTTTGGGGGCAAAATCTGTCCATGTCCCATGCTCCTCAGTTGAGTGTCCGGGTACCAAGAATAAGGGGCAGTAACCTCTTCAATTTAAGGAAGTTTTTCAGAATCCCAAATGCATGTTCTTAAAATTTTCCCATAAAACATCAAATAAAATTATTTTTCAATCACACATCTTGAATCATGTCCATGCGCGTCGTTCATTAGAGGTGTAAGCAGGAGCCTCAATCTCATTCAGATAAGGCCACTTGTGTTTATCACAGTTCCAACACTGGCCACAATCCACACAAGTGGTTCTCTAATGGAACTGCGGAGCTGAGGTGTTTTTCAGATTTCCGACTAATAAACACCGTTTGTAAATATGACGATATCACTTTGGCAAGACCGTTATCTTCTCTTTAAGAAACACCCATAGAGGTGGCACCTACTATACTCCGGGTACCGTTTTATGTACTTTCTAAGTATAGAGCACATTTAATCTATGCAACAGTCCTCGAGGGTAGAGACCATTCAATATCCTCCTGACTTTGAAGATGAGAAACTGAGGTGTGACTAGGTTAGGACACCATCCAAGATCACCCATCTGGAAAGTGCGGGCGTAGGATCCAAACCCAGGAAGTCTGGCACCAGAACCTTAGCCCTAGGCTATGCCACCTCTCAAACACTATCACTTCTTCCTCCAGCCTCACTGACCTGCGGCCATCCTCACTCTTATTAGCTCTCCCCAAGTGTTCACTCTGACCCCTGATCCAGCATGGACAGGGCCTGGTCTTCTGAACCAAGTTGAACACACTGGTTCTGTCCCTCATAAGGGCAAGCGGTTGTCTTTTAGGGGAAAGCAGAGCTTTGGAAATAAATGTTAATTCTTGTCCTCTCTCTTTAAATACAGGTGAAGTGGAAGTCACTGGCTGCTAGGGACCAGATAAGGAAAGGAGAAAAAAACTGGGCCAATGGCACCTGAAAAATTCCCAAGATCTTTGGGGAAAATTTGACTCTGTTTCTGAGGAATTGATGCTTCTCTAGATAGGAAAAACTGTTTTCACCTAAAATATCACACTAGTGGTTCTGGGATCCTCTTGCTTCTTGGCATGTTTATTAAGAAATTCTGGTCTTGCAGCAGCAAATCTCGTCTTTCTTCACTTCTGGAAAACTGCAAAATCATGAACTATTCTTTAAAAATGTATTATTGGAAGAACTTGTGATCTCTGTCCCTGTAACTAGATATTTTGACATGAACCACTATGAATTTGATACTGACAATTTGAGGGTGTTCGACATAATAACCTTTGGGGTTCCTTCTAGACATAAGCAACAATGGATCCGTGAGTTTGGACAAAATAATAACAAAAATATTTGAAGTATTCCTTTATCTTCCTTTGTTCTTAAGGAATAGGTTGACATATATTGATTTTTTTTCACAACTTGCATGGAAATGAGTGTTTCACTGTTGACATTTTTATGATCTGTAGTTTCCATTCTTTTTAATAGCTTTGGGGCGGTATTAAAAAAAATGTATCTTGGTCATAAAAGCTGTTTTAGAAGCAGAATTTGTTTTAGGAAAGGAAACATGACTTATATAATCTGCTTTCTCTGAAGAAAACCTTGTAGTAACTTGGTACAGGAGGGAGAAAGTTGGTGGAAGTGAATGAAGAGGAGGGAGACATCCAAAGATGACTGACCTTCTGTTACTCTGGAGGGAAGGACCAAGTGATTTCTGTTTCTCTGTGAGAGGTTGTAGACCAGGAGCTATGGGAAAGCCTGGGCAATCCAAAGACCTACATCAGCAGGGGATTTGCCTTAGGCAATAGTGTGTGTAACAGGCTAGGTTAAGTTATCCTGCAGTAATAAGCAACCCTCCAAATATCAACGACTTAAACAACAGAAGCTTATTTATTGCTTATGCTACATCATGAATATTTGTTAGAGGGGCATTCTGCTCCATGCAGTCATGTCCCCACAATGTCATGACAGCACCATCCTAACATGATACACGTGAGTTCTCCATGGCAAAGCAAGAGAGCATTCTAACTTCTGTATTCACAACTACTTTGTCCATCAGGTGACAGATGACACTTGCTACTGTAATCCACCGCCCATAACAATGACATAGACTCATCCAACTGCAAAGAGGATGCGAAAGTATATTTCTCTACATCCTCAGAAGAAAGGAGAACTGAGTATGTATGAGGATCGGAAGTCTCTCCCACAAAAACCGGAGCGGAATGAGGGTTTGGTCTGTGTCAGACCACAAGCAAAGTCGTCTACAAGTAACTCATAATTTAGACCCCACACAAACCTGTAAAACATATGCATTCATGGTCCCTTTTTCTCCCAGATTAGGAGACTGGGATTGAGGAGGTTAAATAGTTTGCCAAAAGGCGCTCCCATGCTTCTTTAGTGGTAGAGCCAGGTTACAAACCGATGCTCCCAGCCACCACGCTGCCCTTCTCGGGAGAGCTCCTTCAGGCTCCTGCTAAAGCGCCAGGCCGTTGGCTCTTCGAGGGGGAGGAGGACATTCGCTGCACAGTAACGGCACATGTCCGTGAAGAAGGGCGGCATGTTCACTTAGGGATGCTGCAGGCCCTCTCCCCAGGCTATTGGGAAACTAATAATTCATGAAGTCGGCTTTCAAGCATGAGCATGTTGGAAGGAGTAGTCATTGTTTCAAATCATAAACATAGAAAGGCAATTTTAATGTGAGACTATGTGGGAGAAATCTAACCATGTTAAATGTTTGAACAAACATTTTAAAATCCATACCGTACATCTGTGTATATATAATCAATATGAGAAAATAGGTATGCGTGAGAAAATGCTGAAATAATTTGATTATATATCTCTAATTTATATTATGAATAGATTGTAAATTAAATGAATAGGGATGATTCTACCCATCTCTCATCTGTATGCCCATCTAGCCCTCCATCTATCTAAACCATTGTCCAATAATTTAAGCCACATATGCAATTCTAATTTTTATCAACATTTTAAATAGGGAAAAGAAACATGTAAAATTAATTGAATAATATATTTTATTTAACCCAATACATGCAAATATCATTTCAATATATAACCAACATAAAAATCATTAATTTGCATCCCTTTTTTGTACTTAGTCTTTTAAATCCTGTGTGTACTTTTTATGTTGAGCACATCTCAGTCGGATACTAAGTGTTCACTAGAAATACTTAATCTGTATTCATGGTTCATAAAATGTACGGTTAAAACACAAGGCTTATGTATTCAAGGTTTTCAAAGATACTTAAGTTTTCTAATAATTGAATCAATCCATCGACAATGACTGGATTGCTGATGTGCTTTTTATAATACTAGAAACACTAGACATCTGACATGCATCTGAATCCGATGCTATTGGGGCGCCTGGGTGGCTCAGTCAGTCAAGCGTCCAGCTCTTGGCTTCGGCTCAGGTCATGATCTCAGGGTTGTGAGATCGAGCCCCGCATTGGGCTCCGTGCTCAGCAGGGGGTCTGCTTGAGGATTCTCTCCCTCTGCCCCTCCCCCCGCTCCTGTGTGCACTTGTGCGCGCGCTCTCTCTCTCTAAAATAAATAAATAAATCTTTAAAAAAAATACAATCCCATCTTGCACAGTTTTCCCTCAAGGACTCTAACTCATTATTGCGTCCCCCTTTCCATGGAAACTCAGTAGAAATGCCTTTCCTTTTTACAACCACCTAGGAAGAATCTCCTGTCCAGAGCTAGGCAACATTTGTGTTCAGGTGTCAGTGGGTGACCAAACTCAGAGTCAGAACACCTGAATTCTAATTATGAGTCTTCTGTCACTAGCTGTGCGGTTTTGGGCAACTCCACGTTAAGTGTTCTAGAGCCCATGTGGGAAATGAGAGGGTTGGTCTTCTCAAAGCATGATCAGTGGGCTGGTAGCATCACCATCACTACTAGCAATGCAGAATTTCAGGCCTCACCGCAGACCTACTGAATCCAAATCTGCATTTTAACAAGATCCCCAAGTTGGAGAAAAGTTGGAGAGAGATTGCCCCAGAGGATTTCTAAATTACCCATGGGCTCCGAAATTCTGCTTTTCTAGATGTTAGAATGAAATGCAGGTACTTGAAGATGGTGTGGCCTTTCAGAGAGTAGTTTCATACACTAGGATCTGAAAGAATGTCTCAGATGGTAAGAGTACTAAGATGCACTGGGTGCTGGGGTGTGTCACATGCTTTACTCCCAATAGCTCATCAAGTCCTCATCACTACCCTGCCAGGTCCTACAGCTACCCCCATTTTACAGATAAGGATGTACAAGCTGGGAGGTTAAATAACTGGACCAGGCTTGCAAGCTAGTAATTGTGAAGCTGAGATTCGAGTAGGAGTTGTCTTGTTCCAGAGCTGGCAGGAAATCACTGTGCTGGTAAGAAACAGCTTCTAGTGGAAGCAAGGATTCTCCGTACCCAGCGACTGAGTTCTTGTGTGTGTCCGAGTGTGTATGCCCGTGCGTACACGTGCATTTGTGTGTGTGATCTTTCTCAATTACTCTACCGTATTATCTTGTTTTTGTGTTAAACAGAGGGTTGGAACTGTGACTTTCTCTGTATATTTAATAAGCTGACACTGTTCAATAACCCTGTCACAAAAGATAGGCAGGCAGTCACCCATAGTGTGGTAAGAATTCTCCACATCTCCCTCCCTGTTTGCTCCCTGTGAAGTTCTCCTGGGAACACACCAGCTATATGTTTTTTAAATTACTGAAGTATAGTAGACATATAGTGTTATATTAGTTTCAGGTGCACAGCATATCGATTCAACAATTCTATACATTACTTAACACTCACCATGGTAAGTGTAGTCACCATCTGTCACCATACAATGTTATGACAATATTATTGACTATATTCCCTATGCTGCACTTTCCATTGCCGTGACTTATTTATTTTATAACTGGATGTTTGTTTCTCTTAATCCCTTTGACCTGTTTCACCCATCCCCCATACACCAGCTAAATTTAAAGGAGCTGTTTCCAAAGTCTCCTCCTGAAGACTTTATTTATGTAAAGAGAATATATTGATCTTAGGGAAGCAGAGAAAAAAAATGTGGCCTGCCTGGTTACAAAAGGATCCTGTATCAGTTACCCTGATACTGTAGCTCTCCATGGCAATTTTAAAATAATATATATGATATTATAATATGATGATAATGCTATGATAATATAGTTCATATAACATAGCTTATTATAAGTATATTATGCAGTGTTATAATATAGGGACCATACTGTAATGGTATGTATATTATGTACTATATAGAGCATATTTATATATATATATGCTTGCCTCAGGGTCTGCTATGGGGAGGCCCCAAGGAGAGAGATCAAGTGGCCTTATGCCGATCAACTTTAAACAATGACCTGACCAAGGTTTACCACCGAGATCTCCCTCTTAGCATTAAATGTTTCATAAGAAGCCCTTGAGCTGGGCATGTCATTCCTGGCCACTTTCACCTGTCTCCACCTTGGGTGAATGACAACATGCTGAGCTAGAATGGCCCAGGCAGAATCCAGTAAATTTGTTGTGGACGCAAAGGGAAGCGGACTGGGGTTTCTGAGTGTTGCCCCAGATGCGTACCTTTGTTACATGGCTACACGTTTAGAGTGCTCAATTCACATTACCTTTGATGCTCCCTGTGAGGCGGACTTCTGCACTGTCTCTGTTGAATTACACAAGGGGTCCCTGCAAAATGATTGCAAGGAGATGCTATATGTGGGATTTTTCTGAGTTTTCCAATAGAAACAAGTCAATCTTATTTGAGAGGGCTTCCTCTTCTTTGTGATCGGATTTTCCCTGAGCTTCTGGCAAAGGTGGCAGATTCATGAATTAGCTCTGCAGTTAGAAGGTATATTTTAGAAGTCAGACTAGTTAAAGCTCTGATACTGAGCATAACTCATGGGCAGAATTGCTGTAAAAATTCCCCGAGTGCAGATGTAGAGCTAGATTTTACCTTTAAGTGGCAGAACCAGCTTTGTGACCAAACCATTAAAGACAAGAAAACATGGTCTAAAGTTGTTCAAGGAAGTCTGCAGAAAGGCTGAAAAGTGACAAGTGACTTGTCACTTGTCTGCTGATTCCAGACATGTTGCCTGACACAGAGAAAACTGGAAGGGAACAAAAAAGGGCTAGGAGGAGACCAAGTGGCTCCTAAGGGCATCAGACTCGACATGATGGCATGACCAGGCAGTTTTCCTCTGGCACAAAGAGCTTTTGAGCATTGTTTGATAATAGTCCAAAAAGAAAATCGTAGAGCCAAGTTTCCCAAATGTTTCATATAAACCAGTTCACGACTAAAGCATTTCTTTTGCCTCCTATGTGTTCCGAGTGTCTGGATCAAAACCCAACACCATGCCTTGTTCTTCTAGAACTTGTTGTCTGGGTTGGGGATGCTTCAACCTACAAGCCTCCCTTGGCTAGATGCGGATATGTTTACACCATTAGGGGGGGCCCACCCTTCCATTTCATACAATAATTTCTGAGCCAACATCATATTATGACCATTTCAAACATAAAGTTGGAAGAAGTTCATCCTGAAGAATCAGATATTCATAACCTAAATTCATCAATGAATATTTTACTTATTTTTATCATATACATGTATATAATACACACGTATGCACATAAATCCATCTCTCTATACCTCCACCAATCCATCTTGTTTTGTTGTATTTCAAAGTATGTGACAAATATCTACCACACCACCTCCTAATTCTTCTGCATGCACATTATTAATTAAAGTTAGATATCTTTTATGAGTCTACTTTTCCTTTAGAGGTAAAATTTACCTACTATGATACCCCAAATCTTACGTGTAGCATTTACATTATGACAAATACATACAAATGTGCAACCCAAACGCTCATCAAGACAGAAACCATCCCATCCCCCAGAAGGTTCCCTCCTGACACTTCCCAATAATTATCTGCCTCACCCCCTAGTGGCCACCACTGTTCTGATTTCCTTCCACCATAGATTGCTTTTGTCTGTTCTAGAACTCTGTATAAGTGAAATCATACAGTATATATATGCGTTTTATTGACTTTTTCCACTCAGCATAAGGTTTTTGAGATTCACCCACGTTGTTGCAAATATCAGTAGTTTATTCCTCTTTGTTACTGAGTAGAGAACCGCATCACCTAAATCTGGCACGTTTTTAAATCCACCCTCTGTACTGATGGAGGCCTGGGTTGATTCCAGTTCGTGGCAACCATGAGTAAAGTGCTATAAACAATAACCCATGTACAAGTCTATGTATGGACATGGCTTTTCATTTTTCTTGAGTACATACCTAAGAGCAAAATTGCTGCATCATAGAGCAGATTCATGTTGAGTATTATGAGAGACTGCCAGTTCTTTTTCCAAAGGAATTGTTCCATTCCCCAACAGTGTTTGAGCGTGGCTGTTGCTAAACATTTTCAAACATCTGATGTTGCTGGTCTTTTTGACCTTAGCTATTCCCCTGGGTATGTAGTGGCGTGTCGTTGTGGATTTGATTTGCGTTACTCTAATGATCGTGTGCTTACTGTCCATTCATGCATCTTCCTTTGTGAGGTGTCTTTTCATATTTTTTACCCAATTTTTTTTTTTGTCTTTTCATCATTGACTTGTAGTTCTTTACATACCCTGGATACTAGACCCTTGTCAGTATATGTTTTGCAAATATTTTATTCCAGTCTGTGGCTCGTTCAATCATGATTTTGGCAGGCAGAAGTTCTTAATATTAATAGTCTAAGTTTAATGTTTTTCTTTTATGGTTATAGCTTTCAGTGTGGTCTAAGAAATCTATGCCTACCCCCATAGTAGAGAAGACATTTTCCCATGTTTTCCTCCAAAAACCGTACTGCTTTAACTTTCACATTTATGTCTATGATCCATTTAAATTTAATTTTTATGAATAAAATAGAGGTCATATATGTGTGTTTCTGGTTGCTCTACAGATTTTCTCTTTATCTTGGGTTTTCAGCATTTTGACCAAAATGGACCCCCATGTAGTTCTCTTTATATTTGTCCTTCTTTGGATTTGATGAGCTTTTGATTCTATAATTTTATGTATGTTACCATATCTGAGAAGTCTTTAGCCACTCTTTCTCCAAACATTTTTTTTTGCCCAAACTCTGGGACAAAAATTACTCACATTAGACCCTTTGATATTGTCCCACAGGTACCTGAAAAGCTTTGTTCATGTTTTTTCTTTCTCTCCATTTTCTTCATGTTGAATAATTTCTATTGATTTATATTCAGGTTGACTGACTTTCCTCTCTCATCTTTATTTTGCCGTTAAGGCCAACTGGTGAATATTGTCTTTTACATATTTTATTTTTCAGGGCTAGAATACCATTGGGTTCGTTTTTGTCATTTCCATTTCTCTGCTGAGATTTTCTATCATCTCATTATTCTAAGCATATTTTCTTTTAGGTCATTGATCATAGTTATAGTAGCTGCTTTCAAACTATTCATTGCTAATTCCAAAATCTGTATGACCCTTGGGCTTGGTCTCCATTGATTGCCTTTTCTTGTGAGAATGGGTCATATTTTCCTGCTGTTTTCTTCTTAGTGCCCATCAGATATCAGATTGTATCCTGAACATTGTAAAGGATATGATGGAGAAAATCTGGATTCTGTTCTATTCCTCCAAAAGAGCATTTTGTTTGTTTGTCTGTTTTGGTTTTAGCTGGGCTAAACTCAAGCCTGCGTGCTCCATCTCCTCTGCAGTGAGTGGCAGCTCAAATATGAAAGCTTGGAGACTGCCCATGCCTGCATGCCTCAAGGTCACCATCAGCAGAGTTTGGGGCAAGTTTATACACAGAAGTCAAGACTCCGTTTCTGAGTCTCCTCTGTCTGGGTTTCCCCCATTTACTGTCTCATGGCTACTGATCCAAAACCTGTCCAGTATCCTGTAAGCGCCCAGCTCTGTGGTTTTTCCAATAGACTTCTTTTTTTAGTTGCCTCCTTGGCATTGACTGGTCCTCCTCTCAGACGAAGAGCCATAAACATGGGAAACTCACCCAGTACCACCTTCTCCTTCAAAGTTCACACCCCTCTCGCTTCTTTCTGCTTTATTTCACTCTCCAGGTCTCCCAGGTAGGTATTCATTATATGTTGCCAAGAGTTTATGACTGTTACCTACAGGATGGTTGGTCAAATAGGAGCTACTCAGCTATACTGGAAGTGGGATCTTCTGCAGATCCTATTCAGTGGCTTCAGAATATTCCATTGTAAGGATGTACCATCAGTTATTTACCTTATCTCGTGTTACTGGTTATTAATATTATTTTCATTAACTGCTGTTGTGATAACTTTGGCTCTGGCATAAATGAGTCTGACATATAGTTGATTTGAAAGTGAAGCAAGGGACAGCGTCTCTAAGCCAAAGTTAAATTACCCCATCTGTAAAATGGGGTGATAAGAATAGCAACCATAAATGTGCTTTATGAGACTTTAATGAGGATAATACTTCCACCATACACAAACAGTAATTTAATGAAACAGTATATTTAAACGCCTAGTACAACTCTGGCAGGTAATAAATTCAACTTAGATGCTACTTTCCTCTTTCTGTTGTCCTTGTTATCATTATCCTTGTCACTTTCTGCTTTCACTCAGAATTCTCATAATTATATATATAGAGGATTGGGGAACAAGTGGTATGTTTCTTCCATTTTTATAAGCAAATATATTATGAGGGTTTTCTTATGTCGGTCAAATTGTTTTGAGAACACAATGTTAATGGCTGCATAATACTCTACTAGAAAGATAAGTTGTTTATTTGGGTGATCCATGATTTCTGAAAAAAAAATGGAAGTTACAGATATGTATGTTATGCAAATTTCTTGGGGTGGTGGGGCAATCCTACAAAACAACTGTATTTCTAATTGCAGCCCAGTATTTACTAGATAATGTCAACCCGATAAAGTTAAGTAACAAATTTCAGAAGCTCTGATGCTCATTAAAAGTACTTGCATATTCGGACTAATAAAAATGACATATCTGCCTCATCCCTTTTTAAGGAAATTGAAGCGCTCCATCAGCTTTGTTCCTTTAAGATCCTCACAATGACGCTGCGGCTTGGGTGAAGGTCAAGGATGCTCTGCCTTGTGGAGATGGGGTATCAGACATCATGATGATGAAGTGCTCTCTCCAGGAGCATCCGTAGTAGGAAGGGCCCTTTGTCTCAGGTTTCTCTGGTCTGGAGATGGTTCAGGGCAGGCACAAGTCCGACTGGGGATGACAGCCAGATGCTTGGTCCCGATTCGCTGAGGCTAGAAATCCACACCCAGGAAAATTTGAATGCCCGTGTGTGAAAATATGGTGGGAAGATTTGGTTTCACTCCCACTCACTGTCTTTCCAGACATTTATGGAATGAATACATGACAGGGGGAGCGATTTCTACTCTCTCTCTTCCTCCTCCTCCTGGGCACTCCACTAAACGCTCTGCATGCACGATGGTTTTCTAATTCAATTCTCATGACAAATCTGTGAAACATACCCTATTATTAGCCATAGTTTAAAGGCCATAAAATTAAGATTCAGACAGTTACCAGCCCCAGTGTCCACAGTGTCCCAGTGATAGATGTTTTCTGAGTGTCTTACACTATTAAAATCAAAGAAGTCTGCTTGTGTCTTTTGCAGCCTAAAGAGTAAAAAGTGTATCCTTCAGTATAATAATAGAAGGGATGAGAAGAGCATTATTCTAACCCACAAGGAAGATCATCAGTGCATGGCATGGGAACCTTGGCAGAAAGTTAGTGGGCTATTTTGCATTCCCATTAGTAAAGAAAGATCTGTTGGGCCAGATAGTCTTTTAACTTCAAAACAGTCTGATCATTTTAACTATCAAGCGCCACTACGTGTCAGCGACAATGGCTGACCCTGAGGATATGCTGGTAAATGAGACAGAAGTGGTTTGTATCACATGAGTCTGAGAGTGTAGAGAGGAAGGCAGGGACTGAACAAGGGGGTACACCTGTGCTAAATGGGTGTTACATGGTGCTTGGGACATGTGTCAGGGCCAGTCACCTAGATCAAGGATATTTCTAGAGTTTAGAGAAGAGGGGATAAGCATGCTTTTCAACATACAGAGGGTACCAGCCAGTACAAGAGGTGACGGTTTTCCAGATTCAGAAAGATCTCACCAAGTTGCAACCACGGACTAAAGCAACAGAGATGAAATTTTAGTTCTAGAATTACGATGCACCAATAAGCACAGAATCAGGAGATTTGGCATGAGAACAACTTACATGGGAAAGACCAGAAAATGTTCCCTTACCACAAGGTCACTATTAACTAGCAAAGCGTTTGATGCTGCCATTTCAATAGCAGGGGTGCCTTCACATGTTTGTTTTACAAGACATGCAAAGGAAAGGAAAAATGTTTTATATCTATTCCCAGATGATATGTTTTGAATGGTGTCTTCCCTTCCAATTTTTCTGGTAAGATGGCTTGCTTTTTTATGGGGAAATAAGAAGTAAGTTTGGGAGGAATTAACTTGATCCTTAATAAGAATGATTCGGAACCACAATAGAAGCTGATGTGCTTTCATGCTCTCTAAATATCTCCACTAAATATATAGTAATTGGATATTTATAAGAGTTCAGACTCTCCCATAACTAAAGTGGAAATGCTAATGTGCTGGTATGGGATGTACAGTTTTAAATATGGCATCGTACTAGATTCTAAAAATACCTTTGAGGGGAACTTCCACTGGGTATGTCCCACCTGTTTCAATAACATTAGGACAGTTTCCATAACTCCATGTTGAACAGGATTAATAAGGATGTGGTGAAGTTAGAAAGGATAATCAGGGTAAGGAAGCTAGAAAGAAGGCAAGATGGGTACAGTCCTAGTGCTTGCTGGTGGAGGAGTAGGATCACTGCCCCCGCGTTGTGGGTGTGGAAATTGAGATTTAGAGAAATTGCTGACGCAGCCAATACCATAGAACGAGTGTGTAGCAGCCCCCAAACCACATCAGCCCCCTAAAATTCTTTGTTTCTCTTCTGTGCTGCCTTCCAATTAATATGAAAAGTGAAGTTGGTATTGGAAAAGATGCCAACTCAAAGACAAATTCAACAAAACTATTGTTGGTAACTTCTTTTCAATATGCACCTCCAGCTGTGATATGATGAGACTTCCACTCCCTCGATGCTTAGAAATTTCTTAATCTTAGCAGCCCACTGGTTGTTTAATGTGCCTGATATTAATCATCTGATTGGGAAGCTAAATATAATGAGGGGTGTCAGATTGTTAGAACTCTCTTCTGCCTATCCCAAGTTATGTTTTATTGAGTTGTCAGTATTAATCATCAAGAAAGATGGCTCCAGGTGAGTCTCACCATCTCATCAATAATACTTTACCGTGGCTCCTTGGAGACCAGAAATTTACAATAAGTTTAGCATGCTGCTCTGGACCCATCATAATTTTTATTATGCTTTGCGGCTGTGCTGACTTCCAGAAGAGGCCTTCCTAAAATCCTAATGTGACAGAAATCAATTTTCAGATGTAAATTTGGGTGCCATAGGTGGCACTTTTTACACCCGACAAATTGCTTGTCTCTGGGTTTAAACTAATGATCACATAAACAAAAGAGTGGAGATAATTGATTGCATTATCGACTGGGGGAAATTTATATGGCTGGGGCAAATTTAGCGAGGGGTAGTCAGGGAGAGAATCTATGACCTTGAAAAAGTGTGTTTTGATGGGGCATGTCAGGAGTTTGTGTTTGCCTCTTCTTGTCTTTTTTTTACTTTCACATTTATCCAGAAGCATTCACCTTCCCTTTGGGGTTTAGTCACTGTGTACCAGAATGACTATGTGACCCTGTTCTCAGAGCACATTTGTGGAGAAGAACCCATGTTAACACCTTTAGAAAGCAGTGTCCTTTCAGCTTTCAAGATAATGTGAAAATGTATTCATTTATACAACAAACATTGACTAAGTATCAACTGAGGATGCACTTGGCTGCAAGTAACCAACATACCTGATTAAGAATAGCTTAAATAAGTAGAGGTCATTTTTCTTGTTGAACAAGTAGCCCCAGGATAGATGACTGTTGGGATTTGTTTAGCTGCTTAACAGTGCTCTCTGTGAGAAAGCCAAGCTCTCCCTCTACTTCTTCATTGGCTGACTTTAACCCTTGCACTTGCCCCTTCATGGTTGCAAGATGGCTGCTGCATAGCCAACTATTGTATCAGCAAGGCAGGGAGAGGGGAGAAAGGCTAAGCCAGATACATTTGTCCTCTTTGCAGTAAAGGTAGTCTTCCCAGAAGCCACCAGAAGTCTAGTATTTATTTCTCACAAGCCAGAACCTTATCACACAGCTACCCCCAAGTATAAGAGGCTGGAACAGCAAGCATTTGTCCATTCCATCAGTGCCTTGAATAAATTTCAAGTTCTATAGCAAGGACGAGAGGAGAAATAAATGTTAGGGAGACAAACAACCAAGTCACTATAGGTGTATGCTCAAATACATATATTTGGGGAACACTGGCTTTGTTTTCTTGCTTACAGGACTTCTCAGAGCTTTCAATATGTTAATACCCAGTGATGCCCTCAGTGGGGCATAGTTGTGATAGTCAGCATTTTGCCAAAGTAAACATAGACCTCCTACTATTATTTTCCTTAGAATCTGTATTAATTCAGAAGTGTTCTGAGTGGCACTGTGGAATGCTGTCTTATGTCTAGCTCGTACCCTTTATTGGGAAATCGAAACACATTTGTCTCAAATCAGCACAACCTTGTTCTAATTGAGAACAAATCAAGGCACCAGGACCTTTGAGTGAGTCCCATGATAAGTAGACGGTAGCTCCAGTGAAAAGTTATTAATAGAATGCCAAACTCAGATAGCAGGCCCCTGATGTCAGATCTAAGGCAAAATTAAGAGAGGTTTTCTCAGCTATAGCCTTCACGATGCAGGACAGCCATATGTGTGCAACCTCCCACCCCACTCCCACCCCTGCCAAGTAAACCCAGTGAGACCCTAAGCCTAGACAACCTACAGTGTTAGTGGCTAAGAGAGGCAGGTTTCAAATCCCAGCTCTGCCATTTATAAGCCGTGTGATCCCCGACAAGATACTCTGAGCCTTGGCTTCCTCATCTGTAAAATGGGGATTGTTCTGCTTGTTGGAGCTGTAATGGAGACTCCATGGGGTATTGGTTGTAAAGTGCTCATTGCAAGATAGGAAGCCATTTTCAGCCCAGATCCCTTGTTAAGGGCTGAGCTAAACTGAATCCATTTGTTAAGTCGAAATTGTATTCATGTTTTAGAGTCTTGTATAGCTTTGATTTTCAAAGCAAGATATTTTGACACTACTGCTATGACCTTGGCATGTGGACCATGCTTTGAACTCAGGTGTTACATCTGCTTTACTGATATTCTTTGCTTCAAGAAATAAATACAGACCACCAGTCTTGAATCAATTCATAATATATTGCTTCTAGAAATCATACACAAAAACTAAAACAGGCAGTGGCTATAACTGCAAACAGTAAAATACATTGTAGAGGTAAAATTGGCTGAAATATCAAATATTGCTGGCATCATGGAAAACCACACAAAACAATATCCTATGAAAAATTAAACGTGGTGGAAAGAAAGAGAACAAAATAAAATGAACATGGCCAAAACTACACAGAGGAAATTTTATTATTGACTAGAAATCAATGCCAGAATCACAACTTCTTTCAAAACTCTAGAACTGCAAAATTGGTCTTGGTAGAATAAAGCCACAGAACAGAACCCACAAATCCGAAGTTCCCATTGGCAAAATTTAATGTGACCAAAAAAAAAAAAAAAATCAATGAATCAAATAGTTGGCCTAAAATGTATACATCCCACAACTAATCCTGATGAAAATAATTTCAACAAAGTAAAACTGAATTTTTTTCTGAAGTTGTTTATTCTATGTAGAAAACTGAACAATGACTTAATTTGGCTAAATAGAATTTGCTTAAGAAATACTGCTGGGTGAAAACTGTTGATATAATTCTAATTCATTTTTTTAAAGATTTTATTTATTTATTTGAGAGAGAATGAGAGAGAGAGAGAGAGAGAGAGAGAGCACATGAGAGGGGGGAGGGTCAGAGGGCGAAGCAGACTCCCCGCTGAGCAGGGAGCCCGATAGGGGACTCGATCCCGGGACTCCAGGATCATGACCTGAGCTGAAGGCAGTCGCTTAACCAACTGAGCCACCCAGGCGCCCCAATTCTAATTCATTTTAACTGCCTTGAAATATGAATAAAAAGCTAGCAAGCTCAAAATAATGAGATTAAAACATTCTGTACTCATTGTAAATATACTGTTTAACATGGCACCCACAGCATAAAAAAATCCATATTATTATTTTTTAACTTCTTCTGCATTCATTGAATTTTTAAACCCAAGAACATTTTTTTCCCAACAATTAAGTCTAATTTTCATTGAATACAAGATGAGTAATAACTACAAATGTCCTTACCTATACACTGAGGGATGCTTAGTGGGATGATTCAATAATGTTAACTAATAAGAGAAGCAGGAAGGAGAAGTGTAGTTACTACCTTTTTTGAACACTCACTTTGGGACAGGCCCCATGACTGGGAAGGCCTTCATGAACGGTTATCTCACAAACCCTTGCGAATCATAGAATTATTTTAAAAGTACCTGCTGTTTAGACTTTGCCTTAATCTAGATGTGCACTCCCCTTTGGTCTCGTGACAGCAAGACTCCTCTCATTTCCTGTGTCTTTAGCTTGTGTTGACACATGGCCATTTTGACTCTGACATGTTATTTTCTTATGCTGAGGGTGTCTTATCGAGTTTCATGGGCTTTGTGCTTACCTGCTGCCTATTAGGCTTATAACTCACAGCACTGTGACTTTAAATGTCAGCCTTGTCACTATGACAATGGAACTAATAGCAGGCTGTTGACATTCTCTGGACACAATTTGTGATACCCTTTTCATTTCTTTGAACATTTTCATGTTTCCAGGTGATGTTTGCCCACAGAACCGCATCACAAAGCCTAGGGTTTAGTAAAATGTGTCTGACCTCGATCAGCAGCCCCTAGGTCCAAAAGCCATTTCTTACACAACCTTGTATAAACCGGTTTCCCTCTCTGGGTCTCGGCCCCTGTCTTACCGACTAAAAGTATCATTACCTACACCATGGGATTATTGTGAAAATTAAGTATTTAAACGCCCTATGTAATCAGAGCTTCTCCAAAGAAATGTGATCTTTTCATGACTCAACGTGTTTAAAGCTCTCTGTATGTGCTCATGTGATATTTTAAAGCTTTATGGATTAGAAAATACTTCAGAGAGGGGTGCCTGGGTGGCTCAGTTGGTTAAGCGTCCAACTCTTGATTTTTGCTCAGGTCATGATCTCTCAGCATCATGAGATGAAGCCCCAAGCTCTGTGCTGGGGATGGAGCCTGTTTAAGATTCTCTCTCTCTCCCCCTCCTTTTGCCCCTCCTTCCCCCCACTCCCCCCATCCCTCTCTTAAAATAAAATAAAAAAGACAATACTTCAGATAAATAAATGAGCTCTATTGCAAGTTTCTTGCCAACATGTAGAAGTTGGTAGGTAATGATTGTAGCAGTCAAGAACAGGAGTTAACCAACCATGGCCCATGGGCCAAATATAGCACACTGCCTGATTTTATCAATAGAGTTTCACTAGACCACACCATGCCCATTCCTGATATTCTGTCTATGGCTGCTTTGTTGCAATGGCAGAGTCGAGTGGTTGCAACAGACAGCATGGTCTACAAAGCCTAAACTATTTGCTCTTTTTGTCCTTTATGGACAAAATTTGCTGACCCTTGGCTTAGAATTTGCAAATTTCTTTCTTTCTTTCTTTCTTTCTTTCTTTCTTTCTTTCTTTCTTT
>NW_027397108.1:6504965-6576586 GCF_003265705.2 Callorhinus ursinus
TTCTTTCTTTCTTTCTTTCTTTCTTTCTTTCTTTCTTTCTTTCTTTCGATGGGGGAATCTCTCTATGTTGCCCAGGTGGAGTGCAGTGGCTATTCACAGGGGCGATCCTACTATTGATCAGCACGGGAGTTTTGACCTGCTCTGTCTCCGACCTGGGCCAGTTCACCCCTCTTTAGGCAACCTGGTGGTCCCCTGCTCTCGGGATGTCACCATATTGATGCTGAACTTAGTGCAGACACCTGATCAGCATAGAATTCTTAGGCTCAAGTGATCCTCCTGCATCAGCTCCCTAGTAGCTGGGACTATAGGCACGTGCCACTGTGCCCAGCTGCAAATTACTTTCTATCTCTATATATTCAGATCCGAATATACATTTGGTCACATACCACAACAGTCAGTGAGGTAGGCATCAAACCCATTCTACAGACACATAAATTAAGGCACACTGCTTATAAAGGCAGAGCCAAATATACCCTCATTTTACTTTATAAAATGTTTTCCATTGTCTAATTAATGCCATGGCTTTATTATTGAATCATCATTCCAGAAACACCTGCTGTGTGGCAGGCACCGTTCCATCCACTTGGACATAGAGTGAATGAAAGGCCTCCTATCATCATGGAGCTTATGTTCTAGGCTGTTGTGCATATACCTTATGGGCTCCAGGGGTCTTAATCACACCCACCCTCCCCATCACTTTGGCTCACCAAGTACTAGCATATATGGTGCCAAGTCCTGCCACTACATCAGTGAACCACATGGGTTGGTCTTTGCCCTGGAGGTGGGAGAAGGAGTTCATAGGCCAGTGGGAAATTTCCTTTAGGTCACACTCTTGATTTTGAGAATGCTCTGTAGACTACAAATATCATGAAATATAGTATGATGGCTTATTTGCCATTCACTTCTATCTCATGACTGCTCTAGGGGCAGGAAATAGGAGAGGGATCTGAGTAAACACTAATAGAGTCAAGAGGTTTCACGGATTATGGAGACAAATGCATCTCAGATTTTAATGTGCATGTGAATAAATCACCTGAGATCTTCTGAAAATGCATGTTCTGATTCCATGTGTGGGGCCTAGGGCTCAGCATTTCTAATAAGCTTGCCGGCGATGCTCTGAGGATCATCCTATGAGTAGCAAGATACCAGTGAACAGTCAGGTTCCTCTAAGATCCCTCAGATTTAATGCTGTAAGCAAGAAACATGGGTGGGTTCTCAAACTTAAAGGCCAGGGTTTAGACAGGTGAGCCCAGTGTGGACCAAAACTGTGATTACCCCATGCACATGTGAGACCTTGGGAGTCATCCTAGAAAAGGCTGCGACTTCTACCTACCCCATTCACCAGTTTCCTCTCTCTCTCTTCTAGCCCATGCTTTTCCCCAATTTCAGGCTTCTCCTTGCCCCCAGCCCAGCCTACTTTGTGATTCAGACCACCCTAGCCAGACCCCTGGTAGAGATGTTGAGACTTTTTTTTTTCTCTGTTCAAGTTCAAGTGAAGAAAGCCAGCAGCGTTTCTAGCACAGACACTTCACTCTCAGTAATTCTGTCAGACTGACTCGCAAGGCTTCCCAGCCTGTCTGCTCAGACTGCACAAACTAGTGATTAAAACTTAGAACAATAATTAGACCTTTATTTTCAAAGCAAATTTGGTTTCCAGACCAGACTTCCACATTCATTACAGTACAGACTAATAAAAACAAATCTGGGCACATATGCTTTTTATGCTTTTGTGTTATAAAATCTATCACAGCATTAAAACGATTAAAAAAAAAAAAGTCATTCATGATCCCCCTGCAGAATACTCTGTGAACATTCCCTTCTGTTTCTCATCCAGATATATTGCACATATGTACACATAGTATATACACAAGTGTGTATTGCAATTTTGCCACTTGTTATATGATCAACATTTTCTCTGTTGTCATATGATCTTACTGTTTTTAAAGGCTGCACAGTATACCTGTAGTCAACAAACCAAAATGTTTGAAAACATTAAACAGTTTTTTTGTGAAACATTCCAGGGGTTTCCTCCCTCCCTCCCTCCCTCCCTCCCTCCCTCCCTCCCTCCTTCCTTCCTCCTTCCTCTCTTTTCTCCTATTCCCCACTGGCCTTTTCTGTCCTCTCCCTACTTCCTCCTTCTTCATCTTCTTCTATTATCAGAAAAACAATGCTCCATGAACATTTGAATTATTTTACTAGGGTACATTCTCAGCCAGTAGGAGGAACATTCCTTCCCTTTCTACATAGTTTGAGAGGCCCAATGGCCAAATCAGTCATGTATTGGCATTTTCTATAAAAATCTCAAAGGATGACACCCTAAACACATTTTATGTCCACCAGGCCAACTGAGTAACTCTGATATTAACTCCAGCCCCTTATAACCGCAGTCATTCCTGGGGCTGTTGCAGTGAGTCCTGACTGAGAGCTAAGTTGCCTCAAAACCAGGTCCTGATGCTCGGCTCAGCCACAAAGTCATGGATTGATCTTGCACAAGTTTCTTTCTATTCCTACTCTTCTCTAAATATGCACTTTAGATGTTAATATCTCATTACATAAAATTATCCTGAAGAATTAATCCACTAGAATATTAGCTTACTGAGGGAAGGATTCTTTCTTAATCTATTTGATTCACTACTGTATCCCCAGCATCTAGAACAGTGTGTGGAACATGATAGGTGTTTAATAAATATTTGTTTTATGAATCATGGTAAAAAAAAAAAAACCTATAAGATCAGAAAAGCAGTGGTTCTTAAGCCTTCTGAGAATAAGTGCATCCCTTGCATCTGTGTGAACAAATATAACTTCACAAATAATTTCAATAGGTCCAAAGAATCTGGAAATTTTTTCCATGGACACCAGGCAATGCTGGCATTAAGAATCCCTGGTGTAAAAGAACCTCTAAGTTCTAATTCATTTGACATCATCCTACCAAGTAGAAGAACTTTTTTTTTTTTTTAAAGATTTTTTATTTATTTATTTGACGGAGAGATAGAAGGACTAGTAGGCAGAGAGGCATGCAGAGGGAGAAGCCGGCTCCCCGCTGAGCAGGGAGCCCGATGCGGGGCTCGATCCCAGCACCCTGGGATCGTGACCTGAGCCGAAGGCAGCCGCTTAACCGACTGAGCCACCCAGGCGCCCCCAAGTAGAAGAACTTTAAAATAGTAAGTAATCCATACCTTATGACACGTTCAGTCTTTATTATGGTCTGTCAAGATAGGCATTATTATTTTCATTTTATTGAAGCAAATTTGGTCTCAGGAAGATTCCAAAGACCTATTTGAAGTGACACAATTATTAAGTGTGGAGCCGGGACTAGAACCTCGGTCTAATTCAAATCCAGCCTGCTTTGAGTTAACTGCCTCCATTACTCCCACATTGATTTGCACAACCTTTGTCTTCTTAGCATTTGATTGATGGTTATTGTTAGTGCAGATAATTTGGGCTCCCTTGTAAAGATCAAGACGTTTTCGCAAGGCAAGGTCTCAGATGATTAGGACAAGGCAGGTGCTAATGCCATTCTCAGCTTCATCTGGAAATTTCTAACTAGAGTCCATTAACTTGTCAGCTGGTTCCTTCTGAGCACCATACTGATATAATAAAATAGTGCAAATCGATAGAAACCTTAAACTGGCTTCATTTGTCTTCCTTTGTTAGTATTTTTTTTTCTTTCTTCTTTTATTTCTACTTTCTCTACCACTTTAAAAGTAAAATTGTGTCTCTCATTGGCTGTGCCATTCTGTTTTTAGTGTACATTTTGAGTTATTGGAAATCCAGGCACATCTAGCTTTTCCCAAACACACCTCTTATTACCCCCAAACAGTAGGAAACTAACCTTATCTAGACTCCCTGGGCAAATCTAGGCTATCCTGTTGAGATTGCAAATCCAGTAAATTAATTTTCCTTAAGTGTAACATGGCTCGGTAACAATGTGGGTGAAGATCTGAAAGTTTTGCAGGGCTGTTTTACTTGCAGAATTAATGCTAATACTGTTTTTGCCCAAGATTTGTACAGAAAGAAGCTAAATAATTCTCTGAGTTGACAGGGGAAGGCATTGTGGTTAGCATCTACTGATGGGAATGTGAGAGTGAGGATGGTTGGCAAAGTGCCTTATTGCTCTCTTCCTCCTTAATGTTGCTCACTTAGTTCTCTTGGGAAGTTGTGGACTCAAACTCCATCTATAAAAGGAACCATCACACCTTGCCTACTCCTGATGACATTAACTTCTTGCTCTATGTCCTCCCCATTCTCAAGTTTCTGTCTTCTCCAACACTTACAACATTATTGGAATAATTGACTCTATAACATGGATTTCTCCAAGTGGACACATTTGGATTTATTCTGAGGAAACACCATGGTTACTTTAATATGCTGAGTTTGTAGCAGCAACATGCGGACCAGTCCACTTATCATGAGCTGTAATATGAGCCCACAGCTCTCTCTCAGAGCAGCCAGAGACCAAACATTACCCCAAAGAGAAGGCTCTGTCAGCGATCTGCAGCTGGTATGGGCACACTTTGACAATTTCCTGGCTCCTGGAGAAGTTATCCAACAGCTCCTGTAATTCGAGATGGAAAGCATCCTCTCAGTACCATAGCTAAAGGACTGATCACGGAAATGAAGGTGCAATCACAGAAACATTATCCCTAGGCTATGACCACATTCCGTGAGCATTTTATTTTCATCACGACTCATGATTTCAATTTTCAGGACTGAGAGTCTCTGCTGAATCCCAATTTAAATCCTTAATATGAAAGCCTGGGCTTTACAGACATGTGTCGATGCAGTCAGTCAATTTGGGTTTAATCCCTTTGGACTGACCACAGTTGTGTACTGGAAGGGGACTGGGGAGCTCACATACCCAAACAATGCTGTGCTAATCAAGTGTGATATTTTCTCTTTTAGTTTTGATCTACCACAAAAGTAGATTCAAGACTGCTGTTCAATTTGCACTTGAAAATGATGATTTTTACACCAGCGTTCTTAATATCTGACTTTTAGTTTAAAGGGAAAAGTGCCTGTGCCTTTGAAAGTCAGGACCATGCCAAAGTATTTTCCAATCTCATAAAAAAAATCCTCTGAACATCTTTGACAATAAAAAAATCTTAATCTTGTCCTTTGAATAATGTAAAGATTGAGTATACCTCTGGAGAAATATTGATACAGACTTAAATCAATATGTCCCCATATGTCACTGATTCTCCTCATGCTTTGGACAAATTGCTTAGCCTTGCTAAGCCTCAGTTTTGCTCCGCAAAAGTTAATATTGCCATTTGGATGGGTGATTCAGTTGTCTTTGCCTTTATCATTAAAAAGAAGCATTTGGTCTAAGAGACATGAAACATTTCTGCACATACATACACACAGCCCAAGACCTATTAAAGTTCATGTAATGAAAAAGCACAATCCTTAACAATAATAATCTAGATTTGCCTTTAGTCTATTACAGTGTTGGTCTTTCCTTCTGAGCTTGACCTTTTGTATACCTTGCATTGTTCCTCGTTAAAAAATAAGACTTTGCAAGCTGAAAACTCAAAGTGTGTAGACACGCACGATTGAAGTCCATAAAGTAATTAAATGCTTACAATTATGGCAGAGTTACTAGAGCAGGAATTGAAGGGTGAGCTCACTGGTACAACCAATACCCCACTAATTGCTAGGGACAGTCTGGCCACCTTAGTGACAATTTCTTCCTCCCTAACTTCCACAACTTGCTGACTAGAAGGCTTCTGAGGAGAGGTGGCATCTTTGTAATTTAGGTGAGAAGGACATTCCAGCTAAGACAGATGCTATGGGGGAAGACACAAAAGCAGGAAAACATAAAACTTGTTCGGTGAACAATGTGCATTGATCTAAAGCACATGATTCCAATACAAAAGAGGAATTTAAAAAATAGTCTGGGCTCCAATTTCAGAGGGCCTTGAAAGTCAGGCTCAGAAGACTGAGTGGACTATACTATAGGAAAAGAAGTCAGGACTTCACTCATTCATCTCTTCTTACAACAAATATCCACTGTGTAACTCTGTGCTACCTTCAAGGTAACCTTTGATAAATACTATTTCAGGCTGCCTAGTTTGGAAGCATATCTTGGACTGAAGGAGGATGAGACTATAGGGCAAGAGGGGAAGCGTGTTGGAAGGGTAGGGGGATGGTCTGGATGAGAAATGGCACTGGTACTGGTATGGCACATAGCGAGGAGTATTTGGGACCAAACTGAAGAGCATGGCATTGAGAAACATTCTTTGATCATTTTAGTGGTTGCATGGCAATGTATAGCATATCCCTTCAACTTATTACAGTTTGCCTTCCAATAATATCACAGCACTTCACATATGGTATGAGGATCTTACAACAGCGTACTTCCATTTTTCCCTTGGTGGAGAACCTTTGCAGCATTGCTGTTATGCATTTTACTTGATCATATGCTGTAAATAAACCCCACAATACATTGTTATTATTTCTGCTTTAAACAATCAGTTACCTTTTCAAGGCATATTTTAAAAAATTAGGAAAAAAAAGTCATCTGTCCTACATACCCGCCGTTTCTTGTGCTCTTCATTCCTTTCTGTAGACCCATATTTCCAGCTGGTATCACCTTCCTTCCAGCTGAAGGACTATTTAATGCTTCTTATGGTGCTGTTCTGCTGGTGGCAAATTCTTTCACCTTTGAAATATCTGAAAAAGTCTTTATTTTACCTTCAACTTTGGGAGATATTTTCCCTGGGTTTAGAATTCTGAATTGATTTTTTCCCCCCCTTGGAGTATTTTAAAGATTTGCTCCATGGTCTTCGGACTTGCATTGTTTCTCACAAGACATCTGCTGTCATCCTTATCTTTCTTCTTCTGTAATGGTTCCTTTTATTTTCCCCTGGCTGCTCTTAAGATTTTATTTTTCTTACTGGCGTGAAGCATTTTGATTGTGATAAGAAACATTTTGAGGGGTGAATCAAGAGAGCATTGAAACAGATAAGATGTGAGCACTGGGAAAAGAGGTAAAATAAATATGGGCCTGCACAGATTAATTGAAACTGATAGTTGCTTCTTTGAGGCCAATACAAACTATCTTTTCAAGTGGAGGAGAGAGAGCATTACAGAATGTTACCTAAAAGAAAAGTAATATCCAACACTCGTGAAGCACAATACATACATATACAATATGTACGTACATACATACATATACATGTACGTGTATACACACACACACTTTTTATACCTACAACACTGTGATGTAGTTCCTATAATCTCCATTTTATACACGTTAAAACTATGGCATGGAATAGTGGAACAAACTTAGCACAATGCTAGTAAGTGGCAGAGCTAGGATTTGAAAACAGAGCATCAGTTTAACAGTCATGCCTGCGACCACTATTCCAAGCTGCTTCTTACAGTACATGACAGCCAAGTGTACCAACAGCAAGATATTGATAGATCCAGAGGGCACCTGTGTTACAAATACCCTATGTTCAAGGACATAGAAGATGCTCATTACAGGGCAATGAGCTACTGTCTGATCTTCCAGTCTCTGGCTTGGATAGTGATGTTACTTCAGGTAGAAAATGTCCACAATCTTAGAGGCTAGACTTACAGCTAGACAATATAGTGGACTGTGAACTTCCTACTCACTGATGTTTCTCCAGGGTATCCAACAGAAGACAGAAACTTCCGCAGGTGAAATGGAGGGAGTTCACAAACACGTCTGGACTCATGTATCAGTCTGGACAGAATAAGAAAGGAAGGACATAAAACCAAAATTCTAACTAACCTCTCTGGCCTAACTGTTGCACTGATAATGATAGCCATCATTTAGAGAGAATCTTCTAGGAGCAAAGTGCTTTACTTCTATTACTTCTGATCCTTGGAATAACAATCCACGCTGCCACTACTCCAAACTTTATGCTGCTTTTAACGTTGAAACATTCTATGCCAATTATTTAACCTCCCTGTGCCTTAGTTTGCTAATCTGCAGCATGAGGTTAATACTAGTAACTACCGAAATGCTGTTTTGAGGATGAAATGTGAAGATTCATCTGTAAAGTACTTAGGATAGTTCCTGGTGTATGGCAAGCACTCAGTAAGTGTAAGATGGTGGTCTTGTCTCTGTTGTGTTCTTCTACCTACTTTGATTCCTGCTTTGTCCAACCAAACCTTAACCAACCTGCAAAAACAAGTCGCCGTTCAGCCCAATATCCTGATTGCTTTGCTCAGGCACAACCTCTGTTTCTGCTAACAGTCAGTGAGCACAACTTAGCATCCTTGTGGATTATATGACTCCACACAGGCTCATTCTGACTTCTTGATTAGATTAATTCATTATTCACTCCATTCATATGTCATCTGAGCACTTACCAGGTACCAAGAATTGTTCTGGTTTACTAGGGTTATAATAGTAAATAAGAAGTAGAAATCAGATCTCTGCCTCATGGGTCTTTTATATTGGTGTGGAGTGGGAGTACAGACAAAATATATATAAATAAGTTAAATATGTGGTATGTTAGATGGTAACATTGATATGGACATAAATAGATCATGGAGGGGAGATAGAACATGCTGGGGAAATCATACAGTCTTGGATACTGGGGCTGGGAAAGACTTCACTGAAGGGAGAGTGTAAGCCATTGAGACGCAAGTGTAGAACATTCTTGGATGGGGTAGAGCAAGTGCAAAGGCCCGAAGGTAGGAATGTTTATGATCCAAGAACTTCGAGGAGGTTAGTACCACTGGAGTGGAGTCAGCAAAGGGTAGAATTGTAGGGGCTGTGGTTGGAGGATGAATGGGCTGAAGCAGATTGGACATATGTTCTAGGGTGCCAGCGCAACGGGACTGGGCCAGAACAAGTCAGGGGGGCTTGAGGTAACAGGAGGCAGGGGGCAAATTACATAAAACACTCTAGGCCAGTACAAAGATGTTGGTTTTACTCTAAGCGTAGGAGGCCCCACTGGAAGCTATGAAGCAGAAGAGTGACGTCATCCAGTTCAGGTTTTAACAGGACCACTCTGGCTGCTGGGAAGGAGGAATGTGGCTTGTTGAGGCAAGAGCAGAAGCTAGGGGACCGGTTAAAAGGCTTTTGCTATAATCCAGACAAAAGAGGGTGTTGGCCAGGCCCAGGATAGTGGCAGCTGCGGGGAGGGTCGGGGAATGAGAAAGAGTCAAAGTCTGAACATGTTTTGAAAATTGAGCTCATGGACCAGACAAAGGATAAATGTGCTACATATAAGTTTAATTGGAAAAGATCCTAAATAAAATTATTTTAGTAATTAAAATTGTAACGTGTCAAGATAGCACATGCAGGAGGCAAGATAGTGGGTGACAGCCCAGGCTCCTCACTCGCCTGTAACATGTCCTTAAGCAAAGCTGTCTAGCTTTCCTCGGCCTCAGTTTTCTCATCTGTAACATGGGAGTGTAGTGGTGCTGACATCACAGAAATTGTATGAGCATTAATGGGGAAAAGTGTTTGTAAGTCTTAGTGTCAAACCCACAGTACGTGTCAAACCCTTGGTAAGCGCTCAAACAGTGTTCTCTCTTGTCATTTAGAACTCGCTGCTTTTCAAAGATACTTTCCTCTTTGTAAAAATGCTCGAAGACTTTAATGTGAAGCATTTGAAAACAAACAGAAGCGCTCCCTTCCTGTGGGGCAAGTTCACAGGGTAGCTGGGATGCGAGCGTATTTCTCTTGGTCTCATAATAGATTTTTTGAGCTCCATTATCAAATAGTTTCAATCCTGACTTTGAAAAAGAAGCCTGATCGGCCGTCTTTTAAGGAAGAATGGGCATCACATGGCAACTGAATATTTATACCACGCTCTCCTCCCTTCAAGCCGTTGTTGTTTTACTATCCTGACATCAAAACCTCGGGGCCCAGGGAAACCTCAGATGTTGGAGAATATCAAACGTGTTCTTCTTCTCCCCTTATTCCTGGTAGATCTGACGCACCTTTGAACCTTCAAAGGCCGCAATAATCAATGAAGTGGGGAGACACGTGACATTGAATGCATCATCGTGGAGATGCATTTATTGATGTAAAGTGCATCGTGTGGAACAGCAGTGGGGGCTGAATTAAAATGTGAGGATCTGTAATCCAGCGAAAAACCACAGAACAAAGGGAGGAGAGAGACACGGGGCAGGCTGATGAAAGACACTTTGCTGACTGGGGACTTCACTGAAGAGAGCTACATAAAGGGGAGATTACTGCTTAAGTAGGTTAATGTAACCCTGGTGTCTTAATTAAAATGTCTTTAACAAAAGAGGAAGAGGAATAGTACTGGAAGTTTGGGGGAGACGTCAGTGAAAGAGAAGGAATTTACAGAGGGGAGAAAAAGGAGGATCATTTATGTTAAATATTGGGAACAACTCCCAAAGCAAAATAATCTTGAATTTCAATCATGAAGGATATTTAAAAATTGGTTGGACAAAGGAGGCAATTGGCTTTGGCGGCCAGTGTGGGAAATAGCTTTCTAATTTTAGAGCTTGCAGCCATAACATCAGGAAGCTAACAACCAAAAACAAAGCAAGTGGATAAAAACAGGAGGAGCGAAGAGCTCAAAAACAGACCAAATGCAGAGACTGAGTCCTGGTAATGGGTACTTCCTCTCCTTAAATGCCAGGATACCACTTTAAATGTGGTCCCTCTGTTGTGGATCCTGAGACAGGAACGTGCCATTCCAAAGGGGAGGATTGGCTGGGGCAGCTCAATTTGGGGCCCTCCTTTCCCTGATCACCACAAGACTTGGCCTAAGAAGCTGGGTTTTACTTGGGGTGAAACAGTAAAGAAGCATCTGTTTTTGTATTTGATGAAGACCTACCCTGTTTTTCTCTGATTCCATCCTACAGGAACTCAATGACATCTGTCAGCATGCAGTCTCTCCTGGAGCCAGGCACACATGAGGTCAAGCTTCACTGTAGGGTGGCTGTGCCTGTAGGGACAGCCGTGCCTGTCTTCTGCCAGTTAATGAGGCGATTCAGCTGCAGGGGAGAGGGGAATGCGTGTCCCTTCCAATCTGATGATTAAATGCATCAGATGTTAAGTGAGACGCAAGGTTCTTCTCTTCTCAGAGATCACTTTAAGGTGTGGAAAAGTCAAAAAGTCCTTTGGGAAAAAAAAGAAAAGAGATATTATCAGCTTGCCATTTGATATCAGGTAGCATTTATTAAACAGATAAATATTTATTAAACAGATCATCTTTATTAAGGTTTAGAGAATGAGGCCTGCATTTGCATACTAATAGGAACTGGCAGAAGAAACCCGGAGTTAATAGGAACTATTCAGAAGCCTCCATCTAACTTGAGTAGGAGAATGACACATGCAATGTATAATAGACACCTATTTTGTGTGTGTGTGTGTGTGTGTGTGTGTGTGTCAGTGTCTGTGTGTGTGTGTTATCAGGCAGGTAGAGAGGACTGGAAATAAGCGAGGGAGGAAGAATATCCTAGTCAGAGGAACAGCATAAATGAAGGCATAGAGTCTTGATAGAGCATTGGCATGATTGGGAAAAAGCAACATGGTTGGAACATAGTAATGGGCTCCAGAGAGAGGTGTGGGAACCACTGGGGAATGCCCTGCCATGGCAACATGAGATCTGTTTTCAGTGCTGATGCTGGTTTGGGAATATGTCACAGATCCCTTAAAATGTTCACAACCTTTGACCCAGTAAGCCCACTTGCGTTAGTCCATTCCAAAATCTGCTTATTAGAGAAAAGCAAACAAGTAAGCAAATCAACCTGCACGTACACTGCTATTTTATTTGCATTTTGTTTATAATAAAGAATTGGAAATACCTAAATTTGACAAGCATAAGGACAAGGGAATGGTTAAATGCATGCTGATACATCCACATGATGTATTGTACCACTGCTAAAATTATGTTTATAGAATCTGTGACACAGGAGGGAAAGAAGCTTGGCTTTTATCATTAGGTTCAAAAAGCAAGGTACAAAATTCTTCAGACCCTTCGATTTCAACTTAAGCAGAAAGTATATTAAAACCTGGAAGGAAGGACACTGAAATGCTATTCTGTTTGTACGATACAGGGTTGCGAGTAAATGAATTCATTTTTTGTCCTGATTCCAAGTAGAATAGGTTCATTATAGAAACTTTAGAAAGTATATTAAACTACTACTTGCTCTCAAATCTTTATCTTGGTGCCCGCTTTTGGGGAGTCCAGACTCAGGGTGTGAGGTCCTGGTTGTTATGTCCAGTGGGCTCATGTATAAGAGGAAACGGTGAGACATGAAGGATCCACAGGTGAGCTGGGGAAATGTGATGATCACGGCGGGGAACATGGTACTAGAGAAGGACAGATGGATTTGGGAAACCCCTCTGGAAGTGATAACCACTTGGGAGTGCAATATGGTGGGAATGAAGTAAACTATCCAAGGACCGTACGGGTGTAGTTCTTCAACTCTGAGGGAGGGAGACAGGCACGCCTGTGGGTTGTGGCAGGAGTGGATGGGGCAGGATTCTCAATTTGGTTTAGGACATGCTGGGTTTGAAGTGCCTGCAGGATAGTCCTGTACCATTTATGATGGAACTTCCTTAGGGGAAAGCATGTAGCCAACACCCAATACATACCCACTGAATTGAAAAGAATTCTTTTTCCACATGTGGATTTTCTTTTTTAAAATTTTTTATTATTATGTTAATCACCATATATTACATCATTAGTTTTTGATGTAGTGTTCCATGATTCATTGTTTGTGCATAACACCCAGTGCTCCACGCAGAACGTGCCCTCTTTAATACCCATCACCAGGCTAACCCATCCCCCTACCCTCCTCCCCTCTAGAACCCTCAGTTTGTTTTTCAGAGTCCATCGTCTCTCATGGTTCGTCTCCCCTTCTGACTTACTCCCCTTCATTCTTCCCCTCCTGCTATCTTCTTCTTTTTCTTTTTTTCTTAACATATCTTGCATTATTTGTTTCAGAAGTACAGATCTGTGATTCAACAGTCTTGTCCAATTCACAGCGCTCGCCATAGCACATACCCTCCCCAATGTCTATCACCCAGCCACCCCATCCCTCCCACCCCCCCACCACTCCAGCAACCCTCAGTTTGTTTCCTGAGATTAAGAATTCGTCATATCAGTGAGGTCATATGATACATGTCTTTCTCTGATTGACTTATTTCACTCAGCATAACACCCTCCAGTTCTATCCACGTCGTTGCAAATGGTAAGATCTCATTCCTTTTGATGGCTGCATTATATTCCATTGTGTATATAGACCACAGCTTCTTTATCCATTCATCGGTCGATGGACATCTTGGCTCTTTCCACAGTTTGGCTATTGTGGACATTGCTGCTATAAACATTGGGGTGCACGTACCCCTTCGGATCCCTACATTTGTATCTTTGGGGTAAATACCCAGTAGTGCAATGGCTGGATCGTAGGGTAGCTCTATTTTCAACTGTTTGAGGAACCTCCATACTGTTTTCCAGAGGGGTTGCACCAGCTTGCATTCCCACCAACAGTGTAGGAGGGTTCCCCTTCTTCCGCATCCCCGCCAACATCTGTCATTTCCTGACTTGTTCATTTTAGCCATTCTGACTGGTGTGAGGTGGTATCTCATTGAGGTTTTGATTTGGATTTCCCTGATGCCGAGTGATGTTGAGCACTTCTTCATGTGCCTGTTGACCATTTCGATGTCTTCTTTGGAAAAATGTCTGTTCATGTCTTCTGCCCATTTCTTGATTGGATTATTTGTTCTTTGGGTGTTGAGTTTGGTAAGTTCTTTATAGATTTTGGATAGTAGCCCTTTATCTGATAGGTCATTTGCGAATATTTTCTCCCATTCTGTCGGTTGTCTTTTGGTTTTGTGGACTGTTTCTTTTGCTGTGCAAAAGCTTTTTATCTTGATGAAATCCCAATAGTTCATTTTTGCCCTTGCTTCCCTTGCCTTTGGCAATGTTTCTAGGAAGAAGTTGCTGTGGCTGAGGTCGAAGAGGTTGCTACCTGTGTTCTCCTTTAGGATTTTGATGGACTCCTGTCTCGCATTTAGGTCTTTCAACCATTTGGAGTCTAGTTTTGGCCCAAAAACAGACACATAGATCAATGGAACAGAATCGACAGCCCAGAAATGGACCCTCAACTCTGTGGTCAACTAATCTTTGACAAAGCAGGAAAGAATGTCCAATGGCAAAAAGACAGTCTCTTCAACAAGTGGTGTTGGGAAAATTGGACAGCCACATGCAGAAGAATGAAACTGGACCATTTCCTTACACCACACACATGTGGATTTTCTAATGGGGGCTTTCTTTAAAGGCCACTCACAAATTTATGAGCTCATGCAGACAAGAAAGTGTGGGATCTGGGGTACGTGCTCACACATCTAGAATACATACTCGTTAATACAGCTGTTGAGTCAGGAGTACATATGTGTATTAGAAAAACAAGTCCATCTGTAAAACGCTGCAAGATGCCTCCAGGTGTTCAGAATAGCTATTTAACATGAATATTTTATCAATGCCAGAGCAGACAGAGGGAAATTGTATCCATTATATCCCCATCACCATCACATGTGGTTGAACGGACCTCTGACTGAAGAATCTAAATATGTTTAAAACATTTTTCACCTCCAGTGAAACTAGCAAGTCCCAATTTATGTTGTTATTGCTCCTGCTAGATTCACGAAATATTTTGGAGGCAGTTGCATTTGGAAGTGTGGTTTGGCAAATTTTCATCCAAAGCATATGCTTTTATTTTATTTTTTAACTAGCAGTTCAAATGTGGGGAAGTTGACATTTTAGAGCAAGTGGTAGAATGTGTGTGTGTGGGGGGGTGTTGTTGTTTTACTTGTGTCTTATTTTTAAGTTCAACTTTTCAAATATAGGGATGGCTTAGGGTAACATATAGCAGGAAAGCAAGCCCATTTAAGAACATGGTCCACATTAAGAAAATGTGGACCAGGTCTGGCCGCTCTCTCTTTCCAGACTCTTCTGGGGGTCCTTTGAGCCCTTTCCCCTCTGCTCTAGCCCTTCTGGTCTTTGGCCGCGTTCTGCTTCTGTGTCTTCTCACTTGCTGTTCCCCAAGCCTGGAGCTCTTCCCACTCCTTGTCCCTCCACCTGGCTGAGTTCCACGTGGCCTTCTGATCTCAGCCTCATGGTCATTTCTTCCAGAAAGCGATGGTCTTCCGCTGAGTGGTCCAAGGGGTGGATCTTCTGAAAATTTTCTATAGATTCCGTCACTTCACCAACCACTGAGCACTCTAGGATGACAAAGTCCAAACGGAGGGTGGCAGTAATATTGTTAGTAAGCAGATTTCCATAGTGAAGAGGAAATAAAAAAGGAGTCCTAGGCATCCTGCTCATTTACCTATTAGACATAACTGTGGAGCAAGTACTCTAAACCAGACGCTGTGCTAAGCCCATTACCTAGATTACCCTAATTTTTACAATAACCATATATTTATTTAATAATTTTTTAATTTAATACTATTTTAAAAATTCCTTTTGGACACCTGCTATGTGCCTGGTCTTTTTTTTTTTTAAGATTTTATTTATTTATTTGAGAGAGAGAGCGAATGAGAGATAGAGAGCATGAGAGGGAAGAGGGTCAGAGGGAGAAGCAGACTCCCCGCCGAGCAGGGAGCCCGATGCGGGACTCGATCCCGGGACTCCAGGATCATGACCTGAGCCAAAGGCAGTCGCTTAACCAACTGAGCCACCCAGGAGCCCTATGTGCCTGGTCTTGTGCTAGGTACCAGGGGACACACTAGCAAACCAGAGAGACATGATGCCTGCCCTCCTGGGACCCGTAGCCTCCTGGGGCAGACAGACATTGATGGGCTGATGGCACTGAGTGAATGTGTAGTAGAAGCTGAGACACAGACTCTGGATAGAAAGGGCAAGCTGTAGGCAATCCCCATAGCGAAGAGCCTGATGACATGGTGCTTAAGCTGAGAGTGGAAGGATGGATGGGGGCGGTCAACCAGGGACCAGAGGGTAGGGTTGGGGAGGGGCATTGCTAGGTGAAAAGTCCTCAGGTAAGCGATTATACCTGCAGATCCTGATAGGGCTTCTGTAGCAGAAGCAGAGGCACAAAGACATGAGGGCCCCTGAGGTCACATATGTCTTCCAGAGCCAAAACTGCTGGCCCTCCTGGGCCTTGGTAGCATTGGAAACTCCATCCTTTGACAAGAGGAAGCAAATATGGAATTGTTAAGGGGAAAGGGGATGTTTTAAAAGATCTTCCTGGCTGCAGACAGAGAATTCTGGAGTCCCCATTCAAATTGCAAATTCCTCTGATGAATCCTTCTTTTCTCCATTGACTTCTCCGGACAAAGCCATTTCTTTTCCACCCTAAACACCCATAACGACAGAAATTATTGTCATATTCACTACCTTTGGAAATGTGTTCCTTCCTTCGCGCTAATCATTCAGAGGTTCTGATATTGGTCCTTCCATTGCAACATTTCTTGTTAGATTGGCCATCCCCAAAACTCTGATAGATGACTTTCATCATTGGAGAAATTGATTCTGATATCGCTGGCAATCACTTCTAGGAAAGCAGGTAGGCATGGAGACTCTAGGAAACAGTGGCTTGCTCCCATTTCTCCCATTTGCAGACCAGCAGGCATTGAGAGACATGTGTGGCATAACTTACAAGAGCCGATCGGCTTCACTCCACCCTATGAATTCACCACCCATCCATCTTCCCCTTCGACCCTACTTTTCAAGTAAGCTCTGTCACGCCCGCTGCCATACCATGAGGTGAGCTCTGCAGGACTAATGGGCAATTTCCACATCACCCCATTGTCATTGTCATCGTACCTCTGTGCAGTGAGTCCACAGCAGATGACGGCTCCGCTGACATTTGGCCTCCAGAATATTGGGGAAATAGTAAATGAAGCGAGCTCTCATCAGTATCTCGGCTCTCGAGCCCCCTAAATTTGCTGCGGAAAGTTTGGTGTTTGTTGATTGTTTCTTCCTTAAGTAGGCAAACTTCAGCCCCAGGAGTTAATAAAGCAAATTTTAAATCTCACCCCAGGTACAGCAAAGCTGGCTGAACTGTGCATTTGATTGCATACAAAATGTGAATGGAGGAGCACAGATTCCCTCCTCCTGACAACTCTCAGAACAATGAGATCAGCTTCAAGAATGGAATAAACTGGAGATTGATTTCTGCAGTTCCATTCATTTGCAGAAATTTGCAGACAATTAAGCTGTCCCCCTGCAGTATAGGTAGCTGATCCTTTTAGCCAGAGGCTGACTGAGATTTGCTCTCTATCCTCTGCATACGTAGAGTTGTGATTCTCCAAATACCCTTGAGTAAACAGGGCTAAGGAACTCTGTATGGACGCAGGCCTCCTTGTAAAGGTGGTCACCGGCTCAAGAGCTAAATGACTTTGGGTAAGTCTCTTACATCTTTGAGCCTTAGGCCAATGGGCATGGTGGTTCTACCTGTGAGTTGTTGGATGGAGTAAATGGGATACTGGTCCCACGTGCCTAGCATGGCGCCCGGCACATCCCTACCCCCATAAATGGCAGTATTTGCTACAGCAGACTTGGTGAGTCCAGCACAAGGATGCCAAATAAATCTTCGGATTAGAAAGATGGGAAAGGAACAGGCTATATGACCTTATGACTAGTGTTTGGAAAGCAAGCTTCAAACTCTCCAAAGGAATAATCTTCAGGATCCTTCAACCGGATGTGGAATTCAAACCCCAAAGCACCACACCTTTGCATGAAACCAGTAAAGGCTTCTCACTGCTCGGGAGTACATCTGACCTTCCCACCTTGATCTACAACACCGTCCACACACAGGGCCGGGTTGACCATTGAGTCTCACGTGGCACTGCCCTCCCTTAAGTCCTTGCCTCATCAGAGAGGATGCTCCCAGCTTCTGCAGTGTTTCGCCTTGTTGAAATATCTCCCCTTAGCACACGGCTTTGCCCAGAACTTACAATAGTAGGAGATAGAACAAAGGCAGATGCTTGTGGCTTCTTCGTTAAGTTGGTACTATTTTACCCTCTCCTTTATTATTTGATACAAAAACAGGAACTGGGAGGGAGGGGAAGGCAGACCTGAGTTCTCTGGTCACTTCTGGCCCACGTGAGTATTGGCTAATGAAGATCCCCTGACAGCTGGCAAGACAGATCAACACTACTTTCTGGTCTAGGGTTTGGTGTGAAGGGAACAGAGAATTTGAGATTCTCTCAAATCTCACTGCTCTTGGGGTGGTCTCAGCTGGGTGTGGTGGGAGGGGACAGTGAGAACCAAAGCCTGGAGTGTGGTCCCAGTGATGGAGTGCCATGTGGCCCAAAGCCTTTCTGTTCTCCTTCATTTCTGGAGCGCCTTGCCCTTGCAGTGTCTACTCTGGGCACATTGCTTTGACGGATGTCATAGGTGGCTTCTCTGGGAATAAACCTTGTCACAGGACACCTGTGTGGAGGAGGTTCATCGGGAAGAGGTCTTGGCATCCTCACCTATGGGGGAGTGAGAACAGCAGGAGTCTCAGCCATCATGGGACCAGCAGGGACCCTGGACACCTGCACATAGTCCCACTGGAGGCCGGGCGCCTGGGCCCCTTACAGTCACTGGGTATTGGCTCCATCCCTTTCTCCTTCACAATCCTCACACCACAGAGGCGAGTCCGTGAAAACGCTGTGGAAGCATATCGTGATTCCCTTTTCTGAAATGTCGGGAGAAGGCAGATGGGTACAGGCAGAAAGTAGATTCCTGGTAGCCTGTGACCGGGGCTTGGAATAGGGGAGTGGCTAAATGTGGGCACCAGCTCTCCTTCAGGATGATGGAAATGTTCTAAAATTAGATTGTGATGATGATTGCTCAACTCTGTAAATTTCCTGATCATCACTGCATTGCACGCTTAAAAACAGGTGAATTTGATGGTTCTTAAATTCTACCTCGAAAACACTTTGAAAATGCCATGGGAAGTAGAGGACAGAGGGACTCCACTCTACCTCTCTCCAAACTGAACACTCATACTTGCATTTTCGGAGGAACCTCTGTGCCCTGTGAAGGCAGGGCTGGGAAAAGGAAGAAATGTGACAAATGAGCATCCTCACGTTCCCTCTTGAAGTCTGTTCTCCACATAGCAGCCAACGTGTGAGTCTTTTTAATTGTAGGTGGGCTCCTGTCACCTTTCAGATTAAACCCCCACCCCCCCAAGACTCACATCTCTCACAAAGTAAAAGCCAGAGTCCTCTCTGTGGGCTACACTTCTAGCCAGCCAGCATCCAAATTCCTTTCCCGGATCCCTGGCTGGTCCCCTCCCCATGCTCCTCCCGGTGCTCCTCCAGGTGCTCTGGCCAAGCAGACTGCCTCCCTCCTTCTGCCTGGAGGTCCCTCCTCCCCATGCGCACATGGCTCCCTCCTCCACCTTCCCAGGTGGCCCTTCCCCTGGCCTCCCTGGCAAAAACCTCAGCAGCCATCCACCCTGCACACCTTGCTTGTTTGTGCTCCAGGCCATTGCTCTGCTTATGTCTCTCTCCCCACACTAGAATGTGAGTTCCATGGGGCAGAGGTTTGTCTCCTGCACCATACTTTCCCAGATGCTTAGAATTACTCCTGGTAGAGAGGAAGGCTCCACAGGTAGTATCTGAAAAAACGAATGAAGGAATGAATGAATGAATATGAATCCTGTCTTCCTCCCCTTTTCACATTCTTCACTTCTTTCCTCCTTCCTCCTTCCCCGGCCCCCGGCCCCTCTCCTGGCCACAGTTATTGGGATGCCCCCCCCCTTATTTCCAGCATGCTCTTTTCGCTGTGTGATGTGACACCCTCAGGGAGTGTGAAACTTGCTTCTAACACACTGCCAATTTCTCCTGAGATTGAGAAGCAGATAAGAAAGCAAATGGGATTGTAAACCCAAACACCCTACAACAGAAAGACAAAAGGCTCCAGTGAGCCCGCGGGGATGAGAGATGTTCTGGAAGGGGGATGATTCTCCTGTAATAAAGTCCTGCATGAGCGAGTCTCCCCGAGGACACGGTTCTGCCCCTTTGACTTGAGCAAGATTGGATGAGGCTGCTGCAGGCCTCCTTCTCTTCCAGGCTCAAAGATGCAGAAGATCATTGTCCAGCAACTGCAGGGCCGTAGGGAGGGCCCCATGGGAGGTACAAACCTGTGTGTGTGCCCCTGTAGCTGAGAAAACTGCCTCGGTTTGAAGCAGGAAGGTGCGTTGTGTGTGTTGTATGTGTCCTTGGGTTTAGGCTTGTCATGTGTGGCTGTTGCATATGTATTTATTCATGAGTGTGTGTGTGTGTGTGTGTGTGTATACACGTGGTGTGCCTGAGCATTTGTGTCTGATGAGAATTTTGACATTAGTGTGCAGGTGTCTAGTGAATCTGGAAATCTTGAGGCGTCTGTGTGTCTATGTGTGTCTGTGTTAAGATCTGGCCTTATGCCACCAACAGCTGAATTACTCACTCGTAAAAGGGACTGAGTGGCTTGTCTTCATTTCCTCACATCCCTGTCCTGGTATTAATAAGACCCATCCTTCACTTTTGTGCTGTTCTTTGGAGAGCACAGAGCGCTTCCACGCACAACTTCTCATTTCATTCTGAGAACCAAGAGCATGGGCAGATGACCCCCCTTTACAGATGAGAAATTCCCCTTCACCCTCTCTCTGTCCTCAAGAAGAGCAGTTTCCACCCTCCCTGCTTGGGCTGACTGCTGCTGATCCACCCCCGTCCCATGCCCGTGGGCACGCACCTTCATGCTTGGGCTGACTGCTGCTGATCCACCCCCGTCCCATGCCCGTGGGCACGCACCTCCCTGCTTGGGCTGACTGCTGCTGATCCACCCCCGTCCCATGCCCGTGGGCACGCACCTTCATCCCTTGCCCCCTGTGCTCGGCCCACGCTGCAGTCTCCCTCTGCGAGCCCTTTCCTCCTTGTGCCCAGCACACGTCCTGGCCTCCCCTCTAATAACTGACATGATAAACTTCTTCCCGCGTTTCCTTACCTTCTGCACCAAAGCCCTCGCTTCTCATTGATTCCTCTGACACCCAACCCTAGCACACTGTTAAGCTGCTCCTTCTAAAATCAATACCTATTCATTGTCAAGTCCAACAACCTCCTTATGGTATTCGGCTTTTTGGAGGGGATGTCTGCGTTGTGTGATACGGCCTTGCAACCCCTTCCTTCCCGACATTCTTACCTCTTCATCCTCCTGGCTTCCCCCTTTTTGCCACCTAACCTTTCAGTGGCTTTTACTGGCCTTTTAGAAACCCATCGAACGGTTGAGCCCCTCCCCTTTCCCTCTTGACATACTGTGGGTGGTGTCAGCTTCTCCTTTCTGTCCAGCTACCCTTGTACGTGGGTGATTGTGACATCTCCCTCAGCCATTGCTCCCTCCCGAAGACAGCTCTTTCTGTGCTCTCTAGAAATCTCTGTTGGATGCCCAACAGCCCCTCAGGTCTGCCAGTCTACAGCATGCAGCACCTGTGCCCAGAACTGCTGTTTTGTTTGTTTTGTTTTTTTCTCTTCGCCCACTGTCTTGGTAATGGCAACATCAGAAGTCAGGAAATCCTCACACAGCTGCTCCTTTACCCCGATGTTCCATTCTTTCCCACATGCTGTCTGTTCTCCTTCTATTAACAGCTCTTAGGTTGGTCGGATTCTTCATATTCCTTTGGCTTCTGTGTTCTTTCCTTGAGGTTACCCCCCCAGCCTGGTGCATTCAGAGGCTTCCCATCCTGGATTGACAGATACGAGCGCACACAGTCGGGCATAAACACAATTGCACGGCACACCTGTCTAGATCTGCACGAGGTGTATGATTGTCAGTCACATTAGATGCTCTGGCTCCTATGTGCTCCCCATCACACAGAAACACATGGCTTCAGAGCACACAAACCCTTTGGCACAGACCTGATCAAAGACACAGAAGCACGAATCAAGGTAGACATTTGTCAACAAACACATAGTTGTAGATTTACACATAAATCACAGCCAAAGACCAAAACAGAGCAACTGACATGAAAACACAGCCACGGACAAATAGTTATTGGGGTCCCTGCCATTGTGAGGCAAAAAGTTGGGAGACACAGGAGGTCCCAGCCCCCAGGATTCCTTCCCGCGCTCACCATGGAGGGCTCGCGGATGCACACGGAAGCATCTCTAAAATCAGCCATTCCCACCCTCTACCCTGCTCTCTTCTACACATGCTGTTTGCCATTCTGAGACTCAGAGCTGCCTGCTTCTTTTCTTAGGCACTTTAGACCCAAGAGCTGACACAGCTGTGCTGGTTGGTAAGCTTCTGGGATGCCGTGAGAGCTGGGGACGGGGACTGGCCACTGCAGGCTTGGCTCACTGGTAAGCGGGGAGGCCACCAGCTGTAGGAATGGGGACTCGGGAGCCTGACCCCCTAGGTCCCCATGAGGACAAAAATATCACCTATCCACAGGCCTGCAAACACCAATAAACCCTTTACTACAAACAATGGAAAGTTTTGTTACAACACGGTATGCTTTTTCATTACTTTAGAAACATTACACATGTTGTCATCATGAACTGAAGCCTACCTTTGCCCTGTCACAGAGCCAAATCACCAACCCCTCATATTTGCATAGAACTTTACGTCTTTTCGGAGTGCTTGCTGAGACGTTCTCTCATCTAAACCTCAAGATTTTTTTTATTATAAATGAGTTTCATATGTTGTACATATTTTACATATTTTCTATTCCTTTGCCTTTCCCTCACAAACCAATAGAATCTTCACAGATGTTATGTACATCAGTGTTCTATGAATATAATCCACTGGGTTTTTCATTGTCTGATCATGGTCTGTTCCATTCTTTCTCTATGCTGTTTTTTGCCTGGTTGGGCTGTGTTATTTTGTTGGTGGTGGTGGTTGGATGGGTGGGTTTGTTGCTGTTTTAACCCTCGCTATTTTCACTCCATTACATACACAACACTCTAGTTTTCTGTCTTTACCTGAGTAGAATTATTTGGTCTTCCCAGAAACCAAACAGTCTTTATTTGCACTCATACATTGAGATGTTAAATGTCATTCTTTTATGCTTACTATGGTTTATGTAAGATCAGAAGTGCCTAGTATGGTGTTCTGTGTTTCCCTACACATTTTCTCCTACGTATTCTCTCCACTAGCTAGGTGAATTGAGCAAGTCACAGGGCCTCTCTGAACCTGATATTCCTCATTAGTTGAGGAGGGACAAGATTTACTTGAGAAGTTAACTGCAAATATGAGAATGGACACAAGTAATGTGCCCAGCACGTTGCCCAGGGCACACGTGAGAAATTGTTATTATTGGAGCAGTCTGTGGTGGTGATTGTGGAAGCAGTCAAATGTGGTAGTCGTGGTTAGAACATGCTCTTCAAGGCTGCATTACTGCTAACTTTCTAAGAGTGTCTCCTGATGATGGACCCAAATTCAACTTTGTCTTGCCGTTGAACATTTAGGTTGTTTGCCATTTTTACCCTTAATAAATAATGTCTCGCTGAATACATTCCTGCATACAGTTTTATTCTTCTTTTGAATTTAGCATTTGAATGTGTTCCTGGGAGTGACATAGCTAAGTGAAGGGATATGTATGTTTGTAAGATTCCCAATAACTAAATATTGCCTGATTGCTTCCCACAAAGAGGACCATCAGATTACACTCCCACCAAAATCTAGAGAAAAATTACAGAAGCTTTCTTAGCCTTAGTTGATCTGGTTTCCTGTTTGACTTTTCTTATATAGATTTTCCTTTAAAACTATACACACAGCCACACACACATACATGCATGCATATACACACATACTTTTGTGGGGCATGGATCAGTGATGGTACTTAAATGTCATTTGCCACCTGATTTTGTTAGGAATCTGTTGTCCAAAGTTTGAGACGCTTACATTTGATGGTACATAACATAATTTCGGTTAGTAGGTAGCATTGACTGAGATTAGTTTATATACTGAAAGTGATGTTCCCCTTTCAGTTCTCTTTCAGTCCTCTGATCAGATCGAGGGGAAAGTCTCAGCTTGGTGCTCACAACCCTTTAACGCCCCGCTACCCCTTTCTTACCTCCCTGTTAAAAAGATCTTAGGGGCGCCTGGGTGGCGCAGTCCGTTGAGTGTCAGATTCTCGGTTTCAACTCAGGTCCTGATCTCACGGTGGTGAGATCGAGCCCCACATCAGGCTCTGCACTCAGCATGGAGTCAGCTCCAGACTCTCTGGCCCTCCCCCACCTCTCTCAAATAAATAAATAAATCTTTAAAAAAAATTAGAAAAGGAAAAGAGGAGCTTATTTTTTCCCCCGAGTTTCTAGCTCAAATTGAATACCATCATTTGGTCTCCAGTATGTTTATTTTCATGTTTTCCTACTTTTTATGGAAAGCAATACAGGTACTTCATTTAAATTATGATACAGAGTTTCCTTTTTTTGCACACATTTATGTCATTGAATAGGTAAATTACTGACAGGGCAGAAATCTTGACAGGGCTGTTCCAATAATTGAAGTTTGGAACAAATATATAGCATGGGTAGTGCATTCCAACAGGTGACCTACTAATAATAACAAACAGTCCTCGAGAAAACATTGACTAGGAGTCCCCATATTGCCTGATATAGTTTGGACCTTTGTGATTGCCCCTTCATCCCTATTCATTTTTGAGGTCCTTATGGACCTTGCAGTTGGCCATGAGGAGAGTCACTTTTACATCCAGTGGGTTCTGTGGGTTAGTGATCAGGTGAGTAATCTCCTCACTTTGCAGATTAAGAACGAGAACATACAAGTGCTGAAGGATGTATAAATCAAGACTGACGTTGTGAATAGAATGATTCAGAAGATGGGATTAAAGAGCTTAATGATAGTCATTGTGAATCACAATGTCAGCTTTGGTATGATTCTAACAATGTACTTGCTAACGCTAATGAGGTTTGATAGAATAAAATTAACAATGTCCAAACAGCTGTATGCTTTCACAACAAAAGAACCATATCTCAGAGCAGACTGATACATTCTTTCCACGAGGAACTTTTGTCAATTGATTTTGTTTTTTTCTCTTTCAGGATATATTTAAATTTGCAAGAACTTCTCCTGTCCCAAGACAAAAGAGGTCCATTGTGGTATCTCCCATTTTAATTCCAGAGAATCAGAGACAACCTTTCCCAAGAGATGTTGGCAAGGTAAGTCAGACAAAAGACAAATGACATAACAAAGCCATGTTTTTATTAAGAGGAGAGCATACACAAGGCAAGCTGACTTTGACTGCCTTGTGGCCACCTGAAATCGGTCTCTATGCCTCTATGATAAGAAGCCATGATGGTTTTGCCAATAAAAGAATGACAAAAATCCATCAAACAACAAAAAAGTGTTTACAAAAAAGCAATAATAACCCCTTTGAATACCATGCTTTGGAGAGCTACATGGCAGATAACAATGCTAAAGTTATGTCTATAAGATGTCATTTGTTAAGAAATAGACTCATTGCTTTTAAGATCTCGTCCAGGCAACCAGCCGGATACTCTACTCTACTCTACTAGTGTAGTAATGTGATGATACACGGCCTTTTTATTTAGATCCTGGTTTTCTTTTCCTTTTTTTATTTTTAAAGATTTGTTTATTTATTCAAGAGAGAGGGAGAGAGTGAGGGGGAGGGGCAGAGGGAGAGAGAGAGAGAGTCTTAAGCAGACTCCACGTGGAGCTCAGAGCCCAACGTGGGGCTTGATCTCATGACCCCAAGATCACAACCTGAGCCAAAACCAAGAGTCAGATGGCCCAAATGATTGCACCCCCCCAGGCGCCCCTAGGTCCTAGGTTTCAAAGGTGTAAGTCCAGGAGCACCACAGGGTCAGCTCTCTAAAAACTAACCCAGATCAAAAGAACTAAATCATCATAACCAGACCCAGAAAACATTGTTGCATGAGTCAGGGCAATAACTTTTCCAGGAAAAAATATTTACTGTTAAATGGGCAGAAATACTGATGTGCCTGGTCAACACGTCCTCTTCCTCTAGAAAAGCCAACGGGGAGAATCAAATTTAAACCAGTTAGTATTTTTTGGTCATCACAGAATTTGAACAGTGGTGATTAGTTCAACAGATGACCTTAATGGCTGGTGCTATTGGACTATTTATTCGTTCATTACATAAATAAGGAGCATCTGTTATATGGCAGACTCCAAGACTGGGCCTGGATGACTATTGGTATGAACAGCACAGAAGCCCCGGTTGTGATAGACCTTGTATGGTAGTGGGGAGACAGATATTTTGACGAGTAAATAAACAAACAAGAAAATTGCAAAGGATAAGAAATTCTGTGAAGAGCAGAAGCAGCTCTTCAGAAAGAAAGTAAATGGCCAGACCAGGGAGTAGATTGACAGAAGTGTTCACACAAGTGGCTGGGAATGCTGGTTGGAGACGCTGGTGTTTGATTGGAGACTGGAAAGATGAGAAAGGGACATCCATGGGAAGATCTGGGGAGGCTGCATTCTTAGCAGAAGTCACTGCATATGCAAAGGTCTGCAGGTGGGAAAGAGTGAGGCATAGTTGGGGAGGAAAATGTCTGGATGACTGCAATGAGGCAAGCAAGGAAGAGAGTGTTAAGAGCTGAAGTCAGAGAAGCTGGCCCGTCGTAGGGCCTCCAGAGACCATGGTGAGTGGGAATTTCATTGTGTACCTATTAGGAAACCACTGGAGGTTCACCCCGTGTGTGTGCTGAAAGACCCCCAGGCAGCCTCATAGGGAATGATTTGTGGGAGCAGAGTGGTCAGGAGGAGTGGACACAGAAAGATCTGCCAAGAGGGGTGTTTTGGGGTGACCTGGGCCTGAAGTGAGGGTAACTTGCACTATTAGAAATCTATTCCTGTTGGAAATTAAAGGCATCAATAATCCAATGTCCTAGTAATCACCATATTTGTGACTTTAAACTACCACTGTGCCAAAGACACCTTTCTTTAAGCAAAATCTTGCCAGGAGTCCAGGACATGATGCAGAAGGAAGCAGAGCCGTCCCAAGTGGACAGCAGTGGGGTTGATGAGCCCTGCCTTTGGACAGCCCTAACCACTGTGATGGCCCTTGTATAGGTGTCCCTGAAGCCAAGGGTGGCTCTCACCAAGGGCCAGATTCCTCAAGTCTGCAAGGCTCTGCCCCCGCACAGTTTCAGAGACCAAGTTGCATCTTGCTCTTTAGACCTTTATGTAAGCCTGGTGTTCTCAACCCTCACTGTACATCAGAGTTGCCTAGGGCAGTTAAAATACAGATGCCAGGCTCCACCTTCCAAGATCAATTCAGTTGGTCAAGGAGTGAGAACCAAGCATCAGTATTTTTTTTTTTTTTTAATCCCAGGTGATTCTGATGGGCAGCCATGGTTGAGAACCACTGGCCTAAACCAGTCCTACTTTAAGAGGAGCTATGGACCAGCAGCACCACCTGGTTGTGAATAGGTTTTGCAGTATGTCTATGCTTTTTATGCCTTTGAAAGAACTTTTTTCCTCTTTGTGCCTGCTTGGTTTTATTCATTCATCTAATCCTTTCCTTTATGTCCTATGCCTCACCTTCATCAACTCCACTAATAGCTAACAAGTGATGCTCTGCTGAACTGCGAGAGAGTATATGGGTGTCTTCAGAAAGTGCTGGGGAGGTGGGGAGAAAGGAAACATATCCCACCCACCCACCCAAACTCTCTGAGTCAGGCAGCTCTAATTTTATAAATATCACATATCAGACTTTAGTGTAGGATGCCATTTGAAGTAGAGACTCTGTATTTATGAAAGCATAAAGATACTTATCGTACTTGGGTTTCTCCCAGAAGCTGACCCTGAGACAAGAATTCGAAGGCAGGTAGTTTATTTAGGAGATGAAGAGAATACTGGTAAGGGAGTGAGAAAGTGAGACAGGGAAAGAAAGCAGCCAGTTGAGAGGCCTGTTTATCAAAGCAACTATGGCTATATGTCAGTGACTGCATTGTAATCCCAAGGGAAATGCTAGGAAATGGTATAAAGCACACTCCACAGGGGAGGGAGCTGGGGTATTTATACACCAACCCATCCGTCCTTGGTTGAGGGTCTTTCCCAAGGGTGTAAACTCTCCAGCACATCCAGCCTTCCCTGTGCTCTGGCTCCAGCACAAGGGCCTTCTGAGGCCAGGGGGAGACAGCCAGAAGTCTGCTGGTGTGCCCTGAAAAGGTGAGATCCAAGGGAGGGGACAGGGCACTGATGGATTCTGTTCCATCACTGAACTTAATATAAATACGTTTTGCTTTACAGGCCAGGTTTTCCTTGTCTCATCTTCTGCTCCTATTTCATTTTCTGAACTAACTTTCTTGTCTCATCCCTTTGAAGCTGACTGTACTTGCTTCTTTCCATTAATAAATACTCGTAGCATCCCAGGCAGGAAAATCTCTGAAATTCATGTCAAGTCACATCAATAAGCACATATTCAGCATCTGCTATTTACAAGGCACTGTGTGAGGGGCTGGAGAATTAATGACAAAAGGCAATAGACAGGGTCCTTAATCTCACAGGATTACAGAAGAATAGAAAAAATCATCACAAATGCATTATTTGTCCAATACTATAAAGTATAAGCATCTTTCATCTCTTATGTTGAATTCCCATAATAGCAACCCCATGAGGATCATCTTCCAAAGTGCCACCTGAGAGTAATAAGACTCAGAGGGATAGTCACCTGTCTGGAGTCACAGTCAGTTAGTAGCAGAGATGAGCTCCATGCCTACTCTTTGAGATTTCACAGTCTCTGCTCTTAACTAGTATGCTCAGTGCTACTAAGTACAATTTGAGAATTTTTTTCATGGAATGAAATGTCTTTGCTAACAATTACTCTCTTTAAAACAGCATTAAAATTAAATTTAATTGTTTGAAGTGCACACACACACACGAAAAATAGGATGGGTAGAGGGCTGGGTAAATGGATAGATATATGATAAAACAAGTATAGTAAAATGTTAATGGTAGAATCTAGGTGGTGGGCATAAGGTTGATCACTGAACACTTGTTTCAACTTTTCCTCCATTTGTAAATATCATGATACAATGTTGGAAAAAAATTAAGCTTAACTAAATACAAAATTATCACAAAACACACAGGAATTGGCATGTCAGCACAAAAATATTTTTTTGTTTGTTTGTCTTGAACTTCAAAAGGATGGATGGAGACTTAAGTATCTATTTCTTTATTTTCTTTTTCTTTTTTTGTCATATTTTATCACAATCTGAATTCCTTTAAAGAAAGGAGACTCATATACTACAGGGTCAAGGTATCAAAGGGTGCTGCAGCTAATCCACTCTCCGGGTGGGGGGCGTTCTCGGTTGAGGCTGTGCCATGTAGAATTGTGTATTGACAGAAAGGCCATGCAGGGCAGCTGTAGGGGTCAGACAGAGTTTTGGCTGATGCATAATTTATTTATCTTCCAAATAATTAATTAGTTGGTAGGTGGCTAAATTACTAGAATTAGGGGACTGCTTTTCCATCATCTCTCTCAATGTTTCCGAAAAATGGGTTAAAGACCCAATTGTGAACACACTCCCTCAAACCTGTGATTTCCTTCTTGTTTCTGAATTCTAGATGGCAGTGAGGATCTGGGGGCTTGTGCCCTAAAGAGAAATGTGTAGTTTCCAACATGTGATTTTTCCCTCCCCCTTCAAAGTATGACTATTTCAAAATTTGGGCCATAAATAATTTCTTAGTTTTACCAACTTTCACTGATAAATATTTGATTGCATCTTTAGAGATTTTTGAGTTCTTGGGCCTGATTGATTGAGAGCAGGGGACTTTAAATCTGTGAGGCAGCAAGGAGGTCTTTGGGAGATGTATTTTATTCTGTTTTATATTAAGTTTGAAAGACAAGTCATTTATGAAATGCTTATTAGAGATTCTACTTTCATCACAAACCCTTTTCATCAAAACCAATGAAAGTACATTTTACTGAAAATCCTTTTTTTATATCCCCTATAAATTGGTAGAATGGGCCTTTAGAAGGACATCTTTAACCCAGGATGGAAGAAATATGTAATTGGACCATGTGCTTTTCGTAAAGGGAATCAACATAGATCATTAGACCAAATCATGAAAACCACTCAACCAGGACTCTGCTTTGATTGTGTCATGAATACATGAGGATAATTTATGGCAGTTCCTAAATACTCCTCAGACTTCTGAGCATATGGTTTATTAGGGATCTCCCTACATCCAGGTGTTCTGTACCTCCCCATTTATGCCACCCATGCAAACAGGTGCCAAGGAATCTGATGTCTCAGAATTGAATCTGCTTTATTCCATTTAATAGTCATACGTATCACTTTGAGAACCCAGGGGTGCCAAGCTGTGTCCTCAGAAGCTGGGCCAGAAATCTGAAACTTGATCCCTAGTACTGCTCCATCTTACCTTCCCACTGAAACATAGACTCAGCCCCATTCTGTTGCCTGACCCATTCTGTGTAATTGCCATCAGCCCTCCCCCTCCTTTTAAAATCCACTGCTTCACATTTTTATTCAAGTCTGACTACATGCCTCTTCTCAGAAATGTACAGCTATTTAACTTCACCTTTTAAAAACAACTAGCCATTTTATTCAATAACTGCAACTTAGCCCTGGCTAGTGTATACAAGAGAAATCTGAATGTAAGAGATCCAAGATGTCCAGAACTCAATACTCAAAAATTCTTGTTGAGATGAATAGCAGGGTTTATCTCTACAAACAACCCCACCAGTACATACGCCTTTCCTAATTCTATGACTTTGAACTCTTTCCTCTTCCTGGGACACACCCCCTTCACCCTCCCTCCTCAGGGCATGCCTGTATTTACATTCAAGGATTCACTGTCTAGTGGAACATTTACATCCTCGCAGAAAGTTCTGTGCATCCTGCCCAATATGGTAGCCACTAACTACATGTGGCCATGGAGGACTTGACGTGTGGCTTGTGCAATTGAGGAACTGGATTTTTAAATTTTATCTAATTTTAACTAATGTTGGTTTAAACCTAAAAACTGCTGTTTGATCCAGTTATTGGAACCACTTGCCATGTGAAATCTACCTTTTCAACTTAAATTTTAATCTAAGTACAGGTCAAATACTCTTCATGAAAATATAATATCTAAATTGATATGTAGATGTAACATAAACACAGGATTTCAAAAATGTAGTATACACAAAGAATGGAAAATAGCTCACTGATAATCCTTCTATTCCCATGCCATGTTGAAATAAAAACATTTTGGATATATTGGTATGATTAAAATTAATCTCATTTTTTTTTTTTTGCTTCATTTATTATGTGGCTACCAGAAATTTTTAAATTATTTGTATGGCTCGCATTGTATTTCTACTGGTCAGTGCTGAGCTAAAGCCTATTTTTGATACAGTCTCCTCCTTTGAATTTTTGTGTGATCTCCTTTACGCATTGTTTATACCTCTTCTCATTGTTTATACCTCTTTGCTTGCATGTAACACATTTGGAACAGCAATATAGTTTCTTTTGTATTTTTCTTTTTTTTTTTTATTAAAGATTTTTTTTTTATTTTTTTTAAAGATTTTATTTATTTATTTGAGAGAGAGAGAATGAGAGATAGAGAGCACGAGAAGGAAGAGGGTCAGAGGGAGAAGCAGACTTCCCACTGAGCAGGGAGCCCGATGTGGGACTCGATCCCGGGACTCCAGGATCATGACCTGAGCCGAAGGCAGTCGCTTAACCAACTGAGCCACCCAGGCGCCCTCTTTTGTATTTTTCTTGTTTTTCCATTAACTATAATTCCTCACGTGTAGTGACACAAGCACACCGCCTAACACCCAGTAGGGACTCAAATATTCTTTGACTTGAATTCTGGTTAGGCCTATGGCTAGTTGGATAAGGCATTCACTGGGTACTGATTAAAGTGATCACAGCCTAGTTTGTTGTTAGAATGGAATTAATAGAGCATTATATGATCGGTCTGGATATTTCTAGCAAATTTTAATTTTCCACCGTGGCAGTGAGGCTACCAGATAAGTTGGTTGGCAGTCAACCATTATGTCAGGTCAAATAAGTATCCTTACTTAGCAGATTGTGGTAGGTTTGATGTTGATGGATTATTGTAGGGTGTGTGTGAGGAGGGGAGAGAGAGAGGGAGGGAGGGAGAGAGAGGAGAGAGTGCCTGTATTTCCATATTTGCTCATACATACAATATTTCAAATCCACTTAAATAAAAAACCTCAAAACGTTATTCACAACTGAACAGACTTAATTTTAAGTTATTTTGACTAAGTCTACTAAAAGCATATATTGACCATTAGCAAGTGTTACCCTCTTTCTGCAAAATTTAATTAACGATAAAACATGACTAAGTTGTTTTGGTTGTTTGCCAAATACATATATATGCAAAAATGCCCTCCGTGATATACATCCAGCAAATAAAAGCATCTGAGCCTATGGAGGAAGCAATATTTTTAGCCCTGAGTTTATCACCCTTTCAGTTCTCAATTTGAAAGATTCCCAGGGCTTTATTGTTATGTACATTTGGCCTCGGACTGAATTTATATTTAATTATTTGTGAACATTAAAGGATCTGGCATTTCAGCTTGAATTAGCACCCTGGAGACAGGAGAGTTGAGGAATTTTCTAATTCAACTAGGATCTTCAACATCTAAGGAGTGTCAGGATCTAAGCCAAACATGGCTACCCCCATTGTCCTATTTAGTTCTTATGACAACCCCACAAAGTATTACACCCACTTCTCAGATGGGGAAACTGAAATCAGAGAGATTAAGCAACTTGCCCAAGGCTACTCAGTTAAAAGAGTGGCAATGCTGATATCAAAACCGAGGAGTTTTGAGTGCCAGTCACTGATCTCGGCACCATAACATGCATGAATGTTGAGTCCCCATGGGTCTCTGCTGTTTGGATAGCATGCTCACATGAATTGTCATTTGACTCTCACACATACTCTCAAGAGACCAGTATTATATCCCCATTGTACCACTGAGGAACTGAGGCTAGAGCATCATGCAAGATGGGTATAAACTGATTTGTCATTTAAGCTGAGCTCCTGCATTACCACCTGCCATGAACCAGGGGTCTGGATGGATTTCAAAACAGCACATGGCATGGGGTAAGGAATAGGCTTTATTGGAGAAAGAGAACACATAGAAGCCAGGGGTCAGCCAAAGATGAGTATCATCCCATGGAGAGCTATGCCAGGGTCTGGGCAGAGAGCTGAATATTGTCTAGGTTTGCCAGAAGATGCCCTCGGCTGCCATGGTTCCCCCTTCTTAGGCCAGCTTGACTACAACCTTGTCAGTGGACAGAAATCAAATTCTTGGGATGTCTGGCAGCCTGAGCACAGGTACCCAGACTTACAGAAGTTTCGAAGATTCCAGACGCTCAAAGCCAGATGCCTTGTACAGTGATATGCTGGTTAACAGGCTCTTAGGGGGAAGCCCCAATTAGTAATGCTTGCCACTTTCTTTGGTGGAAGTATTCCCACAGTGACCAATTTCAAGCTACCAACTTGCAAACTTCTTGAGTACTTAACAATTGACTTTCACAAAGAAGTAGGAGCTAGCCCCGGCTGACCATGACCTATCGAATGGGATGCCAGTGGGTCAGGGAACGTACTGGCCCCATGGGGAGCCATGCCTGAGTGGAACCTCCAGCTTGGAGAAGTGGCTTACCCATCTACCTGTGGTTTTTTGTCCATGGTGAGTACCAGGGGTCATTTGGGATAATTCTGCTCCTAGCATCACATTCAGTGCCTTGTCTCAGGCCACATAACCAGTGCTAAGGAGAAGCAGACCTTGATCCTGTGCTCGTTCAGCTCTGCCACACCTCTCCTCCTTTGCACAAAAATCCCGAGTGTGTCTCCAGAGGCTGACAAATTCTGTGACAATTGTCCCAGTTCTACCTGGAAAATGAGGAAGGGAGAGATAAAAATTCTCTGACGTGAGGAGCAATGCAGTGAACTTCACAAACAGCTATTTGATGTGCATGTTTGCGCACTGAGTCAAAGCTGGGGGTCGTGTCTTAGTTTAAAAAATAGACCACGTGTTGACAAGCAGAAAACTGCTTTCTTCACCAGGGAAGGAGAGCCACTGTCTGGCTCCAGAGGCCACAATTTTTGTGGTTGTTGGTATGTCGGCTGACAATCCTGTTCAAAGGAGCCACAAGGAACAAAAGCGAAAGCAGAAAAGGCTATCTTTGGTGAAATTAAGAGCTATCACCGCTCGTTTTTCTCAGCAACGAGGCCACATCTGACTCAGTCGATACGGGCTGTGAAGGAGCAGGGCCCAAGGTGCTGAGGGGAATGGATTTGCCCTTCTGTGGTCAGACCTCCAGTCCCAGCTTTGAAGAGGATTGAGGCGGAGCTGGATGGAGACAGAAAACAGGCCCATACAGGGTTTCTGAAGAGGGGGAGGGATGAATGAAGAAGTTGCCTTTATTTCCGTTTTTAGCTTAGAACTAGCCTTGGCTCCTGGATGGAGTGATAGGTAAGAGACTTCAGTGTAGTGCTCTGTAAGCAGGCATGGGGAAGATCTTGGACACAAATACCCTTTGTTGCAAGTTTAAATGGTCCTGTCTGGGGGTGTTTCACATTGGGTGTTCTGGATCAGGAGGTGAAGAACAGACCCAGCTTAGGCCTTTTGGGTAGGCAAATGTTCTTCCTAGGTGGAAAAATTGGGTCTCATCCATTCACTCATTCATTCATTTAGAAATATTCATTGAGCAACTACTATGGGCCAGGCACTGACTGTTGCCCATGGATTCTTCCTCAAAGAACATGCGACTAGGGAAGACACAGACCCGTAAACAGGCAGATTAGACCGTGATCAGGAGCTGTGGGAGTGTGGAGGCCTGAGCAGGTAGAGATCGTCATTCCCAAAAGGCTGCACACCAGGAGGCAACTTGAAGTTGGGATGGAAAGAATTCTCCAGGTATTGGGCAGCGCGTGATCCAATGTCTAGAGCCAAGAGAGAGCGCTGTGTATCTGAAGAGCCAAGAATCATTGACTGTGGCTGCCATGCAAGGAGGACCTGTCACAAATAAAATTAGAGAAAGAATCAGGGACTAAGATGAAGAACGGTAAACATGACTCCAGGGAGTTCACCCTTTATTCTGCTGGTATTTGTTACACATTGAGGAAGGACATGACCAGATTTATATTTTAGGAAGATCAGTCTGGTTGCAGGGGGTCACATCTGGAGGCTGAGAAAACCAGAAGCAGGGAACCCCAGATGGAGGCTGTGACAGCAGCCCAGGTGGGCTCCTGGGTCTGGAAGTGGCGGCGGACCGGAGAGAAGACCCCTGAGTCAAGAGCTGGGCAACCTTGGAGAGTGAGTGTTTGATGGGGAGGGAGGGAGGTAGAGGAAGACCCCTCTTAGCTGAGAACATCATGCCTCTGTAGGAGGCTGACCAAGTCACCCGGGTAGAGGGTTTAGCTGTGGGTCAGCGGGCCTTTCATGAAACTAAGGGGCCTGTTTTATCCTCCTCTCTTAAGTTCACTCTTTCCTGAGGCCCTTCTGCGAGGCAAGAAGGAAGTGCTCCCAGAGGAGACGGATCTACCTGCGTGTTACGCAGAGGTGCACAGACAGGTTCGATCCAGAGCCGGTCTTCTGGGGAGTTGATTCATTTTGCACCAAGGAGGCTTGTGGGATACCAGACTTTCAGATGCCCCTTTGGCATGTGTTTCCAGGTGTGAACACAAATCCTGCCTGATCCGTGCCTACTGATTTTAGTTCAGGCATTCCTGGCTGTGGATTTGAAATCTTTTTTTTTTTCCTGCCAGCTCAGAAATGCATAACAGCTGTGTTCACTGTTGGCCTTCTAGCCTTGAATTCATTCTAAATACATTTCTTCTTAGTAATTTCTTCTTTGAATGCTGGTGTTTGGCTATGCATTAGTATACACAATTCACAGGCTCTGTGTTGCTCAATTTTTAGTTCATTTATTTGACAACTTGAAATTCCTCACAAGTGGTGCTTTTATTTTGTTATTTGCATCTGGAAATCATTCCTAACATGCCAGGGAATAAATCTGGCTTTTCTTTCTTTTTTCATAATTTTTTTTCTTATTATAAAAATAATAGATGTTCATTATAAAAAAAACTTTAAAGAAAAATATATATTTAACAGTAACACTGTAAAAAATCTCCCAAGCTCCAGCCCCCCACCCCATACTTGAGATAACCACTGTTGGCCCCAGAGCAGTGTTTCTCAGGCTCTAAAGTGCATACAAATTAGTGAAAGCACAGGATCCCGGGCCTCATCCCATCAAACATGTGGGTTCCCTAGGGCTGGAGCAGGGCCTCAGAGTTCCCCATTCTCACATGCACCCCAGGGCTGCTGATGCTCCCGGTTCTGTGGCCCACACTTCGAGAGACTCTATCCTAAACATGCAATACCCACACAGGACTATCTTGTACTCCCTGATGTTCCACTCAGCGACATCTCAGAAACATCTCTCATGCCCCCAAAGGTCTTTCTTCCATGGCATTTTGAAAGGCCACATGGTGTGACATGTCATTGGTCTGGCTGTTGATGAGCTCCAGGGGTTCTCAATGTGGGGTCTACAGATCCCAAGGGGCTCTGTGGGTAGATCTGGTCCCTTGGTTTTCCAATGTTTATTTGTTTGTTTTGCACTTAAAATATTATCTTGAGGAGGATACCACATGATTTACCAGCAACCAAAGGAGCGCATTAGACAAAATGGTTAAAACCCTCATACTATCCCCAATGAATGACATCTACTGGTTTCCCTCTAACATCTCATAGTGGTAAATCATATTGCTGTGATCGCCACCATTCATAAACTTTGCATAGATACGTATGCACACAGGCATGTGTGTATGTGTGTGTATATATAATCTATAGTTACCTCATATGAAACTTGAATCCAACAGCCAAGAGCTGATTTAATAGCGTATCTCAGGAAACAGCCAGCTCACTCCTCCCTGAGAGATGCTTGAATCCACCGGGTCCCTGCTCTGATGCATTCTCTACCCATCTCCACTCCAGCTCTGCTTCCATCTGGCACCCCCAGCTTCTCCTCCCCACCCATCCCCATACTCACCAGGTCTAGAACAGCTTTGTTCTCATTATGCTGTGCAGCTTTCATCTGGGGCAAGATATCCTCAGGCCTGCTGAGGATTAACAACACAGCTAATTGGATATATACATTCCATGAATGCTTGGGAATGTAAGGAATACACCAGAAGCCTTCCGCTTCCACCTACAGTTCCCATCATCCTCACTGACCTTCTCCTTCCCATCATTAGAAACAGCCTCATTTGTGCTGCCCCCCTCTCTGACTCTAAGAATCCCCATCTACCTGTAGTATACCATGCTCCGTGCTTTCTGGACCCCATAACTAATTCTGTGCAAAGGTGGTGTTTCTATGGCTTTTACAGAGGAGGACAGAGTGATTAGTGGACTTCTCTGATGCCTCAGAGCAGTGAAGCTAGGATTTTTAAAACTCTTTATTGAAGCAAAATCATAAGGGTCCACCACCATGACTTTTTTCATAGACTGAATACACCCATGAAGTCAGCACTCCAATCACAAAATGGAACGTGACCAGCCCCCAGAGGGCCCTTCATGTCACCTTCCAGGCACTAACTCCGTATGCCCCCAGTGTAACCAGCAACCCCTCACCATGAGTTAGTTTCACTGTTTGGTACATAATATAAATAGAATCATCCAGTATGTATTCTCTGTTGGCTTTTTAAATTTTTTTTGCTCAGCATTACACTGGTGAGATCCATCTTTATTGTTAGGCACATTTGTAGAATCACAGATGTATAGTAGCACATTTTCTAAATATACCACACTCTCTCCTTTCTACTCTTGAGGGGAATTGGGATCGTTTCCAGTTTGGGGCCATTACAAATAGTACTGAAATGCCACTCTTATGCATGCCTTTACATGAACGTACACACACATTTCTGTTGGGTATATACCTAACCATGGGATTATTGGGTCAGTTTTAGTGGATTCTGCCAAACAGTTGCCCAAGTGGGTTATAGAGAAGCTGAACTTTAAACCCATTATTCTGACTCCACAATGAATTGTGGGAGTAAGGTGGGTGGCATATTTGTTTATTATTTTTTAATGAAAAATATATCCAGTTTCTCTCTGACTCAGTAGTGACAGCCATCAATATCAGCCATGGTGGGGGCCGATTCCATGTCTTTGGATCACAGCAGAACCTGTTGCCTTCATCAAGAACTAAAGGATGTCACTGGTTCTCCATCTGTGTTGATCCTCATAATATGAGGCCATGTCCAGGTTTCTGGTGTCCATTCAAAGGAAGTGGGCTCTGTGACAGGGCTTTCTTCCCCCCACTCCCAAGATCCTGAGGATGAGACAGCTTGAAGCCAGTTTTATGGGAATTCTTGGCCAAAGTCAGGGAGACTTCATTGTTTTCAACAGGTTTTAACTTAATCCAGTAGGTTACTTTATAAGCCAACGAATGAAATTTTAGGACCCCAAGAAACAGACACCAAGTCAAAGGATTTTCTTTTTTTTTTTTTAATTTTATTATGTTATGTTAGTCACCATACAATACATCATTAGTTTTTGATGTGGTGATCCACGATCCATTGTTTTCGTATAACACCCAGTGCTCCACGCAGTACGTGACCTCTTTAATACCCATCACTGGGCTAACCAATCCTCCCTCCCTCCTCCCCTCTAAAACCCTGTTTGTTTCTCAGAGTCCATAGTCTTTCATGGTTCATCTCTCCCTCCAAAGGATTTTCTAACAAAGTCCCTTTTTTAATTTGCTAATCAAGATGTCATTAAAAATATAGACATTAGCCACAGTGGTTTCTCAGCCCTCTGCAAGGGTGAATTGCTTCATACATCTGAGCTGCCCTTCCTTAGGTAGGACTGGCAATAATAATAGTGATGATAATATAATAATAATAAAAATGGATTCATCTATGGTCAAACTCCTTGGACATAACTTGGTTACTACTTCTTTGTACTAAGATTTCCCACCTCTTTCTAATGAGCCAATGGTGCTTTCCAATCACAACCTTTTCTTCTTAATTGGGACACTGAAAGCCCACCTTTTTCTGTTGTCTCCTAGAAATATTACTCAGTAGCCGTCATGCAAAAATTCTTAAGACAGGACCATAATAAAAAATGACTTAAGAATACTTCATCATGATTTTTGTTTTTTCCCGTTTCTGCCTTCTGGGAATGGAATGACCCAAGGTTTATGGTACCAAAGACCCTTAACAACACATTTTCCTCAGATACAGGAAGGTTTGTGACACAGTAAATGGCCAGGAGTTCTGACCCACTGATGGTTCATTGTTGAACCATCGTTGAACAGACAATTCGTATATCCATCTTCATTTGACATCCCTTATGAACTACCGAGTGTCTGAAGTGGCCCCTAGTCCCCTTTCTAAGCCAGGGAAATCCACCTTGCAGCTCTTGCTGCTCTTTGGTTATGTTTGTATTTATTGATATTTCAATCTTCTCCCTCTCTCAATTCACAGAGGTCATAGACTATTAGAGTTGGAAGGAACCCTGGAGATGGCCCAAATACCTCACTTTATAAATAATATGGAAAATTATGTCTAAAGTCAAAAAATGTGAAAAGTCCTAATCTCCTGCCCCTCATTCTGGTGCCTTTTGCCTACGCCGGGTCTTCTGAGCCTTCATTGGAAAATTCCTGAGCCCAGTCTGGAAAATTCCCAGGTCTTTAGGAGGCCCAGTATGGCATACCATGATTGATGTCAGGGGCCAATAATCTCTAGGATCATTCTACTGAGACTGATGTTGTCCCTTCTCTTTTCACTGCTTTGGGCAGCATTCTCAGAGGGTGGTTCAACCCTCAGGGTTCAGCTCATGGCCCCAGTGTGTCCTCCCAAGTTCAGAGCATATTACCGGACCAACCCAGCCTTCGAACAGGAAAGAGCTAGGTGGAAACTCCAGGAACTGGGAATATATCACTGCAAGATCCCACCTGTGTAACCCCTATTTTGTTTGAGGAGAGTGACTTAAATAACCTAAATGGGCTAATTTGGAGAGGATAATTTCTATATTGGTTGTTTGTCTGTGTTGTTCCCATTTTATCCTCAACATCTAGCGTATGTCTGACACAGACTAGGCTCTCAATAAGTATGTGTTGAATGAATAAATGAGTAAAGGAGTGGTCGAAAAAGGTCAGTTCCAGTGGTTTCTCCACACTGGGTTAACAGGAAAGGACCCACCCTTACCTCTGCCTACAGGCACCTCTACATTCTTTTCTATGCAGAACAAATGCCTTTAAGTTTGGGATTAAGAAAAATAATTTTTCCTTTCCTAGATGGGTTTTGTATCCGTTTTTTTTTATATATATCATTTACTATTAACTGACTAAAATGATGAATTTGGTAGAAGAAAGAAGATATTTGGGGAAAGTTTCAGAAATTTAAATATAATATATGAGTATTCACATATTATATAATTTCTATTATGTAACATGTTATGTAAAAAGTATATTTTGTGTACTTTCTGAGGTGACACTTCCTATATTTCATTGTGTAGAGAGAATGGTTACTTGTAGGTCAATATTGCAGGTAATTGAAGCAAAACTGTTTTTCAAAAAGTGATCCACTTAGATGCCAATATCTCTGTAATATTTCATACAGTAGTTCCCTGTCTGAAAGTAAACTGAAGTTAACATATCCATATATTAAGGGAAAGGTGGCTTTTATTATATTATGACTATCAAATGGAATTGTGTTACACCATCCGAAATTGGGGGCATGCGGAGGGATCATATGCTCCCTACGTTAAGTGGCTTCATTTTGCCGTGTGTTTCCATATGTGCCTTTTCCACTTTCCTGATCTCTTTCTCCACCTCCAGGCGCTCTCATCCGCCCCTCATCCTTGCTGTCCCTCTGCTTGCTCCTAATAAGATTAACTAGTTCTTGGAATTTGCTGCTTTGAAAATACAGTGGGCTGGGAAATCATTCTCTATGCATTTCCCAATCCTGTGATATAAACTCAGAAAAGTGGGAGGAGACAGACTTGGATTGGGTTTCTGTCCTGCTAGCGACAACCTTTGGACAGGTCAGTTGAACCATGGGAGTTCTGCTTCTCGTAGGAGGCAAGGCTAATAACACCTACCGTCCACATCTGGGGAAAGACAAAATGAAACCACCTAGTTCATCATGCAGGCCCATAGCAAATGCTTTCTCAATGTGCCCCTCCCTTCTTCCTCTCCCGTCCTGGCCAAAATCTTCCTACAAAGGTGTTAAGTGCTTGTGAAGCTTTCCCCAGGAGGAATAGGCTTATAGGTATGTGCATGTTGAAAGTTACCATATACCTTCCAACGATTGAAAGTTACCATATAAGTGTCTGGCTCAATCAATATGCTGCTGTACTAATAAGGGATACTGGTTTGATTTAGCATTGTCCAGACAGAATGCTCAAAAATATTTTTTTTAAATCAGTGATCCAGTCTCCCCATCTGCCAGTTTCTCTCTTCTAGTTGAAGATGTGAGAACACATATCCAGCAATAAATTCAAATATAAGCATTGTGAGATCTGGTCTGTTCACAATTGTATATTTAGGGCCCGGAATGTCATCGATGCACCATAATTTTTTGACTGAATAAATAATCTATTTCCCGTAGATGTTGTATCATTCATACCATGCCCAAGTCCTGTCAAAGGAAAAAGGAAGGCAAAAAGAGAAACGCTCATCCAGCTATTTGTCTATTTTTTTATTTCCCCGCTCAGGGCTAAATTTCCTGAAAAATCACATAAAATCCCAGCTGTCAGAATGAGTTCATTAGCTGGGCTAGGGATTCCAGCTTCTGAGAGCAGAAGCTTCCATCCAGCCAGGTGTCTGTTTCAAGAAGAGCATCCTCTTATGCAAAACATTGGTAGAAGTGACCTGCTCTCTGACAAAGAGCAGCTACAGGGCCTGCTCGCCCTGTGCTACCCAATGGTCAGTGGAGACAGAGGAGCATGCAGACTGCCAGAGAGTGGCGGCAGGAACGTGATGCCGCCCACTTTGGCATCATGAGTTTGTCATGCAGATGGTCCAGTTGCAAATGGAGACGCTGCTGTGGATGCGCTCCTCCTTGCCCTTGCTGATATAAGCATGGGGATATATTCAATTTTTGGTTTCTATCCATATGCTGATCCTCCAATTTATTTGTCCACAGGAAGGGAGATGAAGCACAAAACAGTAGGACAGCCAATTCTGTTTTAATTACAGTGATGAGCTGTTTGTCGGGGTGCCATGAGCCACAGTGCCGCCTTGTTCCCCGACAGACTCAGAGCAGGGGTGACACTGACTGGACCATCAGCCGCCAATCGCCCGTCTTGGGCAGCAACAGTATTTGGTTTGATACGTATTATTTGAAAACCAAGAGCTATGACTCTACCAAGCTTAATGAAAAGGAGAAAATCACTCAGAGAGGATATGCAGTTTTGAAGATGGGAGGCTTGGAACAAAGTCCGGATGCTGAGAGCGCTCCTGGCACGTCACAGGTGGTGGTGTCATTATTAACAGCAACGATGTGGTCATCATTCTCCCACTGGTTTAATTGTTCAACAGATGCCGAGGGCCATGTCAACACAGTTCAGCAACTGAAAATAAACACACCATTCAGGGCTCTTTTTGCCTTGCTGCTTTGCCCTTCTTCCATTTTTTTTTTTTTCCTGAAGAAATTGCTACACTAGAGGTCTTTATTTGTTCACATTTCCTCCCACTGGTCTTTGAGGTTATAGAGAGCTGAGACCTTGCCTTACGCATCTGGGTTCTCTTGCTCCAAGCACAACACCCACCCATGACATAAGCTGTAACAATGAATTCAGTGGAATTAATAGAAAGATCAGGAACCTTGTTACTCTTTGAGGCATAATTTTTTCAGGGACTGGAGAGACAATGACAGGCACCAGGGCTGAGAGAACATGGACAGCACCCCACAGACTCCAGGCCCTTTGTGATTGGCAGGCAGAGCTCTCAGAGCAGTCGGAGCAGTGGGTGAAATCATGGGCTAGTGAGCTGGATTGCATGGCTTCATTTCCCACCCTGCCACGCACCAGCCAGATGACTTTGATATGCAACGTCTCTGCCTCAGTTTCCATATATGCACAATGGAGGTGATAATAGTACCTGCCTCATAGGATTTTCCTGAGGGTTAAAGACAATCCTTGAGAGTATTCTGGTACATAAAAAACTCTCAAACCATATTAACTATTGTTGTATGAATATCTAATACAGTTAATATCTTTGTACTTAAGATTTATGATGGGCAGGTGTGAATGTCAGTTTTGAAGCTCCAGAGATAGATTTACTCTTATACCCCTGACATTATCCTCAAAGACACTATTTGGCTCATTTGAAAATATTTACTCATTTTTAAAGACCCCTTTAAGCTCCTTTTTATACAAAAAGTAGTTCTATTCCTGTTCCAATAAGAATGGCATAAAGAAATCTTATTACACTCATAATCTTAAATTAAGATAATTGAAAACTACTATTGAAAAGTGGACCCAGAATGTATCAGAAAATTAATTCAATTCAATTATAAATAACAAGAATCAACTGTACTTGAATGTGTGTGAAGTATAGAATCATAGTTAAACATTTAAGGAATATGTCCTTATCTTGTTACTATGGCGACAGGTTACTCCAAGAATTCATGGTTCTATGGTAACAATGGAATTACACTATTTCCTCTCCATATTGAAATATTCAGCAACTAATTTCCTGTAGCTTCATAATATATCATGTTAATGACCTCAGAGGTGGAAACCAAGGTGGTGAGACTGTCTTCATGCTCTGGGGTTATCCTATTAAACAAAGCAGAAAAAAACACATTTATACTCATTTGACTGGGAACTACAAGGGAGTTCTTAATGAGAAAGAGATGACAATGACACTTCATGGGGAAGTGCTAAATTTAACTCAAGTGGTTAGTATTACTTACTCATTGGGGTCCAAGATAAGATCACCACCATGAGAAAATTATAGTTTCATATGGGTGAAGATAGAAGTAATATGGTAGAACTCAGCTCAATTTATGGTGTACTGGGCACATATGAGGTAGGAGCTGCCTCGTAGCCTATTTTTTGTCTGTTAAAATACTTATAGTATTGTTCTGTGTACTACCAAACATTCAGAACAGTAAGGCTAATAAAGAAAGCATATGTAACTGAGGTCTAAAATCCCTATCATCAGTATTAGTTTCTCCAAAGTTCTTCATGAAATCCTAGAGACAACAAAGGATGTGAACCTTTGTGTGTTGTGGTGAGGTGTGTTGGAGCCAGCTCATGCCAGCTTACACCAGCTGGTATGCATCTCTTCCCAGCTCTGTATTCATCCACTTTAGTGACTTGAAGTCAGCCATGATGGGAGTATTTACACCACAGAAATGGACAAACATTACAAGTAGTGACTTGAGATCATCTCTTCATATTTCACAGATTTCTCCCTCCTCTTTCTGTATCTATTTCTCTCTCCCACACCCCTTCCACACACACCTATGAGGTCAATTTTGTGTCTGTATATTAAGATTGGATAGCAGCAGTTTTTGAGTTGCTCTCCAGTTCTCTCACCCTGATTCAAGCCACCATTATCTCTTCCCTAGACTTGGTCTATAGACTCCTAATTGGTCTGCTCATGTCCACTCTTGTTCCCGTCTAGTCTGGTTTCCATATGGCAGCTGAAGTGATCTTCTAAAATTATAAATCACTTAAGCAAACAGAAGGAAAGAAATAAAAATGAAATCAAGGCAAAAATAAATGTAATTAAAAACAGGAAAACAGTAGAAAATCAACAAAACCAAAAGCTGCTTCTTTGAAAGAATGAATGAAGTCAGTAAACCTCTAGCCAGGCTAATCAAGAAAAGAAGAAAAAGATACAAATTACCAATATCAGAAATGAAAGGCAGATTATCACTACTGAGCACACGGACATTAAAAGGATAACAAAGGAATACTATGAACAACTGCAGACCCACAGATTTTCTATCTTAGATGAAAAATTAATTCCATGAAAGACATAAATTATTAAAACTTCTATAAGGAGAAATAGATAAACTGAATAGGTCTATACTTATTAAAGAAATTAGATCAATAATTGATAACCTACCAAAAAAGAAAAAATCAATGCAAGATGGTTTACTGATAAATTCTATCAAGTATCAGGTCCAAATGGCTTCACTGTGAATTCTGCCAAACATTTAAGGGAGAAGTAATACTACTTACTCACAATCTCTTCCAGAAAATAGAAGCAGAGGGGCGCCTGGGTGGCTCACTCAGTTAGGCGGCTGCTTTCGGCTCAGGTCATGATCCCGGCGTCCTGGGAACGAGGCCCACATCAGGCTCCCTGCTCAGTGGGGAGCCACTTCTCCCTCTCCCTCTGCCTGCCGCTCTCTCTCTGTCAAATAAATAAATAAAGTCTTTACAATATAAAAAAAAGAAAAGAAAATAGAAGCAGAGAAAACACTTCCTAACTCATTCTAGTATGCCAACACCCACCACCCTAATAGTCAAACCTGATAAGGGATTACAAGAAAGGAAAATACAGGTCAATATCTGTGTGAACATAGATGCAAAATTTCCCCAAATAGCGAATCAAATCCAACATTGTAAAGTATTATATTCACGCCCCAGTGGAATTTATTTCAAGTATACAAAGCTGGTTCAACATCTGAAAATCAATACATTATGTCACCAGGATGAAGAAAAAGATTCTACGATTATGTCAATTAGTCTAGAACAAGCATTTGACAAAATTCAATGCCAATTCATAATCAGCAAACTAGGAAGAGTGGATAGCTCTCTCAACTTGATAAAAAGCATCGACAAAAAGCTACAGGTAACATCAAACCTACAGATGAGAGACTGGATGCTTTCCCACTAATATCAGGAACAAGGCAAGGATGTTCCTTCTTACCACTCCTATCAAACATTGTACTGGAAAATCTAGATGATACAATAAAAAGGAAAGAAAAGGTATAGGTATTGGAAAAGAAAAAATAAAACTGTCTTTATTTGTCAGTGACATGATTGTCTATGTAAAAATCCCCAAAGAGTCTACAAAATAGCTATGTGAGTGTAGCAAGGTCACCGAATACAAGATCAATATACAAAAGTCAATCAACTGCTTATACAATTAGGTAGAATACTTAGTATAAATCTAACAAAATATGTGTGCTGAAAGCTGCAAAGCTATGATGAAAGAAATCAGAGAATATCTAACTAAATGAAGAGAGGCCCCATGTTCATGAGCTGGAAGATTCAACATTGTTAAGAGGTCAGTTCTTCCCATTTGATTTATAGAGTCAACACAATCGCTACCGAAAACCTAACAAGATTGCTTGTAGATGTCAACATACAATGTTGAAGGAGAAGAACAAAGTTGGAGGATTCACAGTACCCAATTTCAAGACAATATAAAGGTTGAAATTAGGTAGTGTGAGTAATCAAGACAGTGCAGTACCCATAAAACTTGACACAGGATCCCAGGATAGAATACAGAATGTGGCAAAAGAATCTAATAGTTTCACAAATATGTGGATCAACCTCACAGAAAGGAGTAGAGGAAAAACTGATGACCTAAATAGTTCAGAAATGAGTAGAATCCCTTAGACTAAAAAGAAATGAAACTGTACATAGCATTGAACTATAGTTAATAAAGTTCTTCCCTGTGAGGATACAGGTTAACAATTCTGAAACCATAACATATGTATACTGGAATTGAACAATTAAATACATCAGTAGAGGAAGGTGGGAGTCAGGTTTCTCACTGTTGGAGTGAGAGTTTACAGACAAGAAAAGGGGAGGAAGCTAGACTGATCCACATGGTAAAGGAATAGTATTGGAGACTAGTATGAACCATGTCTTGTTTAATACTCTATTGTTACCTTCTTGAAATTCTTAATAATTTTTGAGCAAAGGGCCCTGCATTTTCATTTTGCACTGGGCCCCACCAATTATGTAGCCAGTCTTGCACTTAACAACCATGCTCTAAATGTTGATGTTCCTTAGGGTTCCAGGTGTCACTTCCTTTTTCTTCATATTCTACCCTCTCTGTGGTCACCCTCATCATGATTTTAACTTAACCTAGGATAATGACAGCTCACACATCTATAGCTCTCCTCACTTGGGCTCTACTGATCTCCAGATCTGAATTTCCAACTCCATGTTTCAAGTTGCCGTGATTTTCTCCAGATCTCTTAAACTCACCATATCTCCAAATAAGTTCATTATTTATTCCCCCTGGTTTCTAATATTGTTTCTTTTGTAACATATCTAATATACATAAAAAATCCTGAATCAATCAAATAAAAAATAAATCTCAGAATCACCTTGGAAGCTTTTCTCTCCCTTACCCCCATTCAACTATAACCAAGGCTTGCTAACTACATCTAAAATTCCTCCTCATCAATTCATATTCCCTATCTTCGCTGTACTCCACTATCTCCCCTCTAGGCCACTATAGGAGAAAACTTCTGCCTCCTGTATTTTTCTCTTCTGATCCAACTAATGTCAAAATTCCCTCCGGAATAATTTTACTAAAATTCAAATCGGATACCATTCTTACCTCCTTCAATGGGCTGACACTGTGTATGGATAAAATTTAAACTCTTCAGTGACCCAGCAGGCTCTCAGCCTCACCTGGGCACCCTACCTTCCTGCCATCTTAATTTCTAGCATTCCCACCCCGTCCTTCCTAGGTATGATGCCACAATTCCATGTGTACCCTCCCCCTGCGATGCTGCCACCCATCCAACATGTTCTCTCTACCTGGACTGTCTGTTCTCCCTTCTCTACTAGGCTTCATTGCACACCCAAGTGTAAGGCTGTGAAAAGCCGTGGTGCCCACTGGAGCCCCTTATCATCCCAACTTGTTCTCCTCTAATCCATTCTCCACCCAGAAGCCAGATGGAGCTCTTCACACCATAGATCTGGTCCTTTCACTCCCCTCTTCAAATCATTCAAGTGGATCCCTGCTGCCTAGGGGAGAAAGACCCAAAGCTTAATATGGCTTATAAAGCCCTATCGGAGATTAATAGTCCCATCAGGAGATGGACACATAATTAAACAATGGTGGTACAACATGCTCTATGAGAAAGTTGTGATCCATGAGCCCAACTGCAGTAGAATTACCAACAAAGGGTCTTCTTCTTTCTTGGTTCCTTTCTTGGTCTTCTGTTCTGGGATGTTTCAATGAAGATTTACAGAGTGTACCCTCCCCAAAATAATGAATTAAAGTTGTTGGAATACTCCTTGTCCCTCTTTATGCCTTCCTTCCCATTATTCCCCTCTGAAGCCTTCAGTCACTGCTCCCTCCAGCAGGGCACACACCCCTGTAAAGTGCAGCTATGGGGTGATGGCCATCATTGCCCAAACCTGCAAACTAATTTTCTCTACTGCAGCTCATGTGAAATGAAGTGGAATTTGGACAAGAAATTTCAAAGAATATTTTCTAAGAGGAGTTGATAGGTTGCAAGGAAGCAACCACTTTTTTTCCAGAATAGCCTTGGAAAAATAAAAGCCCAAACTACTTAATCTACCAAAAATAAAATCAGTAAGAAGCTTTTTGCAAAACAAACCAACAAAAAAAGATTTGTGGTTCAGTCTATAGCCATTGACATCTGGGAACTTAAGTAAAACTAGACAAAAAAAGAGGTTAAGTCTCTTTGGAAATGTGCATGAGGAATATCATTTGTGATTAAACTGTTATGAGAAACATACCCATAACTGCAGGAAATTCTTGCCACATCTTTCTAAAATTGCTGTTTGATGTTTTATATTCCAAAAATGACTTCATGAAATAGTGTTCTCTTGGAAACCACCTAAATGGCCCACATAAGGAAGTCATTAAATAAGTCATTAAATGGAGTGGATATGATGGACAACTATGCAGTCATTAAAAATCCTGTTCTTTTTTTTTAAAAAAGATTTTATTTATTTATTTGACAGAGAGAGATACAGTGAGAGAGGGAACACAAGCAAGGGGAGTGGGAGAGGGAGAAGCAGGCTTCCTGCCAATCAGGGAGCCCGATGTGGGACTCGATCCCAGGACCCTGGGATCATGACCTGAGCAGAAGGCAGACTTAACGACTGAGCCACCCAGGAGCCCTAAAAATCCTGTTCTTAAAGAACTTTTCCTTTTTAAGGAAAATGCACAAAAATATTTTAGGGGGAAATACAGGTTACAAAATGGTATTATACTATTGTTCCAGTTTTATTTAAAAATTATGTTTGTATACCAAAATGTTAATAGTACGATTTCAAATAGGCTGGTACTTAAAGGAGATTCCTTTTAAGTTTTCAACTTAACTTTCTCTATTTTTTCAAATTTTCTGTAATGATCATGTATTATTCTTTTTAAAGATTTTTTATTGATTTATTTGACAGAGAGAGACACAGCAAGAGAGGGAACACAAGCAGGGGGAGCAGGAGAGGGAGAAGCAGGCTTCCCGCCGAGTAGGGAGCCCGATGTGGGGCTCGATCCAAGGACCCTGGGATCATGACCTGAGCCGAAGGCAGCTGCTTAATGACTAAGCCACCCAGTCGCCCCGATCATGGTATTATTTTTAAGGTGGCCATTTAATTAATGGCCCAATCTGGGACACTTTTGAGAATGAATGAGGGATCTCTAGAAACAATGTCACCAGGACCCCAGACAAAACTGGACTGTTTGGGACAAACATGATGTGGGTTTCTTATGGGTTGAATATCCCCCAAAACTCATAGGTTGAAACCCTAATCTCTAGTACCTCAAAATATGAATGTCACTGCAGATGCAATTAATTAGGGTGAGGCCATACTGGAATAAGGTGGGCCCCCAACCAATATAACTGATTTCCTTATGAAAAGGAGAAATTTGGACACATACATAGAAGAAGAATGGTGTGTGAACATGGAGGTAGAGATTGGGGTGATGTGTCTACAAGCCAAGGAGTGCCAGTGATTGCCAGGAAACCATAGGAAGTTAGTGGGGAGACATGGAATGGAACTCCCTCAGAGTCTCAGAAGGAAACAAGTTTGCCATCACTTTGATCTAAGACTTCTGATCTGCAAAACTATGAAGCAATAAATTTCTGTTTTAGTCACCTGCTTTGTGGTACTTTGTAATGGTAGCTCAAGAAAACTAATATGAATGTCATCGTAGTTACCTTATGCTTGAAAAACGAGAACAATTCCAGGGCAGGTAGAGAAAATGAAGTTGCACTGAATAAAAGGAGCTTGTGAACTCAACTAGTATTATGCAAAATTGTATTATCACTCAAAAATATTTGCTTCTTCTCTGTGTCTGGCCCCTCCCTAGAAAGCCTTGCCTTGGTGATATCAGGCCTGAACATGTGACTTGCCTCAGCCAATGAAATATGGGTGGAAGTTACATGGGCCACTTAAACATAAGTAACACTGATTCTGCCATCTTTGCCCTTTTCTTGGTGAGACCAGCATATCCTAGAGAGGAGAGTCTTATTTAGCCTGGACCCTAAAGTGACCTAGAGCAAAGTTGAAACTGACCTGCAAAGTTGAAACTGACCTAACATGAGACAGAAAGAGGTCTGAGCTAATGAGACTCACTAAGATGATGAGATCATTTGTTACCCCAGCAAAATTTAGCCTAAGCTGACTGATAAAACATTTGCTGAGCAACTATTAGGTTATGTGCTGGGATGAAGTAATAAATTTTTGGCCCCAGGTGTGTTCTACTTTTTTTTTTTTTGGTAACACCTGCAAGTAAATGTTAAACCATGTTATTTCAATTGGTTTTTCTAGAAAAAAAAAATCTTTAAGTGCTCTCATATTCAAAGTGGTTCTTGGAATCTTGAACTACGTGTACAGATATAAAGTTTGCCAATTAAAATTTTATGGTTTAGGGAAAGAAACTCCTGTGAAAAATAAACCTAAGTTAATTATTCAGTTATTTAATTCTCATTTGGAAAATGAGATATTCAGACACTATTAAAAGTTATATTAAGGGGTAAAAACCACTTCTGTGGAAACAGTCAAATTTATTTCCTTTACAGTTAAAGAATATTAATTTCAAGAAGTGAGCTTTGAAAGCAACCAAATAAGTTGTCAAAGGCAAGTAATCCCTCTGTGAGGAATGTTTGAAGGCAACAGATTATATAAGGAGGAAACACATCTGAAGTGCAGGTCTGGGTGAAGACAGAAGGGTCATGTTCTAAAGTCAGCATTCTAAAACAAAAATTGCATGGTGTCAAAATTATCCTTTAAAGTCCCTTACATGGTACTTAAATTGCCCTGACCTGAGCCTTTAGAAGTTCAAAAGCCAAGATTTAATGTCTTCTGTTTCTCTGGGGCAGTGAAAGCCAAGGTCTAATTTGAAAGGGGCAAGAGGCAATGGGGAAAACAAAGGGTCTTCTTCTTTCTTGGCTCCTTTCTTGGTCTTCTGTTCTTTCTCTAAATGACTCTCCCTCAAGCCCCTCTCTCCTGCATATTGCCCTCAATAGTTGCACACAGATGAAGTCAAATGAGTTACACGGGCACATTAAGCAACCCATGTTTAGTACAGTTTAAATATGTAAAAGGATGGGGCACCTGGGTGGCTCAGTCGTTAAGCGTCTGCCTTCGGCTCAGGTCATGATCCCAGGGTCCAGGGATCGAGCCCCGTGTTGGGTTCCCTGCTCAGTGGGGAGTCTGCTTCTCCCTCTCCCTCTGTCCCCCAGCTTGTGTTCTCTCTTGCTCTCTTTCTCAAATAAATAAATAAAATCTTTAAAAATAAATACATAAAAATGTAAAAGGAAATGCATTTGGGGGGGCATTATATATCCTATCCTGGGCTAGATGCAGAGGAGAAAAAGGAAATAAAACAAAAACAAGACAAAAAGGAGACCTGGAGGAGCAGGGAAGACTGAAATCCAAACAGATAATATGAAAGCAGTGTGGTCTAGTCTAGGCGAGAATAAAATTGCACCAGAGTTAAACAGGCAGGGAAGACTTTATTTCAGGCTACTGCACCAGAGGAGAGAGATGGAACTTAACCCCATTTAAACAAAGGGCAGGAGGGTTTTGAAGCTGCAGGATGAGCTAGTGGAAAAGTACTGGAGGACATGAAGGGGCAGCATGGTTAATGTGCTTGGGCCCTGGGAGACAGGGGCACTATCTCCTCCAGTGGTCACATGTCAGAGGAATGGTTGACAGGTCCTTGAGAAGGACATTCTGGAGTGGCGAAACTGGCAGAAACTGGGAGAAGATTTACATTTTAAAAGGCAGAGAAAGAATTACAATTGCAAGTCTTCTAAAGTAAATTCTTTAAGGAAAGAGATGAGGGGCCTATAGTTAGGAAGAAACCTGTCTAAAGTTTAGTGAAGCTGAAGGGGAACATTAAGGCCATCCTGGCAGAGGTGAGCACAAGATGCTATCAACTGAAGTTCTCAAACCTTGACTACACTTCATGATCATCTGAGCTTTAAAAAATCTCAGTGTCCAAACATATCCCAGATACACCCCAATACCAATGACATGCGAATCTCTGGGGAGGACTCGGGCATCCAACTGACTTACAGCTCCCCAGGTGAGTCAGTGTGCAACCAAGGTTGAGATCAGGGGCTACAGGTATGAAGAGGTCTGATGTGAGTCTGAAGGCTGGGTGGGAATTATCCAGGGGAGAAAAACATTCCAGACGAAGAGAACTCCTGTAGCAAAGGTTCTTCAGTAGGAAGGAGGTGGTTTTGTTTGTGCTTTGAACAGAGTGTTGCTATAAATTAAACAATAACCAAGCTCCTGGAGTTGAATCAATACACAGTCATAATATATCGGCTCACTTCGACGTGTCAACACCTTTTCATCCGTCTTTGTTAAGGGTCACTGATTCTTTAAAAGCACGATTATTAACAGATTCCACAGGATGATTCATTCCATAGTTCCAACATACATCCCTAACCAATATAATGAAAGCATCTTCCTTTCAAGGGTCTAATCCTAGTATTGGGCCACATACGTGGCGATCTAAAATATACCCCGATATACAAAAGTGACATGTCCGGGGAAGGTACGAAGCATTTCCTTTAGGGAAATGGTTGCCTGTGTGTCCAAACTGAGTGAGGCTGGCACTTCCAAGTTGAAGAAAATTGATTTTGTTGTGGTTGTAGCACAAAGGTTGATGTTTTCAAAGACTTCAGATAAAAGGCACCCCAGGCAACTAACAAGCTCCTAATAGGACTAGATTGAGTTCTGACTCACCTGCTTCCAAGACTTGGCTGTGGTGTCTCGGTGACAGGAAAGTAGGATTTGACAGCGTTCATTTTTGTTACCTCCTTCCAGAAATCCTATGCTACTTTCTTCCTTGTTCATTCGGCACAGATGTTTTTATGGCCATAATATATTTATACTAATTCAGAGACTTGCCATCAAATAGATGGGCATGTCTCTCTGATCCGGAAGCCAGGGGAGCCTCTCATTTGGATGCTGCAGACGAAAATAAGGCCTGCTTTTTTTTCCCCACAGTGCTCTTCAAAGGAGCAATTTTCTAAAATGCAAACAAGGGTGTCTCAGTTAATAAGATGGTGTTTTCCTTGTCTTTTTCTTATCATCTGCCCAGATCAAGGGCAGTGGATGCCGTACTCCAGTGACGTCAGCTGTGGCTCCTTCAGAATGCTCCCCACAATCAGGTTTCTTATTATCCAATCGGGATTCCAGAGATAGTCATGGAATTGACTTTTTAGATTAATTTGAGACTTTTTTATTGCTTTTTAATAGCTAATAGCCACCTAATCCATCTCATTAAGAGTATTGTGATTCAGATCCAGCATTGAGATGATTACAGATAACAGACCAGTGTTATCAGCTGGGTGGTCTCCTGTGATGATCACCAGTCACATAATGAACTGTTTGTGGACTCATCGGGTGGGGTGTGGGTGGCTGGGAGATATTAAGGATGCTAGGATTTGGTCTCACTTCCCATTCTGGGTGAGTCAGAGAGATTTTGGAAACATCTTTAGGCTAACCCGATTTACATTATAGTTACATTTTAATTGCATTTCAAAGTCTAAATGCAGTTGATTGTGAAAACTATGTCAGATCATTTTTAAGGGAACTAGACTTTTCTTTTTACGGAAATGTAAAAGGACCCCTCAGGATAACACCACATTACCTAAGCAGTGAAAGAGAGAAATCTGGTCTCTATGCCCCTCAGATTCTTCCTGGGAAGGTCCTTAGCAGCCCCCACCCAACACATGCACTAGACTCATTCCACCTGTCATGTACCTTTGACCTTTTCATTCTTTCAGTGAACCAAAGAGTTATAGAGTGGGTTCTCTGTTCCAGGAACGGAGCTAAATGAGTTCCAGGAATACGATGGAGAAAACAGAGGTCCTTTCCTTATCCTGGAGCTCCTGGTCTTTTGGGGAAACAAACAAGAAGAGGCAATCCCAAGCCTCCATCCACCTCATCCTACTGTGAATAAATATTTCTCATTCTTGTTAGTCTTTTCTTTCAACTTCTTCACCAGGATATTTGGATGTTTCCCCAACTACTTATCGGAGAGTTTCTTCTCATACTGCTTTGCTGGATGTCCTTTTTGCCCTGGAATAATCAAACGCTGGGTTTTGCTTGGGGTTTCTTCCCAGCTGCCTTCTGTCTCTACTTTACTCACTCCTCCTGGATCACACCATTTATTAACAGGACCTTCATTACTACATACACATCAATAATTCACAAGTCTGAAGTCCATCCCTCACCTCTCACTTGAGCTCCGGGTCTGTTTAACTCTCAATCCCCAGATAGCCAGAGACCTTGAACTTAACTTGTTTCAATTTGATCCTTCTTCTTCCCTTCCATGTCTTGTAGTTTATCTGTTTTCTCTGCCTTGGTAAAATCTCCCATTTGCCCAAAGTAGAGGACTGAAAATAATCTGGCTTTTAAAAATACCCTAGAAAAAAATAGACCATTCATCAGTTTGCTGATTCTATATCTCTAAACAACACTGTGAATTTCTGTGACTCTAGTTGAGTTAAATTTATTCCTAGCTTTTTAAAATAAAGCCAATGAAAGACTTAGGAGCCTATTACAAAGGCTGCTTTCTGGTGAAGCTGCTGAATCAACAGCTTTATTTTAGTCAAATCACATTTACATATTTCAAAAATTCTTTCTGGACAATTAATGAGTGTCGTGGGGTCAGGACTACGGGGTTTATGATTTTGTAATGATGAGCTAAGGTCTGCGGGAGAAAGATAATCAGGTTGATTGGAGAATCAAACTGGTCAAAAGTAGACACTGATGTCTAAATCTGAATCTCTCCCACGAATTTTTGAGCAGGTGTTAAAATAGGACATATAAAAAAGAACCTTTGGAAAATAAGAAACCTGGACTTTTCAAATGTTGGGACATGGTGGTCACCGAAAGGGATATAACTTTAACTTCTCGCCTGAATATGCGTGAAATTGACTTAACCAACTCAGTAACAACATCATCTTTCAGGCATGTGAAATTGCATCAAGCTAAACTGGACTGGTTTTAAGGTTCTTACATAAAGCCTGTTAGCCCATGATCTTAGATATGTCATGATTTAAATTACGAATTCTGTAAGAGGGCTATATTTAAAAAAAGTTTGATTAGTGTGATCTGCAAGCAGGTAGCAATTAGGATTATGGTTGTCATAGGGACAGGTCCATGACAATGGAAGTGACGCATGACAGCTTTGCTTTATCAGAATGGCGATACTTCATTTTTGTGAATGTCAGCAAATGAATTTGACCCCCCACATGTGGACTTAGATCAAAGGCCACATTTAGCATATGGTCAATATGGCACTTATGTGGCCTTTCAAAAGGCCAGGTCCACAGTGATAACCATCACAATAATCCTGTAAACCTATCCAGCTGCCTTCAATGATGTGACTTATGATTGGGAGGGGAAAAAAAAAAAGAGAGGGGTGATATTTTATAAATATCAATTTTCAAAAAATCTCTGATCTGTTGGCATTAACTGATGAGCTCAGAGATGCTTGGAAACCTCCCTGCCTGCACAAAAACTGTAACCACGGCAACCGGCATTTTAAAGGATGTTGAAGATGTTTTTAAACATAAGGTGAGAAAAACAGTTTCTACACAAATGTTTGCCTGGGACTTCACGTCTAATTCCCCCAGTATACTTGTTTTTCCTTTACTGGGACTTGATGCAGTGCTAGAAGCTTTCCTGTTGGAGGAAAACTTGGATAACCCAGTGCAGTCACAAATCTTGAGACCACTGCATTGCTACATGAGTGAGACTTGCCTGTGTACCAAGACTCAGTGTGGGCATGCCTAGCCTTCCTATACATTATGTATGAAGAAGATTGGCAACTCTTTCTGAAAGCTTTTTAATTTTTGATGCTATTTGTTTCGTGTGATTTTTAAAAGCTAGATTGGACTACCATGTATTTTAGAACAAATTAGTTAGGAAAGACCTCAGGTTTCCAGAGCAACGTGCTCATACCTCCATAAAGTGCTGGATTTGAGCAGAAGACTGAGAACAACAATTGTGCAGTGTTCAGTATTTGAACGTTGAATTTTGATACTGAATAAATCATCAAAGGAATAATAAAGTTTTCTCAATAGATTTTATTATAGTTTTTAAACAATTATGATTCTATTTGAACAGGGTAGAGAGTGGGAACATTTTAAGGAGGCAGATTATAATCAAAGATTCCTATTAACTATTTGGAGCTAGAATCAGATTTCGATCAAACAAACACAGATACTAAATAGACATTATGGGTTTTTCATTCTGTCTGCTGCTTATTCACACCTTGTTTCTTGGCAAACCACCAACTTTTCTCTCCCCACCTTGACTCTGCATGGGTTTGCATATTTATAGAGTTAAAAGGGCTGCCCACCGTGGTTCTGTTTCTTATCCACACTCTTTATTTCTTACCCATCCATCTCTGTCACTCTCACAATATAGCTCTCCCCAACTAATTACATTAATCAACAACAAATACCAGCTCTAAAAATCTTACCAACATGGGAGTTTCATAAGCCCGAGATACTACGTCAAATAATTCATCGTGGTTGTTTGAGGACATTGCAACTCAAAGTAAGATAGCAATTGAACCAGAGAACAAATGGATCACTATTAATATGACTTTCTTCTATACTTAGGAATCCATGTTTTTCTAGAAACATTGTTTCTCTATACATTGTCTGCTATCACTACAAATTTCTCTCTTCACTTTCCTGGCTCTAATTTAAAAATAAGTAAAGTCAGCTAGCCCTTTTGCTTAGGGATAAGGTCTGTTCTACAAGGAATTAAAGGAAAATAGAACTAACATTGGTTAAATATGAACTACATCTCAGATATGACATTACATGTAATCCTGGTACTTCCTTACCCATCATGTAAGCCAAGGCCTACAGTCCATGTTACAGACAACAAAAAACACACATGGTGTTCCATCTGTTACATACACGAGGTCCAGGCATTATTGTCATTGTCATTGTCATCCTTATCATCCCCATCATCTGTATCATTTCCATCATCTGTATCATCCCCAGCATCTGCATCATCCCCACCATCTGCATCATCTTCACCATCTGCATCATCCCTATCATCAGCATCATCCCCATCATCAGCATCATTCCCATCATCTGCATCATCCCCGTCATCTGAATCATCCTCATCAATAGCACCGTCCTCATCATCTGAATCATCCCCATCATTTGAATCATCCTCATCATCAGCACCATCCCCATCATCTGCATCATCATTGCCATCATCTGCATCCTCCCTATCATCAGCATCATCTGCATCATCACCATCATCATGCTTTTTTTTTTTTACATGATATCAATAAATCCTTCCAACAAAATGCTAGGCCATTTTATTGTATACATTTTACAGATAAATGAACTGAAGTTCAGGGCCATTAAGTGGTTTGCTCAAGAATACACAGCAAGTAAATGATAGAGCTAGAAATTGAATCTGGCTTTCTGTGGTGTTAAACCTCAGCATCAGAATTTGGACAAGGCATGATATTGAAGGGGCACCCTGAGTATGAGAGACAGAGCTGGTGTCCATGGGGATATAAGGGCAGAAAGTGTTCGTTTGCATGGTTCTCAAACTTCAGGTTGCCTAAAAGTCATTAGGTAAGTTTGTAAAAATAAATATTGCAGAATCTACCACCTCCCCGCCTGACACACACACACACACACACACACACACACACACAGATTCTGCTTCAGTAGGTCTGAGATGAGTCAGAAATCTACATTTTTGACAAATTCCTCAGGTGATTCCTAGGAAGGTGGTCTTTGGACCACACTTGGAGAAATTATCTTATAGAGGAATTGGGGACCTTTGAGAGACCTGATTTCCTCACTTATAGAGCTAGATGGACAGCTCCAGGGTCCAGCACACTCACCTGTATAGGGAAACCTCTGCTTTCCTTAATATTCTATTTCCAGTTTTGGGGCAGAGTCCAGCTCTTCCTTCTGGGACACCCATCTTGTTACCCATCATGTGATCAAGACTTGCACCTCACTCAGTTAACATATAACAAAAATAACAAAGGCTGCTAATTATTAACCACCTGTTGAGTGCAAGGCTTCAAGCTAGAAGCTCATCACCTTGTTTTGTTGTCCTTGCCATCATCATTGTAGTAGAGGTACTGGTGCTTACCTACCATCCAACACTTGTCTTCTTCCCACACACACAGAAATACTCTATTTTCCAGTCCCTTTGCAGTCTGATGGAACCATTTGGCAAGTGCTGGCCTAAGCATGCTGTTTCCATGCTCTCTCTTTCTCTGCTATGGTGGCCATCGACATGTTTTAGATGGTACCACCTACCAGCTGGTGGAGCCTTCTTCAGTCTGGGTCCTTGAGCTGTTACACAGCATAACACTCCCACCAATCACACCAAATTCAAAGCATGAGCAGGAGCCTTTGTCTTCTAAGCCTCTTAGATTTCATTTTATTTTATTCTGTTTTTATTTCTGCAGTAAAACCTAGCCTATCTTAACCAATAAAAACATCATCGTGTCAATAATCACCTTTATTAACTATGATTAAAAAATATTTACTATGTCCTGAATACTACACCAAACACTTGGAAAGCATTATCTAATAATTACCCCCAACACTGTAAGACAGTTATGAAGTGCATTTTATAACGTCAGACAACCAGTAACTGATGAGACAGAAATCAAAACCTAGACAGTGTGATTCCAGAGCCCATGTGTTTAACCAAAACACAATAATGTACGCTGCTTACCTGCAGGGGATGGTGCTTTAGACATTTGTCACATCTAGGCCTCTGCCAACTCTAAAAAGTGGGCATTATTGTCTTAATTTTCCAGTGCAAATACTGAAGATTGGAGAGATGAAATGTCTATCCCAAGGCCACGTATATGGTGGAACCAGGTCACAAACCCCAGTATTTCTCACTCTTAAACAAAGCATCACTTCAAAACCAGGGTGTCCAAGCAGGTGATTTTGATTTCTCTAACCTTGTATAAGAAATATCTAGGAGCCCAAGCCATATATACTGGGGTATTTAACATGGTCCAAGATTTCAGGAATCTGTATCAGACTTTTCAAGTTAAAACTACAGCCCCACCATGCACTGTCGTGTGACTTTGGGTTCACTGTTTAGCCTCTCTCTGCAAAATGGGTCAAATGAGATAATTCTGGGTAAGTCTAGCACCCACTGGAAACAAAGGAGTGTCGTGATGAGATTCACAGACAGCTCTGCCTCGATGGGTTAACAGTGGTTCTGGAGGTGGCACAATCTATCGCTCCCTGACACCTTCTGGGCCAGCCCGTTGATGCTTTCATCCAGTAAAATAAGCATGGGGGTAGGTGGCACATGCAGCTATGCTTTGGGCTTCCTCCAAATCACTTTGGTTAAGGGCATAACTGAGTCTGCAGCTCCCAGTCCCCGGGGCCTCCCTGAGATGATTTCCCTTTCTCAGGTCTCCCATCGACCAGTCTATGGTGATTCCCAAAGGACCAGGTAAACTGGCTGGTGGGATCCAAGAATCTGGTAAAAGAACAGATTAGGAACCTCAGGGGCCCTAGGCCTACAGTTCTTGGAAGTCATAACGTGTGGGTTGAGTACAGGTGGTAGAACCCAGTGGAGTTGTCATTGAGGGTCTCATTCCCATTACACTGAGCTCAGGAAGCAGACATTTTTCTTTGCCTTTTAAGTTCGCAGAATCAACTAGGTCCCTCTTCCTGTGGCTCAGTAGGTAGAGTAGTATTCAGGCTTCCAGTCTAGCTGAAGTGACCAACCTGGCTTTCTGGTGGAGGTTTAACATAACAGCTGCTACCCGTAATAGAGACTACCAATAGCCCATGCTGTTATTAAAATGCCTTCAGTATACTGAGCACGACACAAATGGTCTTATGCACACACTACATTCAATTTTCTTATGCAGTGAGCATTATTATTTCCATCTTACAGATGAGAAGACTAAGGCTCAGAAAGTTTAAGTTGTTTGCCACAGGCTGGCCAGGTAAAAATGTGTTGGAGCTGGCAACTGAATCCAAGCAGTCTCACTCCAAAACCTTGCACTTGGCCAGCACACCCTGTGGCCCCGGGGGGTACTGAACTGTTAGCAGAGTCCAGGCTCTTATCGCTGATGGAGAGTGCCCATGGTTGTTGACTAGGAACTGGAGAAGAGGGGGAAAAGTGGCTTAAGAACTTAGATTGCAGGAGTTTGGGAATCGCTAGAGGAAGGAGAAGGATGGGAGGTTCAAGGAAAAATGGCCAAGTCTAGCAATTCACCATGAATAATCAGTGGGGTCTTCTCAGTTTACCCTGGAGATCCAGAGCATACCCCTAAAACGAATCCCCCCCCAAGACCCTCTTGGCTAAGCACTCTGTTGGCAAACAGTGAAGAAATGCCACCCAGCTGCTGCCATTTTTAAAGATCAAAATGCACAGCAAATGATGGATATTCTAAGATTTGTTGTAGTGAGGGACTAGTTTGTGGGTTTATTCTAATTTTATTTTTTTATTTTTTTTAATTTTATTTTATTATGTTATGTTAGTCACCATACAACACATCATTAGTTTTTGATGTAGTGATCCACGATTCACTGTTTTCTTCTAATTTTATTTTGATCACAGTACCCTTCTTATTATGCAAAACCTATCAGCCTCTGCTAGAGGAAACTTTGGACAGCTATCAGGGCAGGCATTTGAGGGAGGAGTATTTGAAAGCTGCAGAGCAGGGAGCCGAGGTCTGTGGAGAGGAAGTTTGTCATGAAGAATGCAGGGACCACAGTGGGGAGAGCAGTCAGGAGGCTAGTGAAGGCAGGGTTAGGAATGGTGAGCCCCCAAATCGGTGATTACAGCAGAGAAGGGTAAGGAAGTGAGCATCAGTGACACGGGCGTAAATCGAGGGAAAGATGGAGACAGAGCTAGTTTGCAAGATGGCTTAGAAATAGACGGTAGGCACCTGTGTGACCTCAAAATAGACATTACAGAGCCAGCATTCGGGAGAGAAGTCAGAAGTAGAAATAGGGGCTTTAGGTCACTGCCTGGTCCTTCTCCTGGAGGGACTGTGGAAAGTACTAACAGCGCAGAGGACTTTGGAAAGAACCTTCAGCAGGGTCTCTCTGCAGGAGGCAGGAGGGGAGCCTGAAATAAGCAGTGATCAGAGAGGTGGGAGGTCTGCATAGAATCCAAGGCTTGCGAGCATTTAGCTCAAAGGATCATTTTTTAAAGTGGACAAAAATAAAAAGGAAATTGTGGGGGAAATGAAGTACGTGCAGTGTGAGGAAAGACAGAGTCTTCCTCAGTCAGAGAGCATCTGGCCGCTAGCAGTGGGCAACAAGGCTGACAGCTGGTTGTTAGGACCAGATCTTAAGCTGTATTTTCGGCAAGAAAGCCTGCCCAGCAAACCAGTCCAGCAAAGGCAGATCCCTGGCATTAAGAGAGTGAATTCTTGATTCTGTGAAGGAATAAAGCAAGTGCTGCCCAGGTACAATGAGGTGCGAAATAGCAGACCTGACTATTTTATGTAAATCGCGGAGGCTAAGGTGATGTTTAAGCAGGAGGGAACAGGAGGAAGAAGCGTCTTAGGCAGGAAGGGGTTTTGAGGACTTGTCAACCTTGACTGGAAGCGTAGTGGCTAAGATGAGAGAGGAGTAAAACAAGCACATCTCCAGAGTCATCCAAGTCAGCCGATGATTAACCTCTTGCTTCCTCCCGCCCTCCTTCCAAGATCAGATATTTATTATCTCAGAAACATTTAAGCTTCAAGAAACGGTGAGGAACACAGGCTTTCCAGGCGGCTTCCGCTGCCCTGCCATTTGATTAATTTATGTGGTCGGGCAGGCAGTTCAGAGAGATCTAGGCTGGGCTCTCACCCGGCTTCATTTCCATACTTAATGTATTCAGGCACGGTTATGATCGAGCGTCTTCTGTTTATACCCAACTTTGTGCCTTTTGAAGTTCCCATTTAACTTTGCATCGATAAAATACCATTTTCCAATTTAGATTTTTAAACACTGCTCCTTGGGCATCAAGCATCTTTTGCAGAATGAGATGTTGTTAGCCTTCCTATGAAGCAAGACCAAACACATATTACTGCCATTCATGAAACATGTTCACAGGGTTGCAAATCTTCGAAATGTTTGGAAAAAAAAATGAGATCCTCTTGATTGGAAAAAAAGTTGCCTTTTGCTCCCCACAATTAGCTCCTTAAGATTTTATGAATGAAGCAATTGGACTCTTACATTTGAAAAACGCCTCACTTTGGTGCATTTTTATTTTGAGAAGTGGGAATCAACATGGAAATGCATGCACTATGTACAGAAGCATGGCAGATCTCGCCTTGTGTTTTCATCATCCAACTAAGCTGTAGGGATATTTTAACTTGCTTAACTGGCAAACATATTTACAACGATACTTTCCTGCTCTAGACCTCGGTTTTGATTGGGTACTAGACTCCTGTCAGTAGGTACAGTATGGTGGCTTTAAAAGAAAAAGAAAAGGGTTATGAGTTGGAGGGATCTGGACTCCACTGTTGACTTTATCAGAGCTGCGTGATGCCAACCTTTTGCTTCATCTTTCCAAGTACCATTTACCACATTCTCTCCTCTCCTATCCTAAAGTTCTCTTACCAAATTCATTCAGATCAAATGTCATTTCGGATTGTTTTCTTAATCAGAATGTTTTCAAAATTTGCCTCCCTCCCTTCCTCCCTCTGGTTTTCATGGTCAAATAGCTCAGCTGGGCATTAGGCACCATCCACTGGATGGTGCCGTCCAAAAAAAAAAAAAAAAAAACCAAAACTGTGAATAGCTGTATCATTCTTTCTAGCAGAAAGTTCTCCAAATGGCTCTGCCTTCCCTCAGCCCAATGCTAAGATAATAGTAGCCATTTCATAAATGCTTATAAAACAGAATAAACTCTACCTAACTTACTGTAGATGCTGACTTCACTATTTTATTTTATAATTAACTTACTCTGATTGTAAAAGCAATTCATACTTATTGTTAAATAAAAGAATGAATGGGAAGTAAAATTAGCTTGTAACTTCTCCACTCAGAGCAGCCTCTGATAACACTTTGTGTTTTTGTGTCTATTTTTTTTTCTGCCCCATAGGAGTAGAACTAAATTTTTAAGATACGCATGAGAGGGTGTATACGTTTACATATATGTGTGTGTAGCATCAAATTATATACTCTGGTTGTATTCTGCTTTTAAAATTTCACTTTTTCTTGTGGGAATGTTCCTTTCATTGAGTTTTTCAAAATCATGATATTTAACGTTCATCTAAGAAAACATTGTATGGGCTATCAATTAATTTAAGCTTCCCCTTATTTGTTGGTTAACTAGTTTTCCACCAAAAATTCATTGTTTTAAGTAATTCTGTGATGGTGATTTAGGTACACGGATGTGTATCTAAGGTTACCTAACTTTTTAGCATTGATCCTTAGATGTTGAAGTTTGTATTGGAAAAAATAAATTTATTTAACAATTAATTTGTAATTTTCAAAATGCATTGCAAAGAAACAACACTACACTTTATTCCCACTTGAAGTATATGAAAGTCCCTGTTTACCTCTTTCTTGCCAGCATTATGTGCTAAGTTTTGCTTAAATCTGTCACTCTGATAGAAGAAAATGATAAAGAACTATTTCCCCTTTTTTTGCCATTTAAAAATTACTGGTGACTTTTTTTTTTAAGATTTTATTTATTTGAGAGAGAGAGCACAAGAAAGAGCACAAATGGAGGAAAGGGGCAGAGGGAGAGGGAGAAACAGGCTACCCACTGAGCAAGGAGCCAGACGCGGGAGTCCATCCCAGGAGCCCGGGATTACGACCCAAGCCAAAGGCAGACGCCCAACCAAATGAGCCATACAGGTGCCCCTGTTTTATTTATTTTAGATAGATTTATTTTAAACAGATTAATTTTAAATCTCTCTCTGTGTCAAATAAGTAAATTTTAAAAAATAAAAATAAAATATAATAAAACAAAAAATAAAATAATCACTTCTTTTCCAGTTTTGGGAGATAGTTTTTGTGCAAGATTAAATTTAAGTATACTATGTTTACTTTGAGACCACCCTATCTATTATATTTTGCAATAATGCCACATTATTCAAACACTTGTAGCTTTATAATGTGTCTTAATATATGGTGGGGGAAGCCCTTCTGAAAAATGTGCTGTTTTCAAAATGGCTTTAGTTATCTTTGCATTAATCTTTGCTCCAGAAAGAAAAATCTGTATTATTTTGCAGTTTCCTGCCCTCAGTGACTGTCACTTACTTTCTCAAAGCTGATACTGTGTCTCACGGTGCACCTAGACAGGTGAGAAATCAGAAAGCAGAGAAGTGCTTGCTTGACTCTTCCTAGAGAAGCAGAGCTCCCGAACTGCAAGATCGCAGATAGGGAAGGGCCATGGCATCTCCTTATTTTCCAGGAGGAAATACCACTCTGTTTCATGAGGCAAAGTGTGGAAAAATCCTAATTCAGTTTTGCCCAATCGGGTTCCTTCAGTTTGAGATTCTCCTGTGCTGTCCATCTTAATACTTAAAGTGGTTGAAATTCTGGACATATTTTGTTTCATCAAAGATATTTTAGTAAGGAGCAAGAGATTCTGCTTTTGGGCATCCAGGGAAGATTCCTTAAAATTGGCCGGGGGCGGGGGGGGGGGGAGTCTTTCTAAGCATCCATCTCTTTAAATTATCTCCATTTTAAAGGCCTATTGATGATGTAGTAAAATGAAAAGTCTGAGAATTCATAACATCACCAAGCACAAATATTTATGAAAAGTATAGGAGATACAGGCATGTGTGCGTTTCCTGATTAGACTACATTTTTCAAGATCAATGGAAACTAGTTTCTTGAAAATGAAAAGAGAGCAGAGGCAAGTCTCAGCTAACACTGTGAAATTGATAACCCTTTGCCTTAGCCCTCTTCCCTCATACTTCTGTTCTCTTTCCCCCCACGCAACCTCTCCCCTCCAGAATTACCTTCTCTTTTGTACGAAGGAAGGTTTTCTAATAAGGTTAGCCATTCCATTAAAATAGGCGGCTCATAAATAATCTCAGTTTCCTGGATTACGATTTGACAAGCGCTCTGCCCAGTACTTTGGTTGACACAAGATAAGTGCATGGTAAATTTTGCAATATCTATGTTCTCTGTCTTCATTTCCTTGTTTCTGTCTCCAATTTCCTATGTGCCATCAGGGGATTTAGTGGCATTGCAATAGCATGCTTGTTTCCAGGCATGCATCTTCCATCTCTTTTGAATCTGTATGTCTTTCTGAAAGATGAAGTCCCTAGCTCTGTGTTTCCTGGCAATATTGTGGGAGGATTAACAGTTTCCTGACATCATTCTTGCAAAGGTTTGAATATCACTTCCGGTGCAGATCAACATACGAAATTAAACATTGTTCTTGCAGTTTTATAGTGCTATCAAATTTCTTGAAATCTGTTCCTCTACATTCTCTTATTTAAGCCACACTGCAGTCCTGTGTGGTAAGAAAGGAAGGTGGCATTAGCCCCATTTTAGAAGGTAGCTGTTATGGGTTGAATTGTGCTCTCCAAAAAGGCATGTGTTGAAGTCCTAATTCCTTGTACCTCGGAATGTGACCTTATTTGGAGGTATGGTCTTTACAGAGGTATTCAGGTTAAAATGAGGTTATTAGAGGGGCCCCTATCCAGGTTGACTGGTGTCCTTATAAAAGGGAAAAATTCAGACACAGTGACAGATACACACACAGGAAGAATGCCATGTGAACATCAAAGCAGAGGTCTAGGCAGGGTGCCTGCTCCAAGGAGCACCAAAGATCACCAGCAAACCACCAGAAGCCAAAGCAGAGGCATGGAATGCAGAGCAGAGGATTCTTCCTCATAGCCCTCAGAAGGAACGGATTCTACCAATACCTTTATTTCAGGCTTTTGGGCCCCAGAAGTATAAGACAATAAATTTCTGTTGTTTGTGCCATCTAGTTGGTGGTGTTTGCTAATACAGTGCTAATGGAAAACAGAGAAGGCTAAGTAGCTCCCCCGTGGTGGGGCATATTTCATTAGACCATTAGATCCACAAAAGTTCCTGCTGCACCAGAAATCTTCATTTTGTCTACCACAATGAGCAAGTTCAAGACGAGCCAGTCTGGTGGTGAAGGATGTTCTTTCCATGCTGGACCAAGCTAACACTCCCCCTACCCCACTCTGATCTATCTTCAGAATGTCCTAGATATGCCTACTGATTCCCCTGGATGTTGACAGCCATTGTTGGGAAAGATTCCTGCCACTGATGGGACTATACAAGCTAATGGTCATGGAGCAGGTACCCTGCTCGGGTTGAATGCTTTATGCTGGTTTACATCACTCTCACCCTGAGCCTATGAGGCAGGGGCTCTGGCTGTCCTCGCATACAGATGCCCACCCCAGGCTCTCGTTATTTCTTATCCCTGGTCATAGAGGCACCACCATGTTGTGAATCCAGTATTTGAACTCAGGCAGTCCAACCCTTTATGGCTGGTCTCTGTGTTCTCAAAAGTTTGGACGGCATTGTGGTAAAGAGAGTGGAAGTATCTGCTGCAGGATTCCCCTTGGAGCTTTTCACATGCTAGTGTATTTAGGGATCTTCCAGAGGATGGCAAAGTAAGCAGCCCTCCCAGTGCACAGTGAAGTAGGACCCTTTTCACCATGGGAGATCTCTTGGGACTGGTGTTTCATGGATAGAGTGGCCAGATAAAATATAAGACCCAGTTAAATTGGAATTTCAGATAAATAATGACTAATATTTTAGTATAAGTATGTCCCAAATATCGCATTGGCACATCCTGTAGTTTTACTTACTAAATCTAACAACCTGCATAAAAGAAGCTTTGAAAAATAAGGGGTACACAGCAAAACTCCATGACTCTCCCTATCTTCTGGTGACATCTGTCTTTGGGAAACAAAGAAGGTTGGCCCCAAACTGAGGTTCTGTCCTGTTACCTTCCCAACGATCATCTTGTTGACCCACATCCTTCCACCAGTGGGGTTCCTACCAGATGCTGCTTCTTGTCTTTTAAGACCCTAGGGCTGCGATGAGGGGCAGGCACATCCTTGAATATTCCAAAGTGACCATCACACCAGCAAGTAGAGATGTAGTCAGACAATCTCAAAAATCCTCTAATTTTCACTCCAAAAAGAGAGGGACTTATGAGGACAGATGCATATAGACCCCAAATTCAAAACCTTGAGGTTGGTTGGTTGGTATGAAACCTCCCCTACAGGATCTCTCTGCTGCATTTCCATTCCAGGGGAGTTGGAGGCTTATCACGTTCAGGGGGAAATGGGTTTCTAAAAAAGATCAGGTCAGCTTAGTGTTTTTAAATCACTGGAGCATGTCTTGAATCCTGAATCCTATCATCCATCTCTCTCCAGAATCCATCCCTTTTTATTAACACTGCATCTGATGATACCTCTCAGAGAACTCATAAGTCATATCTTCTAACTTGGCATTCCTTTTCTTAAAAAAAAAATTCAGTTGTCTTTCTTTCCAATATGTTTCAGTTATCTTGACCAGTGCTTCAGAATTGCTTAAAGCTTTATGGGTTGAAGCAAAGCAAAAACAAATGACCTCTCGTGTTTTTCAGAACCTCTCCAAGCCAGAATAGACTTTTTTAATTGTTTTCATTTTAATAGCTACAGGTGGTTAGTGGCTGATATTTTGGACAGAGCAGTTCTAAGGACATAACTCCAAGCCTCAAATAAATATATACTAAAATCTTCACACTATGCTTTATCTTAAATATGGCAAATGATAATAAGACTTATTAATCCATGTCATGCTCAGATGGTACTTCAAACTATCTTTACTTCCCCTGTTAATTTCCTCAAGGACAGAGACTACAAACCAATTATACCCTGACCCCAAGTCCACACCATCACAATGGAGGCCCTCACTGAATGAGCTAGTCAAACTCAATCACTTTCCTTAATATTTAACTCAGCTATGATAGACCATGGCATATCCCAACCCATGATAGTAGCCCCCAAAATGTGGACGTTTATCACTTGGGGGTTGTAGGGCAATAGTACCTCCTCCCCCTTGTTGTGAAAGTGAAGATGAAACATAACGAGAATATTTAGTACAATGCCTCGTACAGGGTAAGTCTCCAGCAAGTGGTGGCCATTACTGATCTCTCCAACCTTGTTACACGGCCCCCTCCGTAATATCAGATTACTGGTCAGGACCCATGCCAGGCACCCAAAATCTCTTTCAAGGGTATTTCAATGCATGGTAGAGTATTAGTATTAGAGAATTGACTTGGGAACAAGGAGATGTTAAAGTGAATTGGGTTCTCCTGGTTGTGTGCTTTCTTCTTTTTTTAATTAAAAAAAATTTTTTTAAGCTTTTATTTATTTATTTCACAGATATATATATATATGTGTGTGTATATATATATATATATATAGAGAGAGAGAGAGAGAGAGCGCACACACAAGTAGGGGAAGCAGCAGGCAGAGGGAGAGGGAAAAGCAGGCTTCCCGCTGAGCAAGGAGCCCAATTACGGGCCTCGATCCCAGGGTCTTGGGATCATGACCTGAGCTAAAGGTAGATGCTTAACCAACTGAGCCACCCAGGTGCCCCTGGTCATATGCTTTCATACAGCACTTATCACAGTGGCAATTCTTGGCATCGTTGTTATCTGTCTTACATCTTCCTTCCCTGCCATCTATAAATGCAGAAGAGAAAAACTATGTTTGCTCTTGTTCACTTCTGTATTCCCAGTGCCAAATATGTGATAGGCATTTACTAAATCTCAAGTGATAGATTTGAGGATAAGTGGGCAGATGGGCAGGAATGAAAGAGCTATGTAAAACTTAGCAAAGGAATAAAAATAGTATCAGGAGCCCTGAAATGTAGTCAACAACTTACCGTTGATCCAATGAAAAGCCATGGTCATGGATTCTCCATTCAGTATCGTGAAAGAGGTGGATGTGGTTGACAGTTTTCCAACCTCAGCGCTGTTGACGTTTGGGGCCAGATAGTTCTTTGTGGTGGCGGCTGCCCTATGTATTGTCCTGAGCAGAACCCTTGGCCTCGAACCCCTCGATGCCAGTAGCTTCCTCCCTCCTTCTGCCCCAACCAAACTGTCTCCAGATATCATCAAATGTGGTCCAGGGGACAAAATCACCTGCAGCTGAGAACCACTGATTTATATCATATCCAAGGTCCTCTCCAGCACTGATAGTCTGAGATTCTACCTGGGACAAAATATTTCTGAACATGGGGATTTTCTGGCATTTCATAGAGCATTATGGAATTATAAGAATATTTTCAGCTACTCATGGAAATCACTGTGGCCTGATTATCAGTTTACTATTTGGATCACTGGGCCATTAAAATGCTGATTTGAAATTCAATTTTCTATTTTTAAAAGTGATCACTTTGTGAATTATAACTGTTATACGGTTGATTTTATTTAAATGGATTGTATAATTTTGCCCACTCTGTGTTCATGAATAATGCTTTATACTTGAATGTCAGAGTGCCTGCTAACGACCCTAACAATCATAGCTTATGTCTATAGAATCCATCCATACAGTCGTTGAGAGATTGGCTTTATTTTTTCCATCTTCCACTGTTTTCCCCCAAATAAGACCTTGAATTAGGGCTCATTAAGGCACACAAAAGCCTGGTCTTTCCCTCTGCCCCCATCCTCTGCGCGTTTACTTCACTCCCCTCTAATTTGTTAAAGTTGCTTCTGGAAGCCACACAGAAACATGCATTTGTTTTCTTCAACACTGTGCCCATGCATTTCATCGTACAGGAAAAATACACCTTGGCCAAATACGGGGCTATATTTTTGCAGAAATATTTGTTGCATAGAACCCATGTGCATGAAGACTCCATAAATGTGCCACTATTTTAGTGATCATGGAACTGGAATCTGACATCAGAGCTACTGTGGTGATGGCCTGGCTTAGTGGGAAGCTGGCCTCTTCACTGGAAAAGTCAGTATTCCAAGAAATGGGGGGCCTTTTGGATTATTAGGTACCATTGATGTGAAATCAATATTCCCCCTCAGATTGGAGTACTTGTTATGTTCCAGATAGTGTCCCAAGCACGACGTGCTATTACCTCATTATTTCTCCCAAACCTCCCCAGATGAGTATGATCATCTCCACTATTTTACTAACAAGAGTGTTAAATAACTGGCCTGGAGTCACCGAGCTGGTATGTCACTGAGCCAGGGTGTGAATTCAGCTCTCTGCAGTTCTGGAATCTGCAAAATTCTCCCTTACTGATATTTTCTCTAGATTGAGGATAAAATAGAAATCACTTACTTTTTCCACTTCAGGGGAGCAGTCCTTAGCTACAAGTTGGTTCAACATATATCCATACCAGAGAAGGTTAAGTTTCTTAAGTTTGAAAGTGCTGATAAGGGGGAAATGACTGGATAGTAACTTCCTGTCAATGATGTCTGTGGGTACAAGATCTTAATGCATAGATTAATTGTAGTTCATGATTGTAGCTTTGAGACTGTGATTTCCCTCCTTCAGAAAGTAAGCTTTATTTTAGTTAGTGAGAAAACACGACTTTGCCAAAACACAGTGACTTCAGAGCATGGTGATTACATACTTTTTTAAATTTCCTTTGGTTTATGGCAGCTTAGAATCAGGGGTTTTTTTATTTTATTTTATTTTATTTTATTATGTTAGTCACCATACAATACCTCATTAGTTTTTGATGTAGTGCTCCATGATTCATTGTTTGTGCATAACACCCAGTGCTCCACGCAGAACGTGCCCTCTTTAATACCCATCACCAGGCTGACCCATCCCCCTACCCTCCTCCCCTCTAGAACCCTCAGTTCATTTCTCAGAGTGCATAGTCTCTCATGGTTCCTCTCCCCCTCCAGGTGCCCCCCTTCATTTTTCCCTTTCTTCTGCTAATGTCCTCCATGCTATAGAATCAGGTTTTATATATGAAATCATTCTCTTCATCACACAGTATTAAATCAGTCAATACTTTTTAAGATAATTGAAATGGTCTCCAGCTAAGTTTATTTGTGCTGTTGTGGTCTTTGGAAGAAATAAAAGCAAGGGGAAAAATCATCTAAAATCTGATATATTTCCTTCCACGCCTTTTCTGTCATGAAGATGAGATTAGAAAAACAGTAATGGCAATAACAACAGAAACTAATTAGAAACTTTCTTAGTAGGAAATGTCACAGTCTGTTTTTTTAGAAAGAAAAGAAAGAAAGAAAGAGAAAGAAAGAGAGAAAAAGAAAGGAAGGAAGGAAGAGAGAGAGAGGGAGGGAGGGAGAGAGAGAGAGAGAGAGAGAGAGAGAGA
>NW_027397108.1:6576686-6697496 GCF_003265705.2 Callorhinus ursinus
GGAAGGAAGAAAGAAAGAAAGAAAGAAAGAAAAGGAAAAGTGTGTCAAGGAATGGAACTAAATAAATGGCCTAGAGTGTCAGACGCTTCCCTCCAGGCCCCACAATGTGCCAGCAGCCACAGGGATGCCAAGTCATCATTAGGTCTGTAGAGAGGTACCCCAGCCTTTAAGTCACAGTCTATAAGGAGTCACGAGTTGGAATTGTGTGCCCTGTGCCTCCTACACCAAACATGCAGGGCACTCGCATCCCAGATTATTCCAGAGCTATCTGGATCCCCAAAACCGTGCCCCATTTTCAGACACATAATTGTTAGACTGTGCATGCCAATTTTAATTCCCCCAAAATGGCCATCCTAGATAACGGTTCTTTAAAACAAACAAAGGCCGCCTAATCCATGCTGCTGCAGTCATTTGGTGGTTTATTTCTTTTAATCCACAATTTGCAACAAAATGTTTTTTTTTCTCATTAGAGAAAGCACAATCCTATTAAAAGTGGACTCCTTCTCTAAAATGAAGCCATTACAGTGGATTTAAATCCGTGCATCACTATTATAGTGATTTAATGAGCATCCTATTTGGGGACATTATTGGTTTAAAGAAATAAATCACAAATATTTCATTTTGCACTAGCACTGAGTATTTCAAATTCATTCTCTCAACACAATGATGTGTTTAAATTGATTGTTCTACTGACTGAATTTTGATCACACTACTGGGCATTTGAGATAGAAATGTGCAGACGGGAGTCAGGAATCCTTGTACCTGGGTCCAGGTCTGTGGCCGACAAGAAATGAGACTCAGGCAAGTCATTTAGTATTTGGGTACTTAGTTTCTTCTCAGTCAAAGGGGGTGTTTAACTGCCCTGTGGCCCAAATCGACAAAGCCATTTTCCCCACAGTGAGGGATGAGGCCCCACCACCACCCCACACCCGGATTCCCTAGTTCCACAATGGGGACCAGAGCTCTTTCTTGACAGCAAGCCCTGGGTGGTTGTATGGCTCAGGCAGCCAGGGACCCCATGAGGGAACCACACTACTGGGGATAGCACCAGAAGTCCCATTAGGCTTAAAGCTTCTCTGAGCACATGTTTGGCTGTGGTATTTGACATTTGCTTTTTCTTCAGGAAAGCAAAAACACCCCCAATTAAGTTACCATTAAAATGATCTTAAGCTGCAATCTGATGTCTGGCGGGTCTTTTGAGCCTAAAATAGGAGAAATTAAGGAAGGTAGAATTGAGCTGGTTGTGTTGAAAAGAAGGGAGGAAGACATAAGGGCCACCAGGAGCTAGGAAGGTTTGTGGAACAGAAGTTCTTAACCTGGTGTGTACGAGGTTTGGTTCACAGAAAGACAATACGGAGCCTCCGAACATCTGAAATGATAGGCAGTGTGTGAGTGTGTGTGTGTGTATGTGAGAGAGAGAGAGAGAGAGAGAGAGAGAGAAAGAGAGAGTTTATCTGGAGAGAGGAAGATCACTATCTGTGCTGATTGCCCACAGAAATGCTGCCTGCAGAGAGGTGGGAATTGCCCTTCTCACTGCGTGGGAAGCAAGCAGCAGACCAAGACCCTGACTTAGGGCTCATCCATTGTATTTATTAGCTGCAAACTCGAGCCAATGCCCCCCCCACCGCCCGCCAGGTGTGATCTACCAGTGTCATAGGGCCGTTTCCGGCACTGCATGAGAATGTATGAGAAGAATATGTGGCCTGGTACTTAGTTATTGTTCAATAAATATTAGCTCTATCCTAATTAATATTTTCTCAACTGGGAAAAAGCAACCAGTGTGTCATGCATGGAGAAAAGGAAGCAATACCCTACCTTCTACTACTCATGCCTTAGGTCATTTAGAGTCCCTTTCTCCTGACTTGGGTCTCTTCCTAAAGAATGACAAATAAAGCTAAGTGCTTTGTCTTGGTGCATCTGGTCTCCCACTAAAGCCATAAACTGCTTTGCTGCGGTTGCAGGAGAAACTGCCAATGTTGTAAAACCAGGTGTAGACCCCTTGGTCTTCTCTCTGCCATGGGTTTGCTGTGCCTTCTGGGAAAATGGCTCATCTTTTGAATGCCCCTGGGATGTTTCTGTGAGTTCCATTGAATGGACCTGTTTGTTTACTTTATGGTCTCCACATAAAAATTGAAGAAGATCCATCCACCCCTAATCTCTGTGCTCTGTCATTTCAAGTACACAGCACTCGAAACCCTCAGCTAGTCTTGCCACGCTGTGATCAAAAGGACTGCATTTAAGAATTTATGGTACAGACCCTAACTGAGATAGCTAACATTTGTATAGCTCTTTGGGGTTTACAAAGTACTTTACTTCAGTTTTCCCATTTAATCCTCACATAGGACTAAAAAAGTTAGTGGCACTAATGGGGAGAAGCAGAAACCAATTTCAGAAAATGTTAAATACACAAAATTATAAAGTACAATGAGCCTGACTTCTCCAAGTCAGAAGGAAAAATCTGTCTCTTTACTTTGTGATCTAGTTTCGTATATTTAAAGGCATTTGTACTTTGGCTTTTCTGAATTTTCTGCTTTGGGCTTGGCCTCTTGTTTTAGTTCTTCAAAATGACTGGCCAGTTGTGGCAGTTTTCTGCATGACTCAAAATAAAGAGAGATCTTTGCCCTGCAAAGTGCACATGATTAAAATTAGCTTGGATGTTTCAGATAATGCTTTTTTTTTTAAATTATGAACATAACTTTTATCTTAACTGAGCAGGAAGAAACATTTAAGGAAACTTCTCATCCTATTTGTATTTCAGCCTTAAGAAAGGAAAAGAGATATAGTGAAAACTTTTAATCGTTTAAGTAGGAAGTGCCTTATTTGAGATAAACACAAAAGGTTTTAAGTATCGTTGATATTAGTCAAACATAGCAGCTTTTGGCTATTGTCTGAAGAGCTCTCATCTGCTGAGTTGCAGACCTGTGACCTCTAGATAAAGTTTCAAAATGCAGAAAATATTTATCTTCTTGCTATGACCTTCCATGCACAAGACATGAGCCATGGATTTATTTCCTAGGAAACTAGTGACTGAGGAAGATCTATAATTAAATCTGTGAGTTATATGCTACACATGGGAATTGGGTACACACCAAGTCCTTTAGAAAAAGCCAGTACTATTGCTATAGCTTCAACTGGTGGAATTAAACTCAACTTTTCTTGGGGTGTTTTTAGCAGCATTATTTAGAATGTGAATATTAGAAATCTCGGTTTCTTTCAAAAGTCAGTGTGTGTTCAGGCCGGCCCCCATTTCATTCTGGCCTCAGTGTCCCTCCCCCAATAGGACAGCACCTGTCTCTGCTGCCCGAGGAAGCACCTTGCATAGAAGGCTTGGACATGTCGGAAGCCAGCTCTCTGACCTTAGAGCATCACGGTGTCAGAACTGGAAGGGATCTAAACCAGTATTGTCAAAAGTTTTCTGAGTGTCCACAGCTATTCTTCAAATAAAATCCTATCCACAGATCCTGCAAATAAGGCAGATGCAGGTGAATTGGTTTCAGCTGGAAGCAAGGAAGGAGGAAGGATGGAGGCAGAGCCCAATCTTATGGGACCTATCTGCCAGGTCCTTCCCCAACCCAAAAAGTCAGGGGCAAGACGTCCCTAAGGCACCACCATTTCTCAGTTTGAACATCAGCACCCGAGCCAAGTCACAGATCGGGGAGATGGGACAGAAATCCAAGAGGCAAGGTATTTGCCGTCGCATGGGTCAGCATCCCATAGCCTTCATGGTTAAGCATGTCAGGAAAATTTTAAAAGGTCAGAAAAATGAGCAGTTGTTTCCAAGCCGGGCTCAAGTATCTTTTCACATTAAATATCGCTGTCTGGAGGCTCATGAGAGCCAAACTTTCACCGCAGTGCTTTTATTTCTCATCTGTTGAATCCAGTAATAGGCCTTTAACTCTTAAAAAAAATAAAACTGTTGACTCCTTCCCTTTCAGTGGGATTGTGCTCCCCGTACCCTCGTGCAGCCTAAAGAAGCACCCTATTAACGTGAAGGGAGGGCCATGAGAGGGGAGGTATTCATAGACATCAAGGCTTGAGTATATAAATGTGAAGACAGTGGATGTTGATGGATCACAGTTATAATATTTGACACACATTTGCCCCATACTATACAGATAATTAACTTATTTAGTATCTGTGATGTCTAAGCACTCTGTATGTGTATTTTATATATCTATGTATGTATATATATGTACATATATGTGTGTGGGGGGTGCGTATCCATCTTTCTATATCTTCCCAATAACCTTATGAGATAGATACTATTATATTCCCCATTTTACAGATAACAGTACCGAGACACAGAATCCTGAAGATTCTGCAGCTGGTGGCAGAGGGGCTAAGTTCTGTACTCAAGCAGCCTGACTCCTAGCTCCTAAGTGTGTACTCTCTAAGACACCACATTCACCCTTTTTTCTTGGAGTACAAGCTATGTGACCTTCCTTGAGCAAACTGATAAGCCTCTATCAAATTGTTTTATTTTATTTTATTTTATTATGTTAGTCACCATACATTACATCATTAGTTTTTGATGTAGTGTTCCGTGATTCATTGTTTGCGTATAACACCCAGTGCTCCACGCAGAACGTGCCCTCTTTAATACCCATCACCGGGCTAACCCAAACCCCCACTCCCCTCCCCTCTAGAATCCTCAGTTTGTTTTTCAGAGTCCATCATCTCTCATGGTTCGTCTCCCCCTCCGATTTCCCCTCCTTCATTTTTCCCTTCCTACTATATTCTTTTTTTTTTTTTAACATATAATGCATTATTTGTTTCAGGGGTACAGGTCTGTGATTCAGCAGTCTTACACAATTCACAGCGCTCACCATAGCACCACCCTCCCCAATGTGCATCACCCAGCCACCCCATCCTTCCCACCCCCCACCACTCCAGCAACCCTCAGTTTGTTTCTTGAGATTAAGAATTCCTCATATCAGTGAGGTCATATGATACATGTCTTTCTCTGATTGACTTATTTCACTTAGCATAATACCCTCTAGTTCCAACCACGTCGTTGCAAATGGAAAGATTCCATTTTTTTGATGACTGCCTAATATTCTCTTGTATTTATATATATATACCACATCTTCTTTATCCATTCATCTGTCAGTGGACATCTTGGCTCTTTCCACAGTGTGGCTATTGTGGACATTGCTGCTATAAACATCGGGGTGCACGTACCCCTTCGGATCCCTACATTTGTATCTTTGGGGTAAACACCCAGTAGTGCAATTTCTGGGTCATAGGGTAGCTCTATTTTCACCTTTTTGAGGAACTTCATACTGCTTTCCAGAGTGGCTGCACCAGCTTGCATTCCCACCAACCCAGTAGGAGGGTTCCCCTTTCTCCGCATCCTCGCCAACATCTGCTGTTATCTGACTCATTACTTTTAGCCATTCTGAATGGTATAAGGTGGTATCTCATTGAGGTTTTGATTTGGATTTCCCTGATGCCGAGTGATGCTGAACACTTTTTCATCTGTCTGTTGGCCATTTGGATGTCTTCTTTGCAGAAATGTTTGTTCATGTCTTCCACCCATTTCTTGACTGGATTATTTGTTCTTTGGGTGTTGAGTTTGATAAGTTCTTTATACATTTTGGATACAAGCCCTTTATCTGATCTGTCATTTGTAAATATCTTCTCCCATTCTGTTAGTTGTCTTTTGGTTTTGTTAACTGTTTACTTTGCTGTGCAAAAATTTTATCTTGATGGAATCCCAAAGGTTCATTTTTGCCCTTGCTTCCCTTGCCTTTGGCGATGTTTCTAGGAAGAAACTGCTGCCGCTGAGGTCAAAGAGGTTGCTGCCTGTGTTCTCCTCTAGGATTTTGATGGATTCCTGCCTCACATTTAGGTCTTTCATCCATTTTGAGTCTATTTTTGTGTGTGGTGTAAGGAAATGATCCAGGTTCATTCTTCTGAATGTGGCTGTCCAATTTTCCCAACACCATTTGTTGAAGAGACTGTCTTTTTACCATTGGACATTTTCTCCTGCTTTGTCGAAGATGAGTTGACCCTAGAGTTGAGGGTCCATTTCTGGGCTCTCTATTCTGTTCCATTGATCTATGTGTCTGTTTTTGTGCCAGTACCATACTGTCTTGATGATGACAGCTTTGTAATAGAGCTGGAAGTCCGGAATTGTGATGCCGCCAGCTTTGCTTTTCTTTTTCAACATTCCTCTGGCTATTCGGGGTCTCTTCTGGTTCCATACAAATTTTAGGATTATTTGTTCCATTTCTTTGAAAAAACTTGATGGTATTTTGATAGGGATTGCATTAAATGTGTACATTGCTCTAGGTGGCATTGACATCTTCACAATGTTTGTTCTTCCAATCCATGAACATGGAACGTTTTTCCATTTCTTTGTATCTTCTTCAGTTTCTTTCATGAGTATTTTATAGTTTTCTGAGTACAGATCCTTTGCCTCTTTGGTTAGATTTATTACTAGGTATCTTACGGTTTTGGGTGCAATTGTAAATGGGATCGACACCTTGATTTGTCTCTCTTCTGTCTTGTTGGTGTATAGGAATGCCACTGATTTCTGTGCATTGATTTTATATCCTGCTACTTTACTGAATTCCTGTATGAGTTCTAGCAGTTTTGGGGTGGAGTCTTTTAGGTTTTCCACATACAGTATCATATCATCTGCAAAGAGTGAGAGTTTGACTTCCTCTTTGCCGATTTGGGTGCCTTTGATTTCTTTTTGTTGTCTGATTGCTGTGGCTAGGACTTCTAATACTATGTTGAATGGCAGTGGTGAGAGTGGACATCCCTGCCGCGTTCCTGACCTTAGGGGAAAAGCTCTCAGCTTTTCCCCATTGAGAATGATATTCGCTGTAGGTTTTTCATAGATGGCTTTTATGATATTGAGGTATGTACCCTCTATCCCTATACTCTGAAGAGTTTTGATCCAGAAAGGATGCTGGACTTTGTCAAATGCTCTTTCTGCATCTATTGAGAGGATCATATGGTTCTTGTTCTTTCTTTTATTAATGTATTGTATCACACTGATTGATTTGCAGACGTTGAATCAACCTTGCAGCCCAGGAATAAATCCCACTTGGTCATGGTGATTAATCCTTTTAATGTACTGTCGGATCCTATTGGCTAGTATTTTGGTGAGAATTTTTGCATCCATGTTCACCAGGGATATTGGTCTATAATTCTCCTTTTTGATGGGGTCTTTGTCTGGTTTTGGGATCAAGGTAATGCTGGACTCATCAAATGAGTTTGGAACTTTTCCTTCCATTTCTATTTTTTGGAACAGCTTCAGAAGAAGAGGTATTAATTCTTCTTTAAATGTTTGGTAGAATTCCCCTGGGAAGCCATCTGGCCCTGGGCTCTTGTTTGTTGGGAGATATTTTGATTACTGTTCAATTTCCTTACTGGTTTTGGGTCTGTTCACGTTTTCCATTTCTTCCTGGTTCAGTTTTGGTAATTTATACTTTTCTAGGAATGCATCCATTTCTTCCAGATTGTCTAATTTGTGGCATATAGTTGCTCATATTATTGCTCTTATAATTGTTTGTATTTCTTTGGTGTTCATTGTGATCTCTCCTCTTTCATTCATGATTTTATTTATTTGGGTCATTTTTCTTTTTGGTAAGTCTGGCCCAAGGTTTATCAATCTTGTTAATTCTTTCAAGGAATCAGCTCCTAGTTTCATTGATCTGTTCTACTGTTCTTTTGGTTTCTATTTCATTGATTTCTGCTCTGATCTTTATTATTTCTCTTCTCCTGCTGGGTTTAGGCTCTATTTCCTGTTCTTTCTCCAGCTCCTATAGGTGTAGGGTTAGGTTGTGTATTTGAGACCTTTCTTGTTTCTTGAGAAAGGCTTGTATTGCTATATACTTTCCTCTTAGGACTACCTTTGCTGCATCCCAAAAATTTTGAACAGTTGTGTTTTCATTTTCACTGGTTTCCATGAATTTTTTTAATTCTTCTTTAATTTCCTGGTTGACCCATTCATTCTTTAGTAGAATGCTCTTTAGCCTCCATGCATTTGAGTTCTTTCCAACTTTCCTCTTGTGATTGAGTTCTAGTTTCAAAGCACTGTGGTCCAAAAATATGCAGGGGATGATCCCAATCTTTTGGTACTGGTTGAGATCTGATTTGTCACCTAAGATGTGATCTCTTTTGGAGAATGTTCCATGGGCACTAGAGAAGAATGTGTATTCTATTGCTTTAAGGATAGAATGTTCTGAATTTATCTGTGAAGTCCATTTGGTCCAGTGTGTCATTTAAAGCCTTCACTTCCTTGTTGATCTTTTGCTTAGATGATCTGTCCATTTCAGTGAGGGGGATGTTAAAGTCCCCTACTATTATCGTATTGTTGTCAATGTGTTTCTTTGATTTTGTTATTAATTGGCTTATATAATTGGCTACTCCCATGTTCGGGGCATAGATATTTACAATTGTTAGATCTTCTTGTTGGATAGACCCTTTAAGTAGGATATAGTGTCTTTCCTCATCTCTTATTATAGGCTTTGGTTAAAAATCTAATTTGTCTGATATAAGGATTGCCACCCCAAGTTTCTTTTGAAGTTCATTAGAATGGTAAATGGTTTTCCAACCCCTCACTTTCAATCTGGAAGTGTCCTTGGGTCTAAAATGAGTCTCTTGCAGGCAGTATATTGATGGGTCTTGTTTTTTTATCCAATCTGATACCCTGTGTCTTTTGACTGGGGCATTTAGCCCATCTACATTCAGGGTAACTATTGAAAGATATGAATTTAATGCCATTGTATTGCCTGTAAGGTAACTGTTACTGTATATTGTCTGTGTTCCTTTCTGGTCTATGTTACTTTTAGGCTCTCTCTTTGCTTAGAGGACCCCTTTCAATATTTCTTGTAGGGCTGGTTTGGTGTTTGCAAATTCTTTTAGTTTTTTTTTGTCCTGGAAGCTTTTTATCTCTCCTTCTATTTTCAATGACAGCTAGCTGGATATAGTATTCTTGGCTGCATATTTTTCTCATTTGGTGCTCTGAATATATCATGCCAATCCTTTCCGGCCTTCCAGGGCTCTGTGGATAGATCTGCTGCCAGTCTAATGTTTCTACCATTGTAGGTTACAGACCTCTTGTCCTGAGCTGCTTTCAGGATTTTCTCTTTGTCTCTGAGACTCGTTAAGTTTTACTGTTAGATGTTGGGTGTTGACCTATTTTTACTGATTTTGAAAGGGGTTCTCTGTGCCTCCTGGATTTTGATGCTTGTTTCCATCCCCAGATTAGGGAAATTCTCCACTATAATTTGCTCCAATATACCTTCTGCCCTTCTCTCTCTTTCTTCTTCTTCTGGGATCCCAATTATTCTAATATTGTTTCATCTTATGGTATCAATTATCTCTCAAATTCTGCCCTCATGATCCAGTAGTTGTTTATCTCTCTTTTTCTCAGCTTCTTTATTCTCCATCCTTTGGTCTTCTGTATCACTAATTCTCTCTTCTGCCTCATTTATCCTAGCAGTTAGAGCCTCCATTTTTTATTGCACCTCATTGATAGCCTTTTTGATTTTGACTTGGTTAGATTTTAGTTCTTTTATTTCTCCAGAAAGGGATTCTCTAGTATCTTCCATGCCTTTTTCAAGCCCAGCTAGTATCTTTATAATTGTCATTCTGAACTCTAGTTCTAACATTTTACTAATGTCCATATTGATTAGATCCCTGGCAGTCAGTACTGCCTCTTGTTCTTTTTTTTTTTTTTTTTAAGGTGAGTTTTTCTGTCTTGTCATTTTGTCCAGAGGAGAATAGATGAATGAGAGAACAACACGCTAAAAGGGTAACAATGACCCCAGAAAAATATACACTAAGCAAATCAGAAGAGACCCAAAACCAGGGAGAAAGAAAGAGAAAGAAGAAAAAAAAGAATATGATCAGGCTGGTGAATAGATCAGATCCACACACTAGGTTTTGGGTGTATTTTGGTCTGTTAGAAGAATCTGCCTCCCAAAATTTTAAAGAAAGAAAAACTTATATATGTACAAAAATAAGGGTAAATGTGATGAAGGGATGGAATATGACTGTAAAGATGAAAATTATAAAAGATTTTATAAAAGGAGTTGATAAGTTGATTGAAAAAAGAAAGAAGAAAAATTTTTTTAAAAGGTGGGGGAGAGAATGTGATCAGGCAGGAGACTAGAACAGAGCCATACACTAGAGATTTAGGGCATATTTTGGTCTGTTAGAAGAAAGTATATCCTAAAATATTAAAGAGAGAAAAACTTATATATATACAAAAAACAAGGTTAACTACAATGAAGGGATAGAATATGACTCTAAAAATGAAAAATAAAAAAGATTTTTAAAAAAGGGATTGATAAGATGTTGGTTGAAAAAGGGAAAAAGAAAAATTCAAAAAAAAGAAAAAGAAAAAAGAAAATTAAAAAAATTACCTTTGAAAGACTAAAGAATCAGGGGGGGAAAGCCATGAATTCTATGTGCAGTATTCCCCTAATGCTGGAGTTCTGCTGTTCTCGTTGATCAGTAAACTTGGTCTTGGCTGGCTGTTCGTGCTGATCTTCTGGGGGAGGGGCCTGTTGCCATGGTTCCCAAATGTCTTTGCCGGAGGCAGAATTGCCCCGCCCTTGTCGGTCGGGGCTAAGCAAGCTGCTCGGGTTTGCTCTCGGGAGCTTTTGTTCCCTGCAAGCCTTCCGTACAGCTTTGGAGGACCAGGGTGAAAATGGCGGCCTCCCAGTCTCCACCCCGGAGGAGCCGAGAACTTGGGGCCCCACTCCTCAGTGCACCCCCAGAGAAAAGCAGTCAATCACTCCCATGTCCCCGGTCTCCGGCCACACTCCGTGCTCACCCGGCCTGTGAAGGAGCGTTTCTATCTCTGGCACCCGACCCCGTGTGGAGTCTCCAAACCCAGCAGATCCCTGTGGTGCGCTCCCGCGCTGCTCCTCCCGGGGGAGGAAGGGGAGTCTCCCCGGATCTGCCGCCTGTTGGGTCCCTGCTGGAGGAGCAGTGGCCCGACTGGGCCACGGATCACGGTTTATGGCCACCCCAAGCTGAGAGCCCGCGCCTCAGCTCCGTCTCTGCAGCCGGCTTCCCCGCTCCGATCCCTGGGAGCTCTGCTGCACTCAGGCACCCCCTGGTCTTTCTGTGACCCCGAGGGTCCTGAGACCACACTGTCCCGCGAGGATTCCACCCCCCGCTTAGCCACTGCAGCGACGTCCCTCCGCGGAGCCAACTTCTAAAAGTTCCGATTCTGTGCTCCGCGGCTCTAGCACTTGGCAGAAGCGGCTGATGGAGGCCCCCTCCCCCGCCGTCTATCCTCCCGAATATCGCCTCAGATTCACTTCTCGGCAAGTCCTACCTTCCAGAAAGTGGTCGCTTCTCTGTTCAGAGAGTTGCTGCTCTTTTCTTCAATCTTCAGAAGGTTTGATCCCTATCCAGCTGAATTCCTGAGACCAGACGAAATTTAGTTCTCCTACTCCTCCGCCATCTTGCTCCTCCCCCCTCTATCAAATTCTTAATGGGAAAACAAAATAAAAATAATAACTCAAAAGCTTGGTCTGAGAAGAGAAGGAATGAATGTGAAGCACCTAACCCATCACGTGGCACATAGTAATCTCTCAGTTAGCTGCTGTGTTGCTATAGAAATCAACCATGTGCCCAAACAGATCTTTTTAAAGATTCTAGAGTAAATAAAGGGGAAAGACCTCAAGATCAGTTTGTCACATTTGATGCCAAGCACTGTATTTTCTGGAGAATTTTAAATTCTACAGGTGGTTTTATTTCTCTGAATGGTTTTGGAACAATATCCCTTCAGCTAAGGAATCGTCCTAAATACGATATATTCCCACTTGTATCCTCTAAGCTGTTGAGTTAATCCTATGTCTACCACTTACACATTGACCCGGCCTATTTCTGGAAATGTTCTGCAGGTTATCATAACAAGAACAAGAATAATCAATAAAATAAGCAGGCACAGTTGTTTGGTTTAATCACCAGGACCAGGATCGTAAATGGCAACAGCTCAGAACATCCAGTTCCTCCTTTTTCCCCAGCGCTCGTGGCCTGATTCATGCATCTGACACAATTTCCCTGATCCCCTGCCATCTCCCTCCATGTGCGCCCTGAGAGTCTCCCATCTTCTCCATGGAATATGTCTGGAAACCAATTATCATCTCCCTTTTGTTCCTGCACTGTCTTGTAGAAGAAAGGAAATTATACCTTAGAGCCGTTCTTTTTTTTTTTTTCAATAAAATAGCATTTAGTCATGAAATTAGTGCTTTTAAGATTGGATTATCTTATTCTGAAAGGCCTCATAGTTGTTGGACTTCTCAGGACAGCTTCATGATCTCCTTCCCATGTTTCAGCTTCTCCTGTTCTGTGTTTTGTTGTGGTCATCATTGTTTTGTTTCTGTCTTTTGTTGAATAACATTGAAGAGTGTATTTTCTTGATTCAGGTCATAGTTGATTTAAAACAAAACAAAACAAAAGACCCAGAGTACATCCAGAAGATATATACCAACTAAAATATTAATCACATGTATGTTTCTTATGATCTCATGCACGTCTATTACATGCACATAAGCACGCTGTCCCAAGTACATTCATGGGGCAGGTGGGTGAAATATGCCTCCAGGTTTTTCTTGAGCACTCTGCAAGAGCCTGACTCTCCCCACTCTTCTTCTGAGTGGTCATTGTGGCCTCAGACTCTTCAGAGACTCACATGGATCTGTGGGCATCGAGGTGGACTCCACCAACACCAGTGTGTCTATCGTTGACCCAACGTTTGCCTTCACACTGCCTCTGCATATTCATAGCTGGACAAACACATTTTAGGGATGTTTTGAATGAAGCAGAAAGGCATAAGCTGCCTCCATAATGCCTTCAATTCTTCACCTTTGGAAAAAGTTCTATATTAAGGTGATTTGTCTCCAAGAGGCCCCACTTACATCTAACTGCCTTTCCTGGAAGGGATAACAACAGTGCTTCTGAATCTGACAGCACCTTATAATCACTCAGATTCTGGACAAATCCTGGCACCCAAGCCCCACTCCAGTGATAGTACACCAGATTCTCTGAGCTGTGTCTTGTACATTCATTGTCTTGTACAACTCTGCAGAAGATCAGAGTGTACAGTCAGGGTTGAGAACCACTGGATTAAGAGTTACAAGAAATTACATTTCTCAGTGCCAAAGCTGTCAGATGGGCTCATTGTAACCTAGGAAAATCGAAACTTGTCTTGGAAGGCTGGGACCCCAGGAGGACGAGTTTGGTGGGGAGCACGGGGCCAGAGCACAAGGAATGGCAGCCCCAGTGAAGGACAAGAAGGATAAACTGGGAGATGGAGATTTTCAGCAAAAGTTGTACACTATGATTTCATAAGCATGTATCTATTTAATCCTTACAACAATCATTTGAAGAAAGAAGGCCATTCACGTTGTCAGAGCCCCTTCATGAACCTGGCATTTATATGTTTCTTGTTGAATTTTTTCAAATGCCAGCTTCAGTAGGACCCACTGCCCCTTTCTCAGAGAGCAAGCTGTGGCTTGGGGCAAACCCCAATGCTCTGATTCCACCATCTTCTTCTCCTGTCCTGATCAGAGAGAGCTCAGCCTGAAGCCTCGGGGCCTATAGGATGTGCCAGCAGGGGAAATCTCTGACAGTGCGAGTGGGACAGTTTCTGCAGCCCAGGAGAGGTGATTGGCAGCTGGGAGCTCCCATGTCTGGGGGAGGTTGGTGGCAGATGTCTCCAATTAGCAAGACTGCACTGAGCGCTGATGAAGATTGCTGTAGGTTTTGTGGATATCGCAGTGAGCAGAACAGACCAATCCTGCCTTCTTAGAGTATACTTTCTACAAAGGGAGGTCAACAAACAAAAGTTAATAAAATATATGGTATGCCAGTGGCTAAGAAAGATCTCGACAGGGGGTATAGGGAACCAAAGGCGAGAGATTGGGTGCAGGTTGCAGTCTTAAAGCATTTTCAGGGGTAACACCTGATGCGGGAAGTGCAAGCCCCCATCTACCTCAGGGGCAAGCATCCTAGATGGACAAAAGGGAGGAAAAGCCTGGGATAAGAGTGTGGACTGTTCTGGAAACAGCAGGGAAGCTGAGGTGGGGACTGGAAGAGAGAGCCAGGGGATGTGGGACAGGAGAAGTGTGGCCCCATCACGGAAGGCCCTGTAGGCCACCAGAAGGACTCTGGCTTTTCTTCTAGCTGAGAGAGAAAACCACACCCAGGAGGGTTTTCAGATCCAGGGTGTCTTTTATTTTTTTTAATAATTTTTTATTGTTGTGTTAATCACCATACATTACATCATTAGTTTTTGGTGCAGTGTTCCATGATTCATTGTTTGTTCATAACACCCAGGGCTCCACGCAGAATGTGCCCTCTTTAATACCCATCACCAGGCTAACCCATCCCCCCACCCCCCTCCCCTCTAGAACCCTCAGTTTGTTTTTCAGAGTCCATCGTCTCTCATGGTTCATCTCCCCCTCCGATTCCCCCCCCTTCATTCTTCCCCTCCTGCTATCTTCTTCTTTTTCTTTTTTCTTAAAATATGTTGCGTTATTTGTTTCAGAGGTACAGATCTGTGATTCAACAGTCTTGCACAATTCACAGCGCTCACCGTAGCACATACCCTCCCCAATGTCTATCACCCAGCCATCCCATCCCTCCCACCCCCAACCACTCCAGCAACCCTCAGTTTGTTTCCTGAGATTAAGAATTCCTCATATCAGTGAGATCATAGGATACATGTCTTTCTCTGATTGACTTATTTCACTCAGCATAATACCCTCTAGTTCCATCCACGTCGTTGCAAATGGCAAGATCTCATTCCTTTTGATGGCCGCATAATATTCCATTGTGTATTTAGACCACAGCTTCTTTATCCATTCATCTGTCGATGGACATCTGGGCTCTTTCCACAGTTTGGCTATTGTGGACATTGCTGCTATAAACATCGGGGTGCACGTACCCGAGATCCAGGGTGTCTTTACAGAATCTCTCTGGCTGGTGGACAGAGAGTAGACCACTGTGGGGAGAGGGGAGGGTGTGGGCCAGGGGGCATTGCAGTCATTCAGGTTCTGCAAGTGATGGGGCTCAGCCCAGAGCTGTGCTGGTAGATGGGGAGAGAGGTGATCATGATCTGATTCTTGATGTTTGGAAAATGTTCTGGAGGGATGTTTACAGCTCTTTCATGGAGGGCCACTGCCTGCATGCCAGGCCATGCACCTCTGTGAACTTTGCCACATTCTTTTCTATCCTTGTGGTTTTGCAAAGAAGAGGGCACCACCCCCATCTCCTGGATAAGGAAATGCAGCTCAGAGAGATTCTGGGACCTGCTTGCAAGGCCCCTGTCAGGCTCCGGCCACAGGTCTGACTCTCAGTCCGGTCCTCTTGCAACAACAACAGGCTGCCTCCACTCCAAAGTCTGCAACAAATTTAAGACTTTTGGAATTTCTTATTGCATCAGCATAAATATTATTAAATTTCCCATAAACTCAAATTTTGTCTATTTAAAAAGAGTATGAATCTTTCTTTTTAGAAACTGAGGTGGTTAAGATTAATGACCAAGCATAAAATTTTACAAGCAATTATTATAGTTTACAGTGCCTTCTTTGGCTGCCTGACATGCTACCATCTTTTCTTTCCCTTGTTTGTCAGAGTGGTTTTGCACACCACTGACCAAGACCTTGAGGGCCAGGGAAGTTTGGAGCAAGGCCATTGGTGAACCTGTATTTTTAACTTCCGCTTTAGGGATGGAATCTCATCATCAAAGCTTGCTGACATTTACTCATCTTGCATTAGTGATACAGCATGGTGCATTTTCCATTCTCATTAGCTGTGCTTGATAGAATCTTTAGGAAAGAACATAATTCTCTGTTTCAACAAAATTAAGTCATTTTTTTGTTGTTGCTGTTTTGTGACAGGTGACATGAAAACCTGCATTATGCGTGTGTGTGTGTGTGTGTGTGTGTGTGTGTGTCCCATCCTAATTTGGGGGCCCTTTCTGACTTTTGGCCTCTGTGGTTTCCTGCTTCCTGTGTCCTGGAACCCCAGACACCGAGCTATAAGCCCACACCTCCAGCCCCTCCTGCAGGATCTCTCCTTTTGAGCAGGATTGCTTGGCACCCAGGTTCCCCGGGTGTTCCCCAAGTCTTATCTCAAAGTTTGAACCCTCCTCTATAGCCTCCTTCCAAATTCTCTTCTCAACCTCTGGTTCTTTCTTTTTTTGGTTGCTCCCAAACTAACAAGCTGGAACAAAAGTAACTACAGTAGGGTAGAAAGGGGTTCTGTTCATCAGGACGGAGAGGTTGTGTGTGACAGCAGCACATTCAGATAGCTGGAGCAAAAGGGTATTTTTTGACCCCCATACCCAGGATATCCAAGGGTGCATCTGGCTTTAGACCAGCCAGGTCCCAGATTCAAAGAATTGCTCTTTCTGCTCCCCCTTTGTATGGTGGCCTCATTCTCTTCTTCTGTACAGACTTTCTCACAACAGCACAAACCGCCACCTAGCATCATCACCAATGGCGAAAACCCTCCCCCACCCCCACGAGCTCTCGAAGAAAACCCCGGGGAGAATAATGTTTGATCCAACATTGGGCCAATGCCCATAAATGATGCCATCGAAGACCAGATAGATTCAGTTTGGCCAGAGGCACATCCCTTTGTGGGTGGGGTCATGGCACACTGATGTGGCATTAGCTGACTGTCATGGGGCAGGTGGGAGGGCTGATACCGGAAGGGGTGGGCAGTCTAGTAGGTAATCTACAGCTACTAACCTTCCCTACAGTTATAACTGCATACACAGCTCTAGAATTTCATTTGAGGGGAACTCAGTGTTGGGGGGACAGATGCCAGCACTTCTGTTCAACTTTAATTCAATTTATCCAGCAGGTCTTGAGCACCTACCATTATGGCCCCACATTGTACCAGATACACAGAGAAGATAAAATGATGACTAGAACACTGACCGTACCTCAAGGAGTCTGTTCCTTAGGAGGGGGTCTTCTTATAAGGATTGATCGATTTGCATGCCTCCCTTTGATGCTAACTAAGACAAAGGAGAAATAGCCCCAAGTGTTACTACTCCATCTCATGAATTATTTTTCCAAGGCAATAAAATTTGAAGATTGCAATTAGTTAACCATTATGAAGACAAATCTGCAAATATTTCTCTCACTGTGGTGACATTTAAAACGCTTCCTGCTCTACCAGTCAATTGGATTTTTTTTTCCCCATCTTCTCATAATGGCTAATTGCTAAGCAATTGATTGAATCTCCTTTGTTACTACATAATTACTAAGCTGGCCCACACAACTGCCCTGACCATTTCTCAATCTACTCATTTTGGTCACCTAAAGGGCAGGTTTGGGTAGGAATGTTCTTATTTGGTTAATCTCTTTGCAAATTATAGATCAGATTGCCGAATGTAGTGATTCAGAGCAAAGTTTCAAAGGGCAGAAAAGCTTAAGTGATCCTCAGGGAAGGTTTGCTACCCTGCCTAAGCTCAGGATTTTTACATGTAATATGGAGATAGTAAGAATCTACCTTGTAAAGTTTTGGGGAGGGTCGCATGAGATAAGACATTTTAAGTGTTTATCACCACTGGGACATAATCTTGTAATAAATCATAGGTGCTCGTGTTTCATCTAGGCTGCTGCTGATGCAGTCTTAGGGGAACTTGGTCAAAATTCTTCAACGATCTGTGACTCAGGTCCCCATTCTGTAAAATGGGGATGATAAAGCCACCTGCTTCACAGAGTTTATTTGATGACAAAAAAAAACATAGAAAGGTGGGGTGCCTGGGTGGCACAGTTGGATGGTTAAGCCTCCAACTCTTGATTTCAGGTCAGGTCATGATCTCAGGGTCATGAGACGGAGCCCCAAGACAGGCTCCACACTCAGCAGGGGGTCTGCTTCTATTCCTCCCTCTCTCCCTCTCCCCTCCTTCGCTCACACTCATGTGATCTCTCTCTCTCTCTCTCTCTCTCTCTCAAATAAATCTTTAAAAAAAAAGAGAGAGATAGAAAAGCATATGGGATTAATGTGAAGGTCAAAAGGGATGGGAAAGGCACATGAAGCAGCAAGCCCAGCACCCATCAGCACTGACTTCTCAGTTGCTGTTAAGTTACTCACAGCACCTGGAGCAGCGCCTGCTACACGCTCAGGTGAGAGCCTTTCCTCGGGCTCCTAAACCCTCGGAAATGAAACTGCAAATACGGGCATGGCGTCTTGTGTGTCCACGGCATTCCTCCTTCACCCGTGTGTGCTCACAGTGTTCAACAGGTAACTGCTGAGTGTGGAATACACGTCGGGTCGGTGCTGTGGGTTCATCTCTGTAGAGAATATGGGGGAGGAGGGGAGTACAGGGTCGTCTTCCTTGAGCTGTTTGGAGTTGTGGCCTTTGGATGAATTGCTCAAGATGATCCCAGTGGTTTTTTGACATTTCTGGCTATTATCACAAGATGAGATCTTGCTTATGGTGCTTTGTTGATTCTAACTTTCTCCCCATATAAAAAAGGACGTCATGCTCTGAGAAAAGTAATTTCCCCAGAGCCATATCCAAAGAAGAAATGTGAACGAGGGCAGTAGCAGGAGCTGAGTTCCTGTGGTTAATTGCACGGACTCAGATTTGGCCGTCCCGTGTTGCCGTGTTTCACAGGGAGCTGGAAATGTGGGACTGTGTGGGTATTTGTGTGGTGTGTCACCTGAGCCAGCCCCATGGATAAGTTCTGGAAGGTTGAGAGGACTTTCGTTTCAAGTTGGCCCCGAATGTGTACACCAGTGCAGTGTTGCCCCGACTAGTGCCCAATAAGTGTGGATAGGCTGAGAACTATATGAGACACAGAGGAAACAATACATTCAAAAGGAGCTCTGATTTTCCCTGCAGAGTTTAAATGGTGCACATGCCTTTACCCCCAAACCCACAGAAACCATCGCTTAAAGGAATATTGAAACTGTGTGTTTTTTAGTGGGATATTTGGCCAAGATGGAGGCTTCTGTGGGGGTTATAAGTGGAATGTTGGTGTCAAAGGGCACATACCTAGCTGCCTGCCTCGCTTGGTGAGCCAAGTGTTTCTGCCGGGACAGGTGCCACTGCGAACTGAAGTAGAGTCAGCATCCACAGAATTGTGGAAGTTATGCTTGAAGAAAAGGTGGCAGGGTGTTCTTGATAATAGCTACCTTGCTAACAGATGTTGAGCCAGCCCAGGTGCCAGCTCTTTACCTACATTATGTCTATTTTAATATTTAAACGACCCTCTCCGTGGGTATTATCCCCATTTTACAGTGGAAGGAGCTGAGGGTTGGAGAGATTCGTAGTGTGTTCTCTGACACACAGGTAATTACATGGCTGAGCGAGAACTTGAACCCCCAGCTCTACGTTGCCCGCTGTGTTCTCTTAACTCCACACGTGGACACAGGGCAAGGATTGTTCATATTCTCTTTCTCCGGCTTTGGGGCAGGAGAGCTCTATTTTTCTGGAGCAGGCCCCACATTCTCTGCAGGTCAGAGGATATGAGACTCCATTCCCAGTGGAAGCAAGCAAGGATCTCCCAGAGACGTTTTCCCACAATTTCCGCATTCCATTCATCTGTGCAAGAGTGTTGTTCAAAAACAGAGAGCTTCCCCTGAAAGTAATAAATTAAAAGCAAGAAAACAGAGGGCTTGAGGGTTCCTATCTTCGGCACTTGGTTGATTCATTGCTGTATCTGCTTCTAACTTAAATCACTGGCTCCTTTTCTGTCTTGCTCTGCAGCTTCACTAAGGGGTGGTAGAAACAGAACCCGACCCAGCATCATACCAGCCTCACTTTGCTTGACCGCTCTTCTTGGAAAATCCACTCCAGCCGTTTAGTGTTTGACTTCCTCCTCTGTGAAATGGAGCTAGCAATGCCTCTTTAGATTATGAAAATAATATAATACAAGAGAAGCCCCTAGCAAGTTGTCCCAAAGCAGACAATTAATATCAATCTCTCTCTGATTTGTCCCTTGTCCCCACAAGATGGGGAGGGAAAATGAAAAAGAATAAAATATTTCCATTAGAAATGCTGCCATTCAGGGGTGCCTGGGTGGCTCAGTTGGTAAGCATTGGACTCTTGATTTTGGCTCAGGTCATGATCTTTTTTTTTTTTATGTTATGTTAATCACCATACTTTACATCATTAGTTTTTGACGTCGTGTTCCATGATTCATTGTTTGTGTATAACACCCAGTGCTCCATTCAGTACGTGCCCTCTTTAATACCCGTCACCAGGCTAACCCATCCCCCCACCCCTCAGGTCATGATCTTGGAGCCATGGGATTGAGCCCCGCATTGGGCCCCACACTGGCTATGGAGCCTGCTTAAGGTTCTCTTTCTCCCTCCCCCTCTGCCCCTCCCCCCTCTAAAAAAAGGAAAGAAAAGAACATTGCCATTCACACAAGGAATATTTTTTCTGCATTGCAGTGTTTATAGTTTCTATGATTCTCCACCTTACAATCCTCCAGGATACCTCATCCCGATATCTGACAGTGTGAAGAGCAGTTAGATCAGTTTTGTTTTTGTTTTTTTTTCTAAATAACATAATGTTGGCATGGCCCAGGAGGCCTTGGGCTTTCCTTTCTTCTGGCTCCAGCCCTTGCAGGATTCAAGTGCACCCCAAGATGGCCACAGAGGTCACCTCTGTCCTGAGTCCTCAGAAGAACCTTGGCTTTTAGGACTTACAATTTGAGGATGACCACACTTGCTGTTAGCAGTGAAGATCCAGCATAGTTTTAAGAGCAAAATGACTGCATAGAAAGGAAAACCAGGTTGTTTTCCTGTCTCTCTGTGGATCCTCTACTTCCATTAGAGAAAAAGGAGACTACCCAATTAGGAAGGATAGAAACATAAATGGAACTGTGTCAGCCCTCCCAAACTCTCATTGATCATTCCACTGAGCACGTATTGCTCACCTCCCATTCAGGACCATCTCCTATGACATTTTCATGGCCAAACAATAAAGAGATAGATTGAGCTGGTCAGTTTGTCCCTCTCCTTTTCTTGGGTGAAAAGAAGATGATTTAACTAAATCTTTTTTCTTTAGGATGAAAAGAGAGTTTAAAAAAAAAAAAGAATGTTTTAGTAGCAAATAGCTATCCTGAAGTAGATGAAATAGGAATTGATTTTACTTACCTGCCTTCACTGGATAGTTGGGAGGACGACCCAAGAGCATGTATGTGGCGACGCTTTGGGGGGGAGTTGGGCCAGAGCTGGCCAGGCGGGAATTGCAGTCATTATGATTTCAGGAGGCGTGGTTGCTATGTTACTCACTGTCCTCACAATCTGCCTTTTCTTCATTGATGACCATCTCTCCTCCTATGATTTTCAAACCCATAACAAAATAAAATTTTAAAGTTAATGATAATACTTTTCCTATATGGGTAAAAACGTGTGAAGGAATATCCAAACAGAAATAACTGTAAGGATGTTCTTCCTCTTTGTTTGAGTAACCCCACCTTTGGGGGTCTATCTTAAGGAAATAATTCAAATTGCAGAGGATATTCTGTTTTTGCAGGATGGAGTTGGTAGCTTTCTTCACAGTATTCCTTATTGAAAAGAGTCAAACATCCACTATTATTGAGGTGGGTAAATGATGGAATATCTGTTTTAAAATATTGGGTGGCCATTAAAAAGGAGCTAGTGATAATAAGGAAAATGATATATGTGAATATGTGTAGACAGTTAGATAGATAGATAGATAGATGCTTTAAGGCAACTCTTATCAAGATCCCTGCAAGGTTTTCTGTAGGCATAGACGAGCTTATTCTAAATTTTATATGGAAAGACACAGGCCTCAGAATAGTTTAACAATCTTGAAGAAGGATTATTAAGGGGGAAGAATCACCCTGCCTGATGTAAACAGCATATAGCTGTAGTAGTCAAGACAGTGTGGTACAGTAGAGGAAGACCCGTAGATCAGTGGAAGAGAATAAAAAACCCAGGAATAGATCCACACAAATATGTTCCACTGATTCTTTTTTTTTTCATTCTTTTTTTTATTGTTATGTTAATCACCATATATTACATAATTTGTTTTGGTGTACTGTTCCATGATTCATTGTTTGTTCATAACACCCAGTGCTCCATGCAGAACGTGCCCTCCTCAATACCCATCACCAGGCTAACCCATCCCCCCACCCTCCTCCCCTCCAGAAACCTGTTTGTTTTTCAGAGTCCATCATCTCTCCTGGTTCGTCTCCCCCTCTGACTTACTCCCCTTCATTCTTCCTCTCCTGCTATCTTCTTCTTTTTCTTTTTTCTTAAAATATGTTGCGTTATTTGTTTCAGAAGTACAGATCTGTGATTCAACAGTCTTACACAATTCACAGTGCTCACCGTAGCACATATCTTCCCCAATGTCCATCACCCAGCCACCCCATCCCTCCCACCCCCAACCACTCCAGCAGCCCTCAGTTTGTTCCTGAGATTAAGAATTCCTCATATCAGTGAGGTCATATGATACATGTCTTTCTCTGATTGACTTATTTCACTCAGCATAACAGCCTCCAGTTCCATCCACGTCGTTGCAAATGGCAAGATCTCATTCCTTTTGATGGCTGCATAATATTCCATTGTGTATATAGACCACATCTTCTTTATCCATTCATCCGTCGATGGGCATCTTGGCTCTTTCCACAGTTTGGCTATTGTGTTCCACTGATTCTTAAGAGAGAGACAGAAAAGTGATTCCATGGAGGAGGGTTAGGTCCTCCCGCAGATAGGGCTGGAGCACTTGCACTTCTGTAAACAAAAACTGAACCTGAACTTGAACCTCACGCCTTATACAAAAGTTAACTCAAGAAGCATTGTGGATGTAAATGTAAACTGTAAAACCATGAAGCCTTTAGGAACAAATGGGAGAAAACTCTGAGGGATTCAAGGCCAGGCAGAGTCCTTAGTCTCGACACAAAAGGTGAGATTCCTAAAAGGAAAATTTGATAATTTGAGCCTTATCAAAACTTAGACTTTTGATCTGGGAAAAATCTTGTTAAAAGGATGAAAAGACACACTACAAACTGGGAAGAGACACTAACAAACCATGTGTCTGACAAAGGATTCGTATGTGCTGTACTTGAAGATCTCTCAAAATTCAGCAGCAAAAATCCCCATTCAACCTCATTAGGAAATGGGCAAAAGACATGAACAGACATTTCACCAGAGACGATCTATGGATGGCAAGTGAGCACATGAAAAGATGTTTAACCTCATTACCCTGAGGGCAACACAAATTAAAACCACAAAGAGCTATCAGTACACATCTATTAAGATGGTTAAAAAAAAGCCTAGTTACTACAGTCAGTGCCAATGAGGATGCGGGAAACTGCATTGCTCAGAGGCTGCCTGGTGGGAATGCTGAACACTACAACCACACCGGAAACCAGTTCGACAGTTTCTTGTAAAACTAAACATGCAGTTGCCACAAGACACAATAATTGCCCTCCTGGACATTTATCCCAGAGAAATGAAAGCTATGTCCACCCAAAAACCTGTACACATATGTTCATAGCAGCTTTATTCATAATTGCCAGAAACTGAAAACAACTCAGATAACCTTCCGCTGGAACATCCATACCATGGAATTCCGCTCAGCAATAAAATGAATGAATTCTTGAGACACAACTTGGAAGAATCTCCAGGGAATTGGGCTGAGTGAAAAAAAGCCAACCCCAAAGGTTACGTACTGTATGATTTCATTTATGTGACATTTTCTCAATGACAAAATTATGGGAACGGAGAACAAATGAGTGGTTGCCAGGATCTAGGGATGTGGGGGAAAGGTGGTATATGGGAGAGAGGAGGGTATGGTCATAAAATGGCAACGGGGTCGTTGTGATGACAAACTGTTTAGCAACTTAATGGCGGTGGTATCTTCAACCTACACATGTGACAAAATTGCATAGAACTAGATACACACACACACACAAATGAGTACAAATAAAACTGGGGAAATCTGAATAGAATCTGTGGATTGCATCAATGTCAGTATCCCAACTGTGATATTGAACTACAGTTTTACAAAATGTTGGCATTGGGGGAAACTGGGTAAAAGGAATTTCTTGTAACTGCATGTGAATCTACGATTATCTCAAGATTAAAAAAATTAAAAATATATTTATGCAGTGGTATGCACTTAAAAGATGAGAGAAGCATGGGTGGCTCGGTTGGTTAAGCATCCAGCTCTTGATTTTGGTTCAGATCATGATCTCAGGGTCCTGGGATTGAGCCCCACATTGGGCTCCACACTCAGCATGGAGTCTGCTGGAGATTCTTTCTCCCTCTGCCCCTCCCCCTGCTCACATTCTCTCTCTCTCTTTCTCTCTCTCTCTCAAAATAAATAAATCTTAAAAAAAAAAAGACTGGAGGGAAGTCATCGATATTTTAAAATAGTTATAACATCTAGCATCCAGTTGAAACATACAGCACATTGTTCTTCTAGCTTTTACTTTGATTTGCTTTCCAGATTTTACGTAGTGTACCTATGTTAGTTTTGTAAAGGGGATAAAAGTACACCTGATTTTTTATCTAAAAAGAAACTTCATTTCAACTGCAACAACTCACAGTCATATTTCTAGTTTATTCTGAAACCATCTCCTCGTTCCTTCTTCTCCTACCCCCCAAGTGTAAAGGGAGAGCATGCACATGTACACACACTACACCCACAGGCATACGACATTATGACCTGTAAGAATAAATCAGCTGGTAGTTGGTGCTCAAAACTTAATGCCAACCATTTGCCACTAACGATGCATGAACCGTTGTTAGCTGTGACAGACGTGTGCCCTGGAGGCTGAGAAGTTGGATGTCTCATTGTGGCTTCCATTTGTGGTTCACATCCCAAGTCCAGTGTAGAGACAGGAGGTGCGTCTTGATGGATAATAAAAGAGTAGAGATTTGGACAAAGAAAATAATGAGAAAGCAATTATTTAGCAACCTATTTCACCCTTTCCACCTCACTGGGTGGCCCCCATCCTTTGGTGCAGACATAATTTGAAGAACCCAGAGCATATGATTGGTAGTAATTGAAAAAATTCATAGGATGGGAACAGGGCTCAGGAGCCTATAAAAGATTCAAGTCCTACTTCCCCTTAGGAGAGAGGTATCCAACCAGTATTAATATTTTAGAAATACGAGAAGGTAGAAGAGGAACCATTATTCATCACTAGCACCTCCATGGTACTAAAATTAAATAATGGATTTTTTTTAAAGACAGAATTGCTAGAGTTGTGGAACTATAAAAAATATTCCTCTCTTGGGGAAGCTGCATTTTTTGCTTTTATCTTTTCTTCTCCTCTTGAGAACATTTTGATTTACTTCTGTGATAAGCTTATAACAACTAAGGAACTTGGGAGGCGGGATGAGCTAGGCTGGGAGGGAGGGGGTTTAGGCAGCTGACAAATGAGCCTGTGTAAATTTGTTTGGCTTCAAGTCAGAAAGCTCCAGGACTGTGCATGCATTCATTTTCCACTGCATAGCATGTATATCTGCACATATGGGCTGGGGCCCTGGGCCCTGTAATAGTGAGCACCCACTGTGCCATGCAGGCTTGGCGTCTGAGCATGCTTATGTGCTCAACAGGAGCCCTGTGAAGAAGACCCAGCTATCCCCTTCCTAATCCAGCGAAAGCCTTGCCTAATCCAGCGAAAGCCTTGAAAACCCCAGCCCTGCTCCTCGAGGATGCATCTGGTCTAGCTGTGAGGAACTGAGCAGCCAGGAGTTGGTGTCACACCAGCATATGAAGCTTTGGATCGACTCAGTCGGTCTCCGAGGTCTCCATGTCTGGCTGTGCCCCCAGAACCAGCTGTGTAACCCAGTTGGACAAATGACTTTACTCTCCTGACTCTCACTTTCCCTACCTCTGCAATAGCAATAACACTAACTACCTGGCAAAATATACGTAAAGCTTTAGCATGTTGCCTGACATTTATAAGACCTTGATGAAGCAATTATTATCTAGGATGAAACTTGAAGATTTTAAAAAATCCTCTTAATTATAAACTTACTCTTCCTCATATTGACATGTTGCTGTGTTTAGATACACTCAGATGTAATTGTTAGTATTTGTTGAGTGCCTATGGGGTGCCCGCCACAGTACCCTGTGCTCACCAGGACCTCGGGAGCTCGGATCTCTCATCCTCATTGAAATGAAGAAGGAACTGATGTTCAGAGGGGTGAAAGGTTCACTCAACATCAAACCCAAGGACAAATTAGAGCCAGAGTATAAGCTGACCTCAAACCATTTTCTAAACCACTGCAATGCCGAGGCAGGAGTGGTAGATATTGCTTAGCACCCAGAGATATGAAGTCCAGGGAATGGAAGAGAATCCTTGCCCCGCAATGGGTCAAGAGTGGCTGAGTTGGGTTTAAACAGAGATCCCTGGATGGTGTCTCATTCCTTGCCTGACTTCATGCAGTGCTGATCCACACGTGTTCAGGACTGCTCCAAGCTTCAGACTCAAGGGACCATAGCAGCAAGGAGTGAGAAACAACCTCAGAGTCTTTCTGATACTGGTCACCCTTACAGCACCTGTACCAGAGGGTGGTGAGAGCCTGGACACCACAGTGGCAGGCTTCTCTGTCACCAGGCAGCTGATGCCATCAGCTAATATTCTCCAACCTTAGAATGTTTCTCTTCTTTTAAGCTGAAATCTGTCTGTTCAGTAACTTATGTTGATTGGCTTTCCTGAAACAGCAAAACTAAGCCAATCTCCTCTTCTCTAGGTCTTTAGGTGATGCCCAAGACTATGCCTCCTGCCCCCCCTTTTCTACATTTCTAATCATTTAAGGGGTCTCACTGTGTTAATCTTACATAGAACAGACCACCTTGGGACACCTGAGTGGCTCAGTCGGTTAAGCGTCTGACTCCTTATTTTGGCTCAGATAATGATCTCAGGGTCCTGGAAGCAAGCCCCGCATTGGGCTCCACACCGAGCATGGAGCCCGTTTAGGATTCTCTCTTTCTCTCCCTCTCCCTCTACTCATCCCCCCACTCACACATTCGCACGCTCTCTCTTTCTCTCTCAAATAAATAAATCTTAAAAAAAAAAAAAAAAAGAACAGACCACCTTGCTTCTCCCTCAAATACATACTTTCCTTCAGGGTCCCTACCTCATTTAGCCTCTACCCGTCCCCATATCCCTGGGAGAAAACACACCACACAACATGATCTGTTCTGGAGTAATCGGCCACAAGGCAGTTAATGGTCAATGGTGTTTACCCATGGCTGTTTTAAAGGATTAGTTATCCTATCTTGAGAGGAATCTGAAACCCATACGAACCCCACCAAGAGCCTTCCATTTACTGTGCATCTTTTGCAACCCTTCGCCAAAGCATTTACTTATAGTTTGTATGATCCTCTCTTGTTGGGCTTCCCTTAGAAAAACCATATTTTGGAAAGATGTTTACCCAAGTTGACCCCATTGCCTCCAGCTGCCTGTTAATTTTCAGGGAGAACACTGCTCTACTCTTAAAAATGTGTGTTTCACTGGGATCATTTAATTAGACAGGCCCCTTGAAATGACTCTCTTGGGAGGATACCAGAGTATCTCTCATAACTCAAGCCCAAGAAGCAAAGCTGGTCCTTACCAGAAGTTGATAAACCATTTTAAAATCAAGATAGCTGTGCAAGCTCATTGATTTATGCACTTATTTCCTTTCCTTTCTGACAATGTAGTCTCTCATTTCAGCTTCGCTTTATATAGCCTCTTTATTTATTACAAAATGGTTAAGTGTCTCCTATGCACCATGCACTGTTCACAGCCAGGAACAAAACAAAAGTCCCTGATAACATGGAGCATGTATGTTAATGGTAAATAGAGATAATAAATGGATAACTATGTCAGGTGATGATGGGTTCTGTGAAGAAGAACAAAACAGGGCAATGGACATAAAGAATGATGTTGGAAGGAAAGCCACTATTTTTTTTTTTTTAAATAAGGTGGGCATGGAAGTCCTCACCGAATAGATGAATGTAATTAGAGAACTCAGGGACAGTGAAGGAATGAGCCATACAGATATATACCTGGTAATATCCTGGTGAACTAAAGCCATTTACCAGACACCATTAGGAAAAGGGACTGTGATATTTTGGTAGGAAAGTATAATTTAAAGGCCAAGTGTGAGGCATAAGATTAGTTAATACTGGAGAGGATAATTCACTATCTACAGGGCCTCGTATACATACAAGTATTCATAGCTCTCTCTTTCTGTTTTCCAAGTAGACTATTTTCTTTGTCAAGATCCACACTTATGGCCCAAAAGGGTCTCCCCAAAATGGTACATTAGGCTTTTACACTGATAAGACTTTCAGAGTCCATAGCCCTTACTTAACTGACTCAGTCTCTCCCTGTCCCAATACTAGGCTTCCCAAGGAGATGATCTGATTGGCCAGGCTCAGGTTTTGGCTAGGAGCCTATGGTTCAGGAGAGAGTAACCCCAGGACTGAAACAGGGGTAAGCCCAAGCAAGGCACGTTGGGGGAAATGGCAGCAAAACAGGATGGGAGGATGTGTGTAAACATAGCAACAGATGAGGCTGAAAACAGAGGCAGGGGTTGGGTTATAAAGAGTGTTGAATGCATGACTGAAGGAGCCTGAGTTTTCTCTGAAAGTGATGGCATGAGGGCTTTTGAAAGATTTTAATCATGTGTGACCCAGTTGTGAGAGATAGTAGCTGCTTCAGGAAATGAGGAACTTTGAAGCCATGCACAGGTCCTTCTAACCAAGGTACACGCAAGGCAGAATAGAATATCAGGCTTTCATTTGAAAATGATTGAAATTTTATTTATGTTTGACACTGCTTGTGTTTCCAAGCATCAGACTTAACATTAAAATTTGTCCTGAATTATAAGAATAATAAGTGTTGAAACTCTCAGCAAAAGGGCAGCCAACATGCATTTCCAGGGAGAAATTGTTCAATTGTTCGTGTTTATTACTTCCAAATGGGAATAGCTCCAGGTTCATAATGCTGATTTTGTTACATTGCTTTCTCTGAACTGTGGTTCAGATGAGTGCCTAAATATTTGGTTTAATATTTCTTTGGGAACTGTAAAACTCTGAACTGATGGAAGGGAGAGGAGCAGAGCAATGGCAAGGAAGGAAAGTTGGTAAGAGATTAAGTGTGTATATTTCAACAGTGCCCAAGGGCATGATTAATTTATTATCCTTTTAGATGGCAGAATGCACGCAGAAACCTCCAAATTATGCCATTACTATGACAAAGCTAAGAGGGTGTGAGAAGGTAAAGATATTCCTGCCAGGAATTTGATGGATGGGGAGAATGGGTGACCCACTGGATACATATAAATCTGGGAATGGAGACTTGAAAGTCCTTCATCTTGGCTCTGTCACTGGCATAAGGCCTGCGATGAACACCTCTGCTCTCAGCCTTCATTGGGTGGGCATGTCACCAGGAGGCCAGACTGGAGCACTGTCAACAGCGCCAGCCTCTGAAGCTTTGTTGATTCTATATCTGGGCTGTTTCCACTCAACCCAGCATCCATTGATTAGTTGGCCATACGGAGTCTGGCTTAAAACCACGGGCTCTGGATGATTGGATTCAAATCCAAGGTTGTTTCCTAGCTGACTTTGCCAAGGTGTGTGGAACTCAGTTTATTCCTCTGTAAAGTAAAGATTAATATCAGTACCTATTCCACAGAGCTGTTGTAAGGATTAAATAGAACTATTGTATGTAAAATGTTTAGAACAGAGTGAGTGTGGCAAAGAGTTCGTGTTCAATAAAAAGTAGCTCTGTCATTGTCCTGCTCCTCATCGTCATCATTGTCATCATTTAAGAGTTATAAAAAGAACAATTGCATTATTGAACATTTTATGTATTTAAGCATTGCATATCTCCCAGATCATTTACTCACCGTATTTCTTTTAGGATGGCATCATTTCCCCCATTTTGCAGAGGATGGGAGTGGGGCTCAGAGAGGCCATATTGCTTACAAAAGTCCACATTGGTCATGAGCTCTGAGCTGGGATGCAGACACCTCTTTACCCCTCTTCCAACCCTGTTCTCCTAAACACATTAATCAGGATAGGTTAGGCTCTGCTGTAGTGAAGAGCAATCCCAAATTTCAGTTGATCAAAGTAACAGAGGTTTAATTAAGCTCTATGTCCATTGAGGGTTAGGTGGAGGCTCTGCTCCTCCTCACCATCATTCTTTCCTTGGGATCTAGGTGGATGAAGTCACCACTATTTGGAAAATTTCTGGTCACATGGTGAAGGCAGGAAAGAACATAGATAAGCACACCACAGCTCTTAAAGCTTTTGCTCAGAAATAGCTGAAGTGACACATGTCACTTTCACTCACACTTCATTGGCCAAAGTAAGTCATATAACCACAATCAACTTCAAGTGGCTGGGGAAATATAGTCCTACTATGTGCCCAGAAGGAGAGGAGCCAGAATAGCACAGCCTCAGTGACTACTCCCTACTATCATAAGTCATCCATAAATAGAATAGACTGCAGGTATAAAAGATCTAGAGTTTTTACCAGAGATTTCAGGGACCATCTTGATTTTCAGTAGAACAACAAGAGTTAAGGTCAAAGAAAATGTTTAGCGTATTCTCTTGGACAATAAAGTATGAAAAAGTGTGATACCGATGGCCAGTGAATGGACTTTGGGTCCAGACAAAAAAAGCATAATGACTGAATGATCCAAAAATGACCCTCTTTCTCTGATCTGCTGTAGCATCTTCCAGCACATGTGTGATGTTGCATAATCTAGACTTCAGGGAATGCATAGAAGTGTGAGCCCCTGGGGATGGCAAGGACTCTGGGACTCATAAATCGTCAATAAATGCTTTGAATGGAAGAAAAGGAGGTGGAGGGAGACTGTGTGTTAGAGGAAGGAAACATCTTTTCTAAAGTCATGAGAGAGAAACTAACCATGAGGCTAAGTGAATGGTGGTATAAGTTTGGTATATATTATTAACAAACATAAACTGAGTTCTTGCAGTGAGAATGGCACTCTGCCAATTACAAATTTAGATATGTGGAGTCATACAACAATTGTCTTTTTGTGACTGGTTTATTTCACTTAGCATAGTGTCCTCAAGTTTCTTCCATATTGTAGCGTGTGTCAGAATTCCCTTCTTTTTTAAGACTGAGTAATATTCCATTTTATGGATATGCCACCTTTGGTTTATCCATTCATCCTTTGTTGGACACTTGTGTTGCTTCCACATCTTGGCTCTCATGAATAATGCTGTAGAATACTCACTCTTTCCGTGTGTCATTGGATCATTTAATAAAGATGATATCACACGTGGCCACTGATAAAATTTTTTTAAAACCTCAAAAGTAGAAATTTCATAAGCCACATTATTATATAATTTGGATATAAATAATTAAAATACTGTAAATACTTATAGATTAAGAAATAGTCTCATAAAAAAATTCTACAGCCTAGAGAAAATACCCCCAAAAGTATAAACTATCAGAAAATAATGCCACAAAATTGCCCACAAATTAACACTGAATGCTATGGAACTCAGCATAAGCTGTACTTAGGCATAATCTTAAATGTCTTTGTTATAAAAGAAGAGAAACAAAGCTGGTGTGATGATAGTGCTAAGAGATGAAGAGTAAGGATAGTGGAATCAGACATCCCCTCATCTTGTGTTCCTTCCCAAGGACACCACCCTGCCCTTAACCTTAGTGACCTCCATGGCACAATGGGAACCCTTCGAACATGGTGGTGGACACAGCCAGCCCTAGCTAGGATGAGAACCACAAAAGTCCATGGTGGGTCTGTGGCTATCATCCACCTGTGGTGGATTGCCAGGGTGTTGGTTCAGTGTTTCTGCACCAGGAGATTGGGACCCTCGGCCCTGGGTTTTCCCTAGTTCTCCTCCTTAATTTATGACCTAGTGGCTGAAAGTAGTTGAGCAGCACGAGGGGGAGGAAAGGGCATGGATCTAACAGCTGCCCAGACCGCCGAACAGCCAAGTTCAAAGGCATGTCAAGGACTAAACCACAGCTGGGAATTAATTAGTGCTTACAGATCACCTTAGGGAACCAATCTAATGATAAAACAAATGCCTTCTCATAACTATAGAAGGCAATAAGTGAGGGTTTTTTTTTTCCTATTTAAGATGGAATAGACAACATCTTCAAAATTAGCATGTACATCAAGCTCCAATAATTCCTCTTACGTGTTTAAAAAAGCGATTACCAAAAATATTCTAAGGGTGAAGGAAAAATACACCCCAACCTCCATCCTCCAAAGACCTATACTGTTCACATGTGACTTATTCCCTTTGGTGATTTGCAGGGGAGGGAGTGAATTATTTTTTAGTTGTTCACCCTTTTGATCATATTGTGTGTGTGTGTGTGTGTGTGTGTGCGCGCGCACACGTGCATATAGTCTTCTATCTTTTGAAAAGAAATATCTCCTGATTTTCTAAATAGAGCAGAATTAGAGGCATCACTTTAGTTGGCTGTGACTGGGAAGAAGTTCCAGGGTATTTGTCTTGGAACTTCTTTGCCGTCAAGCACAATGTCTCCTTAGACAAGGGGTCTCCACACAAGGGGACCTTTGCAGATTATTAGGACGGGGAGGGCTCTAAGTCCCTTCCTGACTCCTAGGTATTACCACTGCCTAGGAAGTTAACTTTAGGGATTTGTAAAAAGAGAAATGAAAAGGTTTTGTTGTTGCACAGGTAAAAAGAGAAATGAAAAGGTTTTGATGTTGCACTTTTTTTTTTTTAAAGGTTAGGACAAAAGACCTTATTTTTAAAATGTGAGTTTGGGTTTATGAGCATTTTGTGATCATATAAAAACCTGCAAATAAAGTCACACTTCTTTACTCAAAGCTTTCTTCAAGTATCTTCTGTGTTCCAGACCCAGGAAATTTTAAAGAGAATAAGAAATAAATAGCCCAAGGGATAATCACCACCAACAACAAAGAGGCCATCTGCTCTCTGCTCTAATAGACCTCGCTGGTGAGCAGGGCTAAGCTCCGAGGATGAGGTTCATTCCTCATGGAGCAGGGCGGAGGAGGTCAAGAGAAGCTTCAGTAAGTGGGCCATCCTGGTGCTGAGTCCAGAAAGGGGAGGAGGGGTCTCGGACAGACAGGCTGGCGGACGGAAGTCCAGCTGCCCTAGGTCCAGAGGAAGTGAACAAAGTTCAAAAGGTCTGTGGTTGGTCATGGCCGAAGTTAGAATTGTAGAATCAGGTGCAGACCCATCAGGAGGGCCCCTGAGAATTGACCCTGGGAGCAGTACAGAACCATGATGAATCCTAGCCTGGGAACTGTCATGGTGAGATTTGTGTTTCTATTTTAGAATGGCCATTCTGGTTGCAATTAGAACAGGAGATGAGAAAAAAGAAATCAGAAACTTGCAGGCCAGTGAGGAGGTGATTATCACATTGATTTACTTACTCAGTACGCAGATATTTATTGCACTATGTACCATTCTAGGCCCTTAGAACAAAACAGGCAAAAGTCTCTAGTGGAGATCTGAGTTCAAATATACACACAGGAAGTCGGGGCCAGAACTCTTCAGCAAACATGGTATACAAAGCTAGATGACTGTGTCTGTTTATATATGGAATACATTTCCCATGGGGGGAAAACCGATGTCAGTACAATGAAGGAAAATTCTGACCCACACGGAGACACCAGAATGAACAATTAAAAACCATATTGACTAAAGGCCATGTGGGGTCCTGGACTGGACTTTGGATCAGAAAAAAGAAGTGGGAAAACTAGAGAAACTTGAATACATAAAATCTAGATCTTGGTTAGTTCATAGTCATGTATCACGCAATTGTGACCACGGTATGTAAGATGTTAACATTTGGGGAAATTAGACGAAAGGTAAATGGGAAGTCTGTACTATTTTTGCAACATTTCTGTAAATGTAAAACTATTCCCCCAAAAAGTTTATATGTAAACTTTTTTTAATGTATCCTACTCGTGTAAAAACATTCAGAACTGCTGTATGGTCCATGAGTGCGTATGTGTATAAATTCAGGGAAGAATACCTTAAAACTCTACACAACCAGGGGACAGAGGTGGGAGCAGAGCTTCGGGGATTCAGAGGAGGGCCTTGGTTTGCCCATAATGGGCTAGTCTAAGAAATATGCAGCAGGACCGTCCTTTGCAAAATTCAGATCAAGCAATCACTGCGTCAGTGTTTCTTGTCCCTCCATGGGTGCAGAGGACTCTGGTCCCAGCTGGGCCGTGCCACCCCAATAGCTGTCCGCCCCATGGCTACCCGGGAAGTCACTTTACCCAGGTATGCAGCAAGATGCCTGTGTGCTGTTCACATGCCTTTAAGGCTGTTGGCACCCAGGGCCAGAGTTCTTTCTCATCATTAGCTATGTTTTTTGTTTTTTGCTTTTTCTATTCAAACTCAGAGGATAAGTAAGTAAGGCAAAAAAAAAAAAAAAAAAAAAAAAAAATCCCACTGTGAAAAGAAGTGCTGAATTACAAAGACCAATAGGAGAGACCAGCTAATTGTGAAGCCCTGCTTTGTGGGATAATGGGTGTTAACAGCTGCTACAGGAGCAGAGACTCACAGCAGGATTTGTTCTGACCAGAAGGAGTGCCCGGGATTTCTTAAATCCCATCACATTAAACAACAACAACAAAAGGACTGCCCCCCGGGGCCACAGCCCTGGAGCGGCACAGGGTAGTTTTCGGGAGATGAGCATAGTATAATAAAGCTTGTCTGCAAACCCTCTTGACTAGCATGGAATAGCTCTGATGTGTGGCTCAAGGCTTCCTTGGGTTTGTGGCCATTGCACCCCTGCTATCTCCCCAGATCAGTGAGTCTGGAGTGGGCTGGGGTCCCTCTGAAGTCCCATCTGGGGAACCAGAAGCCGGAGATATGGTGGGTGATTCCTAAATCTCAACCGAGCCGGGACTCCTGGCTTTTCCCTGGAACGCAGCCCCCACCCCCATGCTTCCCCTCCAAGGTTTCTCCAAACTGCAGGGTGTTTGGACACAGTTGGAGATGTCAGTCTTGGGGAAGTAGCGACTCTGCTTTACTGACATTCTAGAAAGCAGGTTTTTAAATTAGAGTTCCTAATAGTGTCATATGTTTAAAACAGGTCTAGAGAGTAGTAGCAAACAGACCCTGCCTTTTGTCAGCATAATGCTCCAAATGGTAGCAGTGGAAACCAGCACCAGTTATAATGGGTATGGATGGTGCTGAAATCTGTCTAAATCAGTAGTCCTCAAACTGTGGCATACGTCACAATTATCAGGGTGCTTGTTAAAGCCTATGTTACCAAGCCCCATCCCCAGGGTTCCTGATGCAGGAGCTCTGGGTGAGGCCTGGGAATTTGCATTTCTAACAAGGTGATGCCCATGCTGGTCCAGGGAACCACATCTTGAGACACATCCCTGGGCTGATGGCCCCATAATGCTCATTAGTCTGGTGGTGCCCTACTTGGTGTGACTGTGGGCGCTCCTTCAAAGTGGACATGGTTCTGAGGACCGGGAGGCAGATTCAGTAGATCTGTCAAAAGCCAAGCCTTTAAAAACAGAAATATTGAGAGAGAGGAGTCATGCAGCACAAAGCAGAGGTGATCACAGCAGGACTTCCTTCTCTGCCAAGAAGTCATTTAAATCCAGCAGCCAAGACCCTGCTTCTGTGGGGTCAGGTGGCTCAAGCTCTCTGAGAGCAAGGAAATGACCCAGAACTGACCTTGATGGCAGGAGGAAAGGTGGCCCCCGGGGGGATTTCTGGGCCCAGAACTCAATGCTAAGGGGCAAACAGAAATGGGACGGTGGCCATATTTGCCCCAAGAGGGCCTTCAGGACCATCTCTGACTATGTGCCTTCTAGAAAGTCTGGGAGGCTGTACTCCCAGCCCTTTCTGAGCAGGGCAGCGTCCAGAAAGGAGATCAGAGCACAGAAGACCTCCCCTGGCAGGGCTTCACCAGTGAGCTGTGTCCGGTACACAGATGGGGTCACAAGTCCACTCCTGGGAGCACCACAGCTCGTGTAGATTGCCCATGTTCATTTCCTGTCACACTGTCTCCTGACTTAATATGGCCTTTGGAGAGGACCTGCCTACCTTAAGTGTGCTCAGGGGAGCAAGAGGAAGACGTTTTAATCCCCATTTGGGCTGAAGTGGTAAAAGGGGGGAGGAAGGGAGAGTAAACAGGGAGGTGACAAAGAAGGCAGATTTTGATCAGTGGCCCCTTCCCACAGTAAGCCTGTTTCCAGAGCACTTCTCGTCTCAAACCAGAGATGTTTGTGAGTCTTGTGTTTTAAAAGGAAATTTGTTCTCTTAGAAAGGGATTCTCTTTTAATACTATGGTTAAGATGCTCTTTTTATGCCTGGAAGTCTCCGTCTTACACAATAACAACGAAGTCTCCACATTACCCAATGTGTCGGTGTGATTTTGCTGTGATTATTACTCTCAGTATGGTAATCATTAGCTACAATTCATTGAGCCCCTTCTGTGTGCCAAGAAGTGCACTTTGCACACACTATCTCATTAAACCCTTGAGGGAATGGAGAGCCAAGTAGGCAAAGAACCATGTTCCAGGTCCCAGAGCTGACCACTGGCCAAGCTAGGACGAGAGCCTATGTTTGTCTGAACAGTGGTGTTCTAAAGTAAACAGATATCGGAACTGGTTCCGGCTGTATGACGGTCACTGGGATCCCGGGGTGATCCCAATATGCTGAGGCTGTTGACCTCGTGGAGCTCCCAAGCAGGAGGGAGTGGGTCATGGGGAGAATGTCAGTTGGATTAAATCAAGTCAAGCAGTGATTAAAAACTCTTTTCATCAGAAGATATCACCTGCCTTATTTTTAGTCTTGCTTTAGATGATATTTTATGTTAATCTTAAAAATGCAAACAGAGATAATTGGTGTTTAATCAAAACTCTCAATGTATTTAAGTAAAATTTTAAATCAGAAAAAAAAAAAAAGAAACCAGCACTGCTCTATGGAACTGTGTCAGGCTCTGTCAACTGGTCACAGCGGAGGAACCTGGGAATGAGGGTCATGCTGCCTTAGGCACCACTGCCACCTGGTGGCAGACATCGGAATTGCAGGCATGGCCGCCACAGCAATGGCCTCTGAGGGAGACTGATTCCACCAGAAGGCCCATTTCCTGTCGTGTCCCCCAAAACCCTCCCGGCACAGGTAACAGTGTTCCAATAGGTGCCTGGTCATTTGTAAATTGGTTACAGCTGGATCAGTATCAGCTTTCATTTAGCTGTCTGTCCTGAATATCTACTGTGGTCAGGTAATCTTTAAATTGTTACCATCAGGGGAAAAAAATTGTTACCATCGAATTCATGTTCACATATTGATGATAAAGTGACATTAAATATACATGAATCCTTGGACCAACTCAAGAACCATTTCATGCGAATAATGGTTCTCTCTTTAGCTGGGAATCTTCAAACACTATTAAAAAAAAAATCATAGTTTAAAAAAAAAAGAAACACCGTAGTTTGGCTCCTAATTACCCCTCAACCTCCCTCAAACCATGCTAATGACTCCCAGTTTCTGGAGTTGTGTAGGCTCTCCCTAGCCGGCCTCCTGCCTGTGTCTGTCATGTTCCCTCTGCCAGAACCATCTTCTTCCATCTTATCACCTGAATTCTCTTCAAATGTCAAATCAAGCCTGACAACCTGTAGGGAATTATCTTAAATTCAGAAGTGTCAACGTTGCATAGCAATGTCCCTATAGAAATGGAAGGTGGGTTCTGAATCCCATCTTCATCTCTTTAGTAGCTCTGACCATGGCTTCATCCATTAAGTACAAATGATAATGTCCCCTACCACCAGCATTGGTGTGAGGTTTTTTTAGGTGTGTAAATGTGTGTAAAATGCTTCCTGAGCGGGGCACCTGGGTGGCTCAGTCGTTAAGCGTCTGCCTTCGGCTCAGGTTGTGATCCCAGGGTCCTGGGATAGAGCCCCGCATCGGGCTCCCTGCTCCGAGGGAAGCCTGCTTCTCCCTCTCCCACTCCCCCTGCTTGTGTTCCCTCTCTCGCTGTGTCTCTCTCTGTCAAATAAATAAATAAAATCTTTTAAAAAAAAAATGCTTCCTGAGCATCACGCCTACTACCCAGAAGCAATGGTGCAGGTGGCATTGTTGATGACTGGGTTTTGTAAATAGTTAGAACTTCGGTGAATGCCTGCCCACTACAGGATTGCCCACTCATTTTTTTCCCATTGTCTATTTGGTCTGGCTTGCAGAAGAAAAAATCTTTGTCTTGAGAGTAACAATAAGAATGTCCAACCTTGAATGTCCTGGAGTGATTTCCCATCTAGATCTATCTCTACGTGTCCGTCCCCCTACCCCCATGCTGGAAAGTTTCCCCAGCTGTAAGCAGCAAAGATTTGCATGTCAGGTTGAAAGGTGTTAAGCAATGATGCTATTTTTGGTGATGCTGCCTTAGTCGAGTTTATCCGGCCGCTCTGTGTTGACACCTGTGATTAGTGGATTGGTCACTGAGTTATATTGAAAATGTGCTTTCTCTGTGTTTTCCAGCCAGAGTCTTAAATGTCATTCTGTTTCTCTGACCAGGTAGTCGATAGTGACAGACCGGAAGGGTCCAAGTTCCGGCTCACTGGAAAGGGAGTGGATCAAGAGCCTAAAGGAATTTTCAGAATCAATGAGAACACGGGTAGCGTCTCCGTGACTCGGACCTTGGACAGAGAAACGATCGCTACTTATCAAGTGAGTGTTCCTCAAGTGCCCACCCTGAATTGCAGACATGTGGCTCTTCCGAGACTATTGACTTCCCACTGAGCTCGTTATTTCTGCGCTTCATCAAACCTGGGGCTGTGCGGCTTTAAGTGTGTCTCTGTAGAACCCGAGTGGCACCGAACCCCAGCAGGGTAACAGTGGGGGCCCCTTTCTCATCAGCAGAGCCTGCAGGCCTCTGTGAGACTTTGGGCACAGGAGACCAAGAAGGGGGACCCTTGGGGGATCTCAGAGGTGGTCAGAACTGTGAGGGCGGCTTGGGCTTTCCCAAAACTGGCTCAATTATGAATAGCTATAAAAGGTGTGAACCCTTGGTTGGGATCACCGTACTTTTAGAAATCTATCCTAAGGGAATAGGGAGGATTTTAGATTTTTGTGCAATGCTGTTATAGCAAGACACGATCCTTAAAATGGAACCAATTTTGCTAAATGTTCAGCAATGGGGGAGTGGTTAAATTATGGCACAATTTTGCAAGGAGGTTTTGTACATTTAAAACACTTTTGAAGAAGTTCTGGTTATGTGGGAGAAATTCAAGATATTGAGTGGAAACAGACACACAAATACATATGGTATCCACCATGCAAATTGAGTATTTGCACATATCACAACAGGTGTAGATTTGTGAAGAAACATGATGGAAGAAAAATCGAAGTGTTAATGGTTGTATTTGGGTGTTACTGACTTTTTCTTTGTTTTTCTGATTTTTCTACAAAGTACTTAAGTTGATTTTTTAAAGAATTATCTATTTATTTTAGAGAGAGAGGGTGAGCGGGGCCAGGGCAGAGGGAGTGGCAGAGGGAGAGAGAGAGAAGCTCAAGCAGACTTCCTGCTGAGCGCAGAGCCCAACACAGGGCTCCATCCCAGGACCCCGAGATCATGACCAGAGCCGAAACCAAGAGTCAGACGTTTAACTGACTGAGCCACCTAGGTGCCCCTTAAGTTACTTTTTTATGGAGAAATAAAAGGCTCTTTGTAAAAGGATAGTTTCAGAAGTGGATACCCATTCAGGACACACAGACCAGAGCAGCGGCAAACAGATATCGGGGTGAGCGCTAACTCTCATGTGGGCTTGAGGTCAGTCCTCTCCCTTCTTCACAACATCTCCCAAAACTTCCCCTTTCACAGCCTGTGTTATGGACCCAGGCCTCTGAGGGTATGAGCTCATTCTTTGAGAAATGAGGTGGAATTCTTGGCCATTTTCAGGAAATGCCCTCCGTGGGGTGCAGTGCACTGAGCTGCAAGCAGGCACTGCGGGAACAAGGCTCAGCCAACAATGTTTGTGTTCTGTCATCACGGCCGTGGCCTCTGCATTTTCCTGGATCGGGGTCAGAAGGTGGTGGTCAATTTATAGGACAAGCTTTAGCATCTCTGGTTTTCTTGGTCAAAACACCACATAAGAACAATCCAATCCCATGGCAGCAACACTACTCCCTCTCAGCCAAACCTGTGTTGTTCCTTTATTGGAGAGGGTAGAGGGACAGTGCATTGAGAAGTGCGTGCTCTGGATGGGAAACGGGTACCCCGGGGTCTGGCCGGCCCTGTCATCCCGAGCTGTTGACCTTGGGAAGACCATGTAAGCTCTGGCCCTCAGGATCCCATCCATAGAATGCGAGTCCCCCTCATCTCCCTATTGGATTGCTCTGAGTTTCCAGGGTGGAGAGGACACTGTGAGGGTGTTGGAGGAATCCAAGAACTGGACAAGTAGAAGCTGCCCAGGGAAGGTGCCGGAACCCTGTCTGTCAGCAGATCTCATGCTGAGCAATGTGTCCAAGGGTCCTGGGTCCGGGGAAGACAAGGGTGCTTCCCAGACCCCGCTCTCAGAAGCTTTGCCAAAGGGTAGACGCTGCGAGCATCTGCAGGGGTACCATCTGACAGAAATCGCCAAAGGGTGAGCAGAGTGTCCTTAGCGTATACCTGCGGGGAATCTGGTTGTGGCAGAAACTGAATGCCGCACCCTCTGAAAGTGGTGACCTCGACAGCAACCAGAGGGGACGTGGCAGCTGTCGGGGTCTAGGTGCTGCCCGAAAAGCCAGTGCCAGTCCGTAGGTGCATGGCCTCATCTCTTTCCACGCCGATCATGGGAAGAGCCATTAGTTTTCAGACACGGGAAACTAAGGATACAATACATTTTATAATTTCATAGCACGGTGATCACGTTCAAGAGCTCTTGGTGTCGCAAATTGCTATTTCAGGCTCAGCACTCCTACTTACCGAGCTGTGTGATCTTGGGCAATGCACTTACCCTTTCTGATCTTACAATTCTCGTCCATGAAACGGGGATAGTACTAGCACCTCTAAGGACTGTAAAAGCTAAAATTGCTAGCTTTAATCAGCTTTCAGTTGTTCATCAGTGAGTAAAAGAGAGCCTGGTCTGCGGCTTGGAGCTTTGCATATTTTTTTTCCTTAAAGTGAAGCCATATAGTATCATAGCAATTAAAAACATAATTTTGTACACAGCCGCATTTGCTGCACCAGATGATGTCACAGACTAGCTGTGGAAACTTGGGCAGGGGGTCTGTCTCAACTTTCTCATCTATAAAATGGGAATGATGATAATACTATCTTAGAGGATTTTAATGGATTAAATAAGTTAATATGTGTCACGCCTTTAGAATGATGCCAGAAACCCCGTGAGCACTGTATGATCTTACCACATGAGCGAGAGACCCATGATGGATGGTCAAGGAAGGTTGTAGCCCAGCCTGCCCAGATCAAGCGTGAACTTTCCAGGGGTGATATTGAGTTTATAGTTTCATAGCATACCGATTAATTATTCATTTTTTTCTGCATATATTTGACTGAAGACCTACAGAGTGAAGCACTCCCTCCAAGGTGTTAGGGGAATCTGGTGGGAAACCAGACACACCTGGTACCCAGCCTTCACGTAGCTTTTGTTTTAATGCCTAGGCTTTGTTTCACAATGAACTGCTTTAAACTCCTCACTGTTGCGCATGTGATCTGCTGGCCCACAGTGCCTTGTTCATCATATGGCTTAGTTTACCCCCTGGGCACAGGGCCACGAGTGCCCAGTGGGGAGATGCTGGTCCTGGTGGGAATGCGGGGTCTTACAAGAGCACCCAGGTACAACAGCCCAACAGCAGCCTGGCCCAGAGCCACTCTCCACTAGCCTTAGGGGTCCCGTTTCTAACACTATACCCCCCACGCCTCTTGCTTGCTCCTCCATTAGTCTTTGTCCCGTTTCCTTCCTGTCCTTGCTGAGGAATGTCCCCGTCACCCTCTGTTTGGTTCTCCTATTTCTAGATTTACTGGGTTACTCTAGTTGATATACTTTGCACGCAGGAATGTCGCAACTCCCTTCCATTTCAAGCACACATTTAGAAAGAATCTACTATCCTAGCGGCAGTTAGATCCATCCCATTCACGGTGGTCATCGTGGTTGGTAGCAAACAAGCCTCTTTCAAGAGCTGGATCCTCCAATCCCCACATTTTTCATTTCCCCTCTGGCAAGTTCTGAGAAGCAGGGAGCCTGTGGGCAAATGAATTTCCATCATAAGCGCTCCATTGTTGGTGCTGTTTTATTTTAAAGTTAAGGGCTCCTCACGTGCAAGTCAAATGCGACTTGCTACTTCCCAAGCCCAACAGGAAAGCATTCAGAACTAAGCCTTGGGGATTTGCACAATAAGAAATAACCAGGGATAATTGGTCCTTGGGCCCCTGAATTTTTATCGTCATTAAAGCTACCGTTTATTGAACGCTACATGGCTGATATTGAGCTAAACACTTCATACATGCTCTCTTATTTAACTCATTTCACCCAGGAGACTTAAGAAGTAGATGTTAACACCATTTTACAGATAAGCAAATAACTGTGAAATAACTTTTGTAAGTTCTCGCAGCTGGTGTGGAGAGAATCTGGGGTCCATATGCACGTCTCTCCACCTGCAAAGCCCTGTGCTTCCAACCACTAAAAAATCCTTCCAGTTTTACCCTCAGTTAGAATCTGATACCTAATCCGCACGTCTCCAGCGTTCTTTGTCAGGAACTCCCCTTATTGCGACTGGAAAGGGGGTGTGATTGGCTTGATGATCGATGTCTTCCTAAATACCGTCTTTGTCCATGACCCACTGCCACCTGCCCACTCTCCCTACCCCAGCCCCCAAAGGGCTTCCCAAGCTTCTGACCCAATGTGGCACCTGGTAAAATAATTTAGTTCTTACGGTATTGGAAGCTGACATATTAATGCAAAGACTCCTGAAATATTACTCATTATTATGCATTTTGCCAGCATTTGAGTGATTTGTGAACTCTTCATTGGAATAAAGTACTGTAAATGATTCATGAATGACCAAGTTTATGAAATTCTATAAAAATATTAGCAGGTGGTAATGATTCCCTCACACTGTGAATATAATCTGCTGGCTGCGAATTTGTCAATATGGCAGGACAGGAGTTGAGTGGGGGACAGAGTCTGTTAGGCAGGTTGGGGGGCCAGTAGGCAGTCTGGGCTGGGTTCAACAAGAGGTAGGGGGCAAAACAGGAAGTCAGGCCATCGAGGTGGACAGGTGTCATGGGCAGGACATATTCACCCTGTTCTGTTGTCCACCGTTGGGAGACATACCGAGGACTGGGGATGTCAGAGCTGGGTAGGAGAAAAGGAGAGAGAAAACTAGCATTTACTAGGCACCTGTTAAGTGCCCAAGAGCTCTCTAGAGTACTAGATACACAAACCTATGAAACTGGTTCATTATCTTGCCTTTATGGATGTGTTAGCTGAGGGCCAAAGTGGTTCCCAAGATACGTTATTGTTATTAATGTTGATGCTAATGTTTATTGAATATTTACAATGCACCAAGGCTTTGTGCTAAATACCTAAATGATGATCTCATTTAATCTTCACAGAGATGAGCTTAATAATGTTATCTTGTGCAATTATAGAACCAGTAACTGGAACAACCTGTGTTCTTGGCCTCAGCACAGGAGCAGGATTTCACTGTCTCCTTCGGAATTTTTGTTCACATTTTCTGGGCTATAACTTGCTCTCCTTCAAGCCAATTTCTTGGATACGTTTTGAATCTGGTAGTTAAGAGTGTTGCCATAGAATTGGAATCCACCTGGCAGAAAGAAGGTTCCTCCTGTGTTTCCATTCACTCATGTGGCTCTGCCCTATTTCTAACCCATAGGTAGCTCCAAGACAATTTGGCAGACAATACATTAAAGTGAAAAATGCTGCCGTCAAGTCGAAATACGTGTATCATAAGGTTAGTGATTGTAAGAGAACCAAGACATGTAGATTTACCCAGATCGGAGAGTTATTTAGGTGATTAATCTGTTTATAATAATGTCCGTGGTCTACATGGATCATGCATGCATTACGTGATAGGACTGCACTGCCCTTAATAATGTCTGTGCTTGGAATGTTCCCCTGGCCTGCACTTGGGGGGACAAGTTACATCCTTCTTCATCCTCTAGTCTGATCGCCCCCATGGCCATCTTTCTTAGATAGGATTCTTGGCGGTAGTCCTCAAAATCCCTCCCAACTCGTGTATGAAGAAAGTGGTTTATTAAAGGGTACAGGGAGCTTATGTAATTGCCAAAGGGACCCAGTAACCTGGTTCACGTGGGACGCGACCTGTGGTGGCACTACAGGAAATACCCAGCCTTGGATGATACTGTTGTTGAGCAAGGGTTCTCAGCCTTGGCACTATTGACATTTGGGGCTGGATAATTCTTTGTTATGGAGGCTGGCCTGTGCAGTGTAGGGTGTTTAGAAACGTGGCTGGTCTCGAACTACTAGATCCTAATAGCACCCCCAATCCCAGTCTTGACAGTCTAAAATGTCTCCAGATAGTGTCAGTCGTCCCACAGGGGCAAAATTGTGAACCACTGTTCTAGAGGAGCAGTGACTACTGTCACCTCTTCCCGCCACCCTGCTCTTGTGATGCTCATAACGGGGTCCACCTTGGCTGCCCAGAAATGTGCCGTGATTCCTACAGCATGCTTTCTGAACCGTAGATCCACGAAGCAGAACTTCTGCCTTCTGTCCCACTTCCATTGCCAAGTCTAATGCCAGGATGTCTGCAGGGAAGAACCTGGGTCATAGGAAGGACTGTCGCTGAGCTAGCAAGGGGTTCTGAGTGGCGTTGAGGTCTACAGTGTCAGCCCCCACATCATTGGTACCATCTTATTCCAGGGAGGAGACAGTCAGTGACAGGCATGGCTGTCCGAGGGCAGGTCACCAACCCATGCCCAGGAGAGCGTGTGGCTTCACATCTCTGATCCCAACTTCTCTCATTATTACGGGCCTGTCAATCAATAACACACGTGACCTTGGAAAGAACCTTGATTGGGAGGAGACAGAGACCCTGGGTTAAAAGCTCAGGCTATGGAATCAGACTGCTATCGGAGGAACTATATGAAATTGCCATTTGTACAGGTGAACAGAGGGTGAATATGGGCCATTTCATGGTGTCACCTTTGGCAAGTTACTTAACTCTTTCTCGTTTTCTCATCTTCACGTTGGGTGGCAAGACAGCCCGATCGTGCCCTGGCTGCGTTGCAGTTGGTGAGTGGGATGTACCAGGGTAGGGCTCAGCACAGCTGCTGACTTAAGTGTTCCTGAGCCAGGAGCCATCACTTCACGTGCCGTTGTCCCCCGGCTCTCAGTACGCTCCTGAGCCTTAGCATCACTGCAGCTGGCTGGCTCGACATGTTAATTTGTGTCATTGGTGGTGGCCTTGGAGCCGATTTCATTACAGTCCCGCGGGGTGAAACCAGTTGTGCCTTAAAGGTGCTTATTTCTCCAGGTGCTCTGGTCCGCCATGTGGACGCCCTCCAACTCCAGCTCATACTCTTCAAAACTGCCTTGTTTTTGTTTCGGTAATGGCTCCTGGGAGCCAGGCAGATTGGGCCCAGGCTTCTTTGCTCTGTCCTGTCTAGAGGCTGGATGATTGTTAAATGCCACGTGACAGAGTGTTTGCTTATTTCTCAGAAACTGGCCTTTTAGGCCAGAGATGAAACTGTCCTCAGAATATTTGAACAGGTACAGGAGAAGATAATTCCTGATAGGAGGAAGCTGGCCCTGGGGCCAGCAGAACGGGCTTTTCTGTCCTACTACATCTGGGAGCCACGAGTAGTTTATTTGTGGTTCTCAAACTTTGCTGCACATGAAAACCATCTGGGGAGATTTTAAAGCTCCTGACGCCCAAGCTGCTCTCCAAACCAATTAAATCAGTGTGTCTTGGAGTGGGACCAAGCATCACTACGTTTATAAAACCCCAGGTGTTTCCATTGTGTGGCCAAGTTGGAGAACCACTGGATTAATCTAACCCATCTGTGCCCCAGTTTACTCAAACCAATGGGGATAATCACCCCCCACCAGGTAGGTTTGTTGTGAATCTCAAGTGAGACAGCACAGGGAGGAGTTTCTAACACGGAAGAGCAGAAAATCAAAGGTCTTCCTTCCCCTCTGTCAGCAGCTTGACTCTGCGCAAACATCGGAAGCTAACTACTTTCTGGCATCCGTTTTGACACAAGCACTTAAAAAACCGAAATGCGGAAAAGCAGAATCGGATAAACAAATGAACAGGTTGTCTTGTGACTATAGTTACAAAAAAATAAATAACTCAGGATTTGGTCGTGGCCTCTCCGCACCCCAGTACCCCTGAGCATCTCCATCTGGCTCCTTCCGGTTCCGCTCTTCACATTTCCAAGCACTTCATTTTGCAACCCGGCGTTATCAGCCAGGCGCAGCTGGTGAAGCTGAGGCATGAAGAGGTTAAGCGACATCGCCGAGCCCGCCGCGTCCCCGGGTCAGGGTGCTCCTGGCTGATTGTTTCTTTGGTCCACTAAGCAAAGATGCTTCCTCACTCAGGGCTGCAGGAATGTGCTTTCCTAGACCTCATTTGCACAGACTCCTCAGAAGAGGTGCAGCTTGCATCTTGGCAGATGGGCGAACACAACGCCCCTCGCCCCTCGGCTGGCTCTTCCGCGGGCCGGGCCCGCAGGCTGCACCCGCATGCACTCACGGAACGCTAGACGTGTGAAAACGATGCGTCCCTTATCTCTCCACGCATCTAACAACGGTCAAGTCCGTTCAGCGTGACTGCTTGGTGGTGGTGGTTCTTCGCAAATGAAGAATCACAATACATCACGACAGCGAGAGCCTTTAGACCTGTTCACTCTAAACTGCTAAGTTTACGAATAAGAACGAGTTTATTGGGCAACAGCTCTGACTCCCGGTGCTCAAAATCCATTGCCCATGTTTTGTGATCCCTCGACAGCAGGCATGGTGGCCGACCGCTCTGGGACCAGACCCTGCAGACACAGATAAAACACCCCTGTTAGCTCCCACTACTCCCTCCCCGGCTCGCTGCAGTCATCAGTTGGCATAAAGATTTTTTTTTTTCATTTGGCAAAAATGAGCCAGGGAGGGAAGGAGCTTGTTCAGGGACATGGACAAGGAAGAAAGAAGCACAAACGAGAAGATCAGAACGGGCTGTGCTTCTCCTCTGGCCCCTTAAAGTAAGCCTGACACTCTTGGGTTAGAGGGCAGAAAATGATGGGAATTATTTTTTTTATGAGCTACAATGCAAAATTGGAGGTGAGGACCAGAAGCTAATTAAACCAATTACAAAAGACAGGGTAAAATTCTCGGTTCAAGCACTATGGCTATGAAGCCAAGCGACAAAGGTTGACGTAATTCAGAAGAGAGCCATCCCCACCCCGACTCCTGAGACCCAGGCAGCACTTTGGCGTGGGAAGGGGTGGCAGTTAGTGGGTGGATGGCCATGGTGAAGGGCCCTCAAGTGGGAAGAATGAAGGGGAAGAAGAAGACAACATTAATTGGGAGCCCTTGTGAGACTAGCTTTGGACATCCTAAGAAATACTTGGGGAACAATATCGTAATGGGGACTGAGTTCCCCTTGAGCAGATTGAAAGCTGGACGTTCTCACGATGGGAGAATAATATCAATACGAGTCATGTCCTCATCTGGCGCTGGGGAGCAGCCAGCCTCCAGGTTACCCATAACCCACCTCGATTCTTAACTCCTTAACGGCTACAGATCTGAAATGGAGAGAACCTATGCACAGAATCCCAGGGTAAACGGAGCAAGGAGGAACACAAGCTTTTACCCATGGAGCTTCTCCTCCAGCCAAGAGAGGTGGAGGGAAGTGGGGCAGTACCTGTGGGAAGGCAACCTGGGACCCCCAAAAGGATGGATCTGTCTCAGGGCGGGCACACACCCAGCAGCCCCATCAGGCAGGACCCAGATCACCCACAAGAATGATTCAGCCCACAACGACAGGATGCCTAATTAGTGCCAGTCGCCCTTTCCAGGTGCTGGGGACAGAGCTGTGAACAAACCACCAAGTTCCTGCTGTACAGAACTCTGTCAATAAATGGAAATTAGTGAGTATATAGCATGTCAGGTGGTTGTTAAGTACAGGGAACAAAACCGGAGCGGATTAAACGTACAGAGAAGGATACGAGACGCTGCGTGGCTCTGGCAGGCCAGAGTGGGAGGGGGCGTTTGTAGGCAGGCCTGATGGGAAGTCTGAGGGCAGCAATGCTGTCCCTACCTCTCGGGTGTCCTTGATAGCAGGGGTTCTCAACCACAGTGTCGGCCACAGTCAGCAGGGTGTTGGTGCCCCCCAGGGGACATCTGGCAATGTCTGGAGACATCTTTGGTTGTCACAACTGGGGGGATGGGTGCCACTGACATCTAGCGGGTCGAGATCAGAGATGTCGCTCAATTTATCTTAGAATGCACAGGACAGATCGTGCACGCCATGATCGGCAGGCACTGCCACGGGGCTGGCCTCTTACAGGGTCTGAAGATAGACCCTGGTGTAGTCACTCAAGTACTCATCAAGCTTGAATAGGCAAGAGGTCTGTATTTGTCGCTGGGGCACCCGTTCAGGGATACTGCTCCTGTCCTTGTAAAGCTCACGGTCAAGCTGGGGACATCGCCCTAGGGCAAGGGCAGGGCTCCGGACCAGCCTTCCAGCCTTCCAGAGGACATGACATAAAAGCAAGCGCTTGAGAATAAGGAGTTAGCCAAGTGACAGGGAGGGGCACAGGCCAGGAAGAGTGTTCCAAGGTGAGGGGACAGAAGAAAGGGCTTCAGACACCTCCGGAGGAGCTGGAGAGCAGGGTTCCCCTGGGAGACACAAAATGAACACGACATGGGGAGAAGGTGGGACCCGTGGGCTAAAGAATCAGCTTAGACATCGTACCCATAGGTGACAGGCAGATGATAGAGGATTTTAGGCTGGAGAGTGACATAATCACATTTGGATTTGGCAAGCACTGCTTTGGTTGCAAAGAATGCGTGGGAGCTAGCAAGTCCCGTCTCCGGGTCTCTGAAGCCAGAGTGGCACAGATCAGATAAGCAGCATTCTCACCCAGGAAGACCCAGGAGAGGCGTCCAGACTCATCGTGAGGATATTAACTGTACTTTGAGATGGATCGTAGCAGGAATTGGGGAGCCAGGTCCTGGCAGGCCTTGCAGGGTAGGGTCAGGAACTTGGATTTTAGTCTAAGAAAGCCTAGGAGGGTTTTCAGCAAGGGAGTGACATCCAATTGGCATTTCAGGAAGATTTATTTGAACAAGTCAATAATAACATAAACTAATTAACATGAAATAGAAATTAATTTAAAAATGCATTCATTTGTTGAGAACCCAGCACCTACCAGGCACTGGGAGTGAGAGAGAAGAGATAAAGTCCTGCTTTCCCTGAGCTCAGCATTAAAGTTCCCTGTAGACGAGAGTCAACCAGAGAACTTTTCTTTATTCTGAATCCACGTGTGGAGGACCTGGGGTGCTTTGTGTGTTGGCTGGTCGTTCCCATTAGTTTGGCTCAGTCTCCAGGCCAAGTGAACATTCTTTGTTAAAATTCCAAGGTTTTAATCCTGTTTTCTATGGGGGTTTATTGGTGTGCTATCTCAAGATTATTTATTAAACACACTTGGCTGGAGCTGTTAGCTATCAATTCGTTTGATTGGCATCTGTTTTTAAGATCTTTATTATGAAGAAGGCTTATCTTTTTCTCTCAGTGAGGCATTAGGTGCAAAAAGATCATTTCCATATTATTTTTCTTTTTCTGAAGGTGCAGAAGTTTGCGTAATAGGCCCCTTTAAGCAAAGGCCATCTTTCCTGGTACCATGTTGGAAAGATGACTGCTCACTGAATAGGACTCAACTATGCTCTGTGACTCAGGGGTGCTCCTTCCCTGCCTGCAGCTGAGGCCAAACAGCCTGGCTCAGCATCCCAGAGCAGGCACCCCAGAGGTGGAATAAAGTGAAGGAAGCCTGAGAATTTAGTGAGAAGGCATCCTTGCCCAATGATGACCTAGCGAGTCAAACAACATTCATGGCATCCAAGACCACATTGACCATGTTTGACAGTAAGAAGTCAGGATGAGAGCCCTGTGCTTTTCCAAGTTGATCGCACCCATCTGGCTTGGGGTACACATTCAGTGGATGGCTAACACCTGGGGCACAACACAGGCAAAGACCTGAGGCAGAGGTCTTGCCAGCCAGTCAGAAAGGCCCAGAAAACCAGGTGACTGGCATCTCACAATTCATTGCAAATGCATTTTCTGTTTGAGTTTCAGTGCAGAGCCTAATAAACTCTATGCACAACAGCAGCAAAATATGGCCTGCAGAACCAGAAAGGTTTACTCTCTGCCCCTTTACAGAAAAGGTTTGCCAACTCCTGGACCAGACTTACCTTCGCATCCCTTAGGAACTGGCAGCTCTTGCAGTCTGTTGATAATCTGATTTTAAGAATTTTTGAAACCATAGTCAGTCCCAAAAGGGAGTGTACAAGTTCCCCTTTCCTGGAGATATCCCAGGAAAGTCTAAATGTGTGTGCCCTTTAAATGACAGGGATGCTGTTGGACCCAGAGGTGAAAGAGGCCAGAAGCAAAGCCCCATTTCCCAATCAGGAGCAGGGGCTGCCCAGGCTCATCTGCACACTGCTTCTTGAGTCAGTAAAACAGTGGTTGGAAAAGGCTTTGCAAAGGGAGAATGACTGCAGGGGTAGCTTACAAGACAAAGCTCCTTGTTGCTTCTCTCACCCAGCGCGGCCCCTCTCCAGAGCACCGCTCCGGGACCTGCATGCAGGCCTCAACGGAGGGGCTCTAATCCTTGCATTGACTCAGTGTATTAGGAACCTCTGTCCCTCTGTTCCCGTTTCTGCCACAACAAACTATCACAAACTTGGTAGCTTAAAACAAAACAAATCTGTTCTCTTACTATTCTGAAGGCCAGAAGTCAAATCTGGTGCCACTGGCCTAAAATCAAGGTTGCAGCAGGTAGGGCTGGTTCCTTCTGGAGGCTTCTCCCGAAGCTTCCTCCAGCTTCTAGAGGCTGCCCACTTGCCTTGGCTTGTGGCCTCTTCCATCTTCAGAGCTGGCAATGGTGGGTTGAACCCTGCTTACACTGACATCTTTCTGGTTCCCTACCCATTCTCTGTCTCCTGTTTAAGGTCCCTGCCGTTACATGGGGTCCACCTGGATAATCCAGAATAACCTCCTTATTGTAAATGCAGCTGATCAGCCCATTAATTCCATTTGCAACCTTAGCTCCCCTTTGCCTAGAACCTAACACGGCCACAGTTTCCAGGCACTAGGCTGTGGACATCTCTGGGGGCCACCATGCTGCCTATCACCATACCCCCTTTTATAGATGAAGTAGAAGCACAGAGCAGGTTAGGAATGTAAGCATGGTCCCACAGCTGGTAAGTGATGGGTGATCTTAGCCTCGGCCCCAGCCATGGTCACTTCCCGAATCTGGGGACAGATGACACAGTCGGCAGGGTGGCTTCAGACAGAGAGAACTAGAGGGAGGAAACACTCAGCTGATCCTCTGTGGCAGCCCTGGGATTCTGTCTCTTAAAGGTTGGAGGCAGCTTGTTGCTTGCTGATGGGTTTTCCTACCAGAGCTCAAACATCCAGGCCTTTCACACTATCCTCGTTACTCTTCTTGAAGAGAAGTGTGTTTATGTTGAAGTGTTTAGCGTTTCATTGTGGTGTTTTACGAGGATCATTTTCTTCAGAGCAAGTGAGAGTCAGGGAATGGTTGATTTTCATTTCATTTCATTCCAGAGCTGCTTTGGATCCATCACTTAGCACGAGGTAGGACCCAAAGAGTGACCTGCTCTGAAGCCCTCTTAACCCGTGGATGGAGTATTGATCACTCAGCCTCAGTAGGCAGGTACCAGCAACCTGATTCTGACCCTAAGCTAGTCTTCACCATTGGACCCAGGTAGCTCCAGATTCCTGCCCCAGGGCGACTTAAACAAAAGAGCAACAGCCCAGCTTGCACAGTGACTGTATTAGGCTCGGACTCGATGCACTTCCTAGGCAATCTCTTCCAAGAGCCCTCTAGCATGCCAGAAACACTGTTCTAGGTACAAGGCATTTAAGAATGAATGGAACATGTTCATTGCCCCCCTCAGGAGCATCTACTCCTAAGAAGCTTGGAGATACTCTTTTTTTTTTTTTTTTTTTTTACCTTTTTTCATTTGGAGAAACTGAGGCTTAGGGAAATGTCAGGAAGCAGGTCACATAGCTGGTAGGTGAAGGAGCCAAAGGACAAATCCGCTTCCTCCCCTCCAGAGCACTGGGCACACACGGACTCTGCCACACTTCATGCAAGTACTGAGGGCTTGGTTTGTTCACTGTAAGCCAGTGGTTCTAGACTTGGAATGACCCTGGCCCCCACAGGGGACAGGTGGCAAAGTCGGGAGACATTTCTGGTTGTCACAACTGGGAGAGGGATGCTACTGGCATGTGGAGGGTAGAGACCAGGAATGCCACTAGGCCTCCTACGATCCCTAGCACAGCCCCCACCACAAAGAATGATCCAGCCCCAAAAGCCAACCATTCCCCTGCTGGGAAGCCCCGGGATAAAATGAGAATAAAACCCGCCAGGTAGGGTTGCTGTGAGCTTCGCAAGTGACAGTGTGTGTGCTCAGGCGGTGAGCCTACCATCTAACCAGGACAGGTTCTCAGCAACCAGACCACAGGTAAGCTGGCCCCCTGGCTCGTTGCGGCTCCACCTGGCCCGAACTCCTCCACGCTTAATTCTGAGAAGCACCCAGTAATGTTCTAGCAGAGCTCGGCAGCATGCATTTTTTATTCTTCATGGTGTTTTTAATTTTTTTTTCGTATTGCAGAAGACAAATTCCATTTCCTTACTCCTGAGGGAAAACTAATTCCAGTAAAGGCCACTTGTCTCTGGTACCTTAAGATCTCGATAATTTACAGCAAGTTTATTTTTATTGAAAATTATGTAGATATTATTCAGAAACACAATTTCCAACTATACGGAACACTTAAGCAGATTATATTTTAAGGGTTAATACATATATTGAGGTTACGTGCTGGAATGTGCACTTCTCAAAGATATTTTTCCTTTTTTTATAGCTCTCTGCCTTTGAGATCCTCAAACTTGTGTGCTAAGAAGTGCTGAAGGATTAAAATATTTTCCAAATGGATATTATGTTATAAGTTATGGGTTGTTACCATTTGACTGCAATTCAAACTCATGACACTTTATATCGCTTATATGATTAATTCGGGAATGATTTGCATTTAAATGCATTTAAGATATTTAACTTGCAATTCCAAATGTACCTATTTTAAGCCTGGCAGAAGCACTCAATCTCTAATGTGTGTGGACTACCCCCCTCACCCCCAGTTATGTGGACCTGAAAAGGATTCAGATATTAACACAGCATAGCTTTTTCTGAGAAATATAAAAACTGAGAGATGCCCATCTGAACACACGCACACAAACACACACACACACATATGCACACACACTCACCTGGGAATATTTGGGAAACATTGAAAGTTTGGGAAACATTGAAATTTGTAATTGCTTCTTTAAAATTCACAGCGCACATTTAACACAGTAAAGATATTTTAGAGACCTGCACTTGAGAAGCCTGTTTAAACCAGCATATTCCGCATATTTAAAAAACCCAAACTTTCAACAGCATTCTCCTATAAGAACTATTAACCATTATAAAAAAAATCACACTGTGGATAATGTTGGTGAGAAAAAATATTTAATTAATGAAATCAGAAAGGAGCAGTCAGCTTGGAGATGCTTAGTAGTGCCAACACACTTCCCTGGGATGCTATATGGTCTGCCATTCTAGAAAAATGATTCTGGAGACATTGGGGCCTTCTTTCTCCATTAATGTAGTGGAAACCAGGCTCCTCTCACTTCCTCTTGTTTCAGTCAGCCAAGAAGTGAGTCTGTGAGCTGAAAAATGTGGTCGGTGCACACAGTGGGATATTACTCAGCCGTACAAAGGAATGAGGTACAATGTGGAGGATCCTTGAAAACATGATGCCAAGGGAAAGAAGTCAGACACAAAAGGTCACATGTTGTATGCTTTCACCTATATGCAATGTGTCTGGTAGGCACCTCCACAGAACCAGAAAGCAGACGGCTGGGGAACAATGGGTATGGATTTTCCTTTGGGGATGATGAAAATGCTTTGGAGCTAGGCAGTGGTAATGGTGGTGCAACATTGGGAATTCACTAAATGCCATTCACTTATTCACTTTAAAATTGTATATTTGGTGGATTCTCCTCCATGTTCTTTAAATCATGGGAAATAAAAATGGTGAGGGAGGAGGGAATGACGGGGCAGGAAACCCAGGTGTGAAGAAGGGGTGGGGGTTGGGGGGTGAAGAGACGGGTGGGCAGGGCTGAGAGGGACAAAGAAGATCAGGGGGCTGTCCTGCCGTGTTCTCCAAAACAGCATGGACAACTCATCTGTACCAGACGATATGAGGAAAATGTAGCCCAAAGAGAGGTTCAGTATACAGGACTGGCCATCGAGAGAGGGTCAAAGGGCAGGGTCTGCCCACCTCAGCAGAGAGCTGACGGGAACTCACACCGTGGTAGTGTGTTCGTGACCACAGCTTGGTGGGCCACACATATGTCTTTACTCCCGAGAGGGAAGCAGGGGACCATGACACTAATGAAGCTGAACTTTTAGGGGCCTTTATTGGTAGGGACCCCTTCTGAAGCCCTCTTCCCAGGGTTATGTTGTGACTTTGCGTTCTTCTCCTTAAAGTGGACCCCCAAATTGCATCCCCTTCAGCTTCCCCACAACCTGGATGAGCCCCTGTGATGTAGCCTGGTGATGCCAGTGTCTGTTCTGATGTTGTCAAACTTCACATGCATCAGTGCCTGCCTAAAGCCAGGTGCCTTGTGTGTCGGGGAAGGACTGGACAAGTGTGGTCCAATGGAAATTTGTGCAGCGATGGCAATGTCTGTATCTTGCTGTGTAATGTGGGGGAGTCCAATATGGTGGCTCCTGAGCTCTGCAACTATGGCTACTGTAATTATGAAACTGAATTTTTCACTTTATTTAATTTTAGTTCATTTTAATTTAAGTAGTCACATGGCTGGTGGCTACTATATAGGCAACTGCAGATCCAGGGCATCATGAGTGAAAATGCCACCTTTAGCATCATGCAAGTCTGTTCGTGTTAGCTTTACCTCTTACGAGCTATGTCCTTCAGGGCAAGCTGCTTCATCTATGGGCCTTAGTTTCCTCATCTGTGAAAGTGAGAAATGATAGGACCTACTTCCTAGAGCTTTTGTCAAGATGAGAGGAGATATTGTATGTTGAGTGCACAGAACTGAGCATCTAATGAGTCCTTTGCTAAACATTATTTGTGCCTTTTGATTTTGGTAATTCATCCAGGCTTTACACCGCAGTGCTCTGAAGAAATGAGGCTCAGAGAGGTGATGTAACTGTGCTCGGGGTCATATAACCAACCAGAAGGTAAATGAGTGGGAATTTGTTCCCATGTGTTCCAAAGGTCCATTGGCTTGCTGTTGTACTGTGTTCCTTCCCCTTGAATGCTTGGTTGCCAAGTTCATTTCTATCAAGAGAATGAGATGGGGACTGAGAAACGGGTCTTGTTTTTCCCCTTACGCTGGTCCCTTAGGTGAGGGGCTCTATTTGTTGAGATGCGATTAGTAGCAGTTGAAATCCTAGGGAAAACTCGTGAGTATGTGAGCGGGCTTCTGTCTCCACAGTGGTCTTTGCTTCTCGCATACGTTGGTTCCAGGTAGGTTCTGGGCTGGACTAGCAGAGAAGACCCTAGTTCCTGTCATCCGAACCCCCTGAAAGTTCTGATTGAGTCAAATCTTTCAGACATGCTATTTGTTCAACCAATCTTGACTTGTGTTTTAAGATAGTGAATATCCCATTTTGAATACTTTCTTCTTCCTTCTATATAAAGCTGTCTCCAAATCCTAGAGAACTAGGTCTGACATAGATAGAGGCAAGATGCCTTCTTTTGTTCTGACTTTAGTTGTAAAGAACACAGGTGTCCTGTCATCCTCACCTCTGGGCTAAAGAGTTGGGGTCTGGAGTGAGTCTCTTATTCAGATCTGAGAGATGCATCAGCCACTGCAAAATGTCCTGTGTGTGCTATTGAGAGCATCCCAGTTATATGCTCAAGGAAAGCTTAAGAAGCCAAGAATCAGTGCTGGTCTGGGGGCTAATGCTTCACTTCCCACTCTATAAATACACTGTCCATCTTGTCACACTGGCTGTTTAACAGCCCTGCCCATGTCATTCTTAAGAGAAACAGAGTAAGGTTTCATTAACGTGAGAGATCAGCAGTGGTTCCGTTATAAGTTATCACTGCAGAGGGAGAGCAGCTAGGTTAGCTCCTCAAGTTGGAAATAAAAAAGATGAATGGCAGGAGGAAATGAAGTTAGTGCTTTACTGCCTGGATGCTTTGCCACCAGTACATGAGGGAAGAGGGGAAGGCCCTTTCTCAGCACAGATTGTCTACAGAAAGGCAATTAATATCTTTTAATCTGAAAAAACATCCATTTGCCATGGTAAGATTCACAACTCCATGACCCCAGGATGGTCATCTTTTGTTACCCATCAAGCTGGGGACATCATACTGGCCAGCTCTGCATAGCTCCATTTAACTACAAACCTCTCTCAGAGGTTCTGGGGTCCCTGGCATGTCAAGAAGACAGAAAGGTATGGCATCATTATAGCCAGTCTACTTCCTGTGACTGTTTGCTTATTCTGAAAGGTGCTTATCTTCCCCCCCACCCCGACTCACTCACTCATTCATACACTCATTAATTCAGCCAATGACTATTCAACTCCCATGACCTGTCAGATACTGTTCAGGGCACTAAGCAATGACCCAGAGTTCCTGCTTTCAGGGAACTTACAGCAGGAGAGGAGGCAGGTGATGATAAATGCCCCTGAGTAAAATTAAACTGGGCAAGGAGGATGGAAAAAGCAAGGAGTGAACAACGTCCTATTTTATATGTGATGGTCCAGGCTGGCCTTTGCGAAGAGGAGATATTTAAGGAGAGGCCTGATGAAAGAGAAGGATGTGAGCTCTGCAGAAATCTGCATGGTAAGAGAGCCACACAGGTGAGCAGCCAGCCAGACTGGGGCAGAGAATATTACAAAAGACAGGGTCCTACAGTCTGGGAAGGAGCTCAGGGAAAACCCTAGGGAAAGATTTTTAGGAGCTCTACCTTTGCTGGAGTGGCCCCAATTCTTTCCCTAGGGCCTGGACCCCTTTCAACAGCCCTGACAGCACATGCAAAGGCCCTGGGGTAGAAGTGAGGTCAGTATATTTAAGGAAGATAGGAGGGGGAGGAAGGAGATCATGCAGCGCCTTGCAGGCCTTTGTATGGATTTCAACCTCTGAGTGAAATGGGAAACACTGAAGGTTTTGAGCAGGGGCAGGATGCAATGTTGACAGGTCTTTTGCCAGGAATTCTGGCAGGCTGTGGGAAATAGACCGAAGGGGGCTGTCATGGACACAGAAAGCCGGACAGGAGGCAATGGCAGCAAGCAGCTGAGAGAGGATGGAGCTTGGGTCAAAGCATTCAAGGTGGAGGTGATAAGAAGGGGTTGGATGGGAGATGAGTCTCAAAGAAAGAGGCAACAGAATTTGCTGCTGGATTTAAGGTAGGATGTGAGAAAAAGAGGCATTGAGAATGATTAGGAGATGTTTGCCTTGAGTCAAAAGGCAGGACAGATCGCCATGTATGAAGGTGGGGTGACTGGGAGCAGCAGGTGCCCAGAGGAAGCTCGTGCCATATGGAGACGCCATTAGACAAACAGGTTGGTCATCTTCTGGTGGTAAAGGGTTTCCTCCAACATTTTCTGAATTGCAGCCAACGTAAACTCAAACCAAGTTTTTCTAAACCAGACGTGTCTGGAGGAAGTGAATACCCCAGTCAGGATGGGATGGACTTACAGGGGGATGAGAAATCCCGCCAGAGTGAACCCACCAACGGCGATAGCAGCCACAAGATCCATGGTGCCTTCAGAGCATTCGATCAGTGAGAGAGGGTCCCCAGGGAATAGGCAGAAGTCTTGGCTCCAGGGACAGTAGCAGCACCTGCAAGAATCCCCAGAAGATGTTTTAGGGGATTGTCTTCTTGGAGATTATATTAGTCAGCTTCGGCCACCATAACGAAATGCCACAGACTGGCACTTAAACCACAGAAATTTATTCTCACCATCCTGGAGGCCAGAAGTCCAGGACCAGGTATCAGAGGGCTGGTTTCTCCCCAGACCTCTGTCTTTTTGCTGTGACCTCACACGGCCTCTCCTCTGTGTGTGCACCGTGGTGTCTCTTCCTCCTCTGATAGGGATGCTGGTCATAGGGGATTAGGGCCCCACGACTTGTGGCCTCATTTAACCTTAATGACCCCTTTAAAGTCTCCAAGTACATTTGTGTTGGGGGTGAAAGCTTCAACATATGAAATTCAGGGGAACACAGTTCAGCCCATAACAGAGGTCCAAGGCTGCCTCCAGATTGACAGAAAAGAAAAGCACAACCAACCGACAGCATCTTTCTTGGGAAACAGACGTCCACGCCACTTGTACATCTGTCCTTGTTCAGCTGGTTTCTCATCTTCCCTGGCTCAGACGGAAGTACCCTCCAAGCAGCTCATGTTTTCCAGCACGTACTGTGTGCCAGATACCATGCAGACAGCTTCCACTGCCCTTTATAGAACCCAGTGAGGCAGGTGCTCTCACTGCCCTCCTTGGCCATTGAGGGAACCGAGGCACCCAGAGGAGGACGTGCTTAGTCATCGGTGGAGCCTCGTCCTGGCAAAGCCGGAATGTAATAAGGTCATTGTACTTACGTGGAGTTTGGATGTGAGATCTCAGCCTCTAGTTTTACTGGAATAAGAAATCTATCGAACCAGCACTTTATCCCAGCTGGCTTAGATTTCGATTTTTGGGGGGGGGGAAGTGTATCACCACCGTTTGCAGCATGTCCTCTGCATTAGCTGACAAGCCTTTGCACGTGGGCCTTACGGACTGAGGAGAAGGCCTTCACGGGGCCCCCCAGGCCACATCGACAGAGAAGGAGAATTCTGACACCCGGCCGCACTTCTGCCTCGGAAATTAGAAACGGATGCAAGTGCCAGGCTTTCTGCCTGGGGAAGGTGTACTGACCACTTGCTTTCTGCATCCATTTGTTTTTTATTGCCAACTTCTCTGTATTTCTGTCTCCAGCTGTCTTTACTGATAGTGTTTGTTTTAGATTTGTGAGCTCCGAGAGGGCTGAGACAGCATGCTTTCGATGGACTTCACCGTGTTGGCACAGCACTTTGTAAATGAAGGCCCAATAATTCATTCACCAAACAGCTAGTGGCTCGTGTGTGGAGCAGTACGCACAGCACATGGCTGATATTCAAAGGTGTGGCATCAGGAATTCCTATTTTTCCCAGAATTATATTATTATTAATAACAGTGTCAGAAGAACAATTTTATAGAGTCCTCACTGCCTTACCTGCTGGGAACCATGTCTGTGTCTGATATGCGTTCTCTTGATCCAACTGGCCTACGGAGCAATGTTTCCCTGTGTTATGGAGAACACTGTTTCTGGAAAAATGTTGATGGATGCTGTGTGTCAGGAGTTTCCCAGGCCACCCCCAGTTGTGGTAGTTCTCTAGAACTTACAGACTAAGCATGTGGTCATTTTCATGGCTACGAATTATCACAGTAAAAGGACACCAAGCAAGATCCACATAGGGAAAAGGTGCATGGAGCAAAGTTCAGAGGAAACCAGGTGTAAGCTGCAGGGGGCCCTTTCCTAATGGAGTCACCGTGCAGGACGGGCTTAATGCCCCCAGCAAGGACTTGTGTCGGCTCAGGAACACCCGCTGGGGAGGCTCACTGGAGATGAAGTGCCAGGGTTGTTATTGAGGACTGATCATAATAGACATCCTCCGCCCTGGCATGTGGCAAGGTTCCAGACTTCCAGAAGGAAAGCACATATCCAGCACAAACCATGTGTTTTTGCACAAGCAGGTTAGGCACAGTGAGTCACTCCTATCAGTTAGGGAATAGTGAGAACCCTCCCAAAATCCAAGTTCCAGATGCCGGGCAAGAGGCATCCTTGGAAGCAGGCTGACTTGGGCATGCTGTGTTAACTCTTTTCTGCACCCTGTCAGTTAGGTTGGCTTCTTTACCTGTGGATTCTAAGGGTGCAGCCTAACCTGACCAGCGGGGCAACCCCCCACTGTCCCTTAATGGAGCATCTTAGAAGATGTTTGATTTGTAGGCAATGACCACAAGAAGTTTTGGTGGGAAGATGGTATCAGTCTTATTAAACGTAAGGTCAAACACTGGAGAAAATCCATGGCAGGAAAAGATGATTTTAAAATTTATGATTTATCTTTTACTTTACACTTCAGCTCTGACAGATAATTGTTAATTTAAGGGACATCTCAGACGTTGCTCAGAGGTACTAAGAGAGAAAATGCTGAAGCTGAGCCAGGCTCCTTGGAATGTAAAACCTAAGAAACCCATCCAGACTTAGAATTGTTAGTAGTGTTGGGGCACCTGGGTAGCTCATTCGTTAAGCGTCTGCCTTCAGCTCAGGTCATGGTCCCAGGGTGCTGGGATTCCCGCATCGGGCTCCCTGCTCCGCAGGAAGACTGCTTCTCCCTCTCCCACTCCCCCTGCTTGTGTTCCCTCTCCTGCTGTGTCTCTCTCTGTCAAATAAATAAATAAAATCTTTAAAAAAAAAAAAAGAATTGTTAGTTGTGGTCACAAACCTGTAATCAAGGAGTCTTCTGTTAACTAAATAACTGGCCTTCTCATTTGAAATGTAAATTCAAACTGTTTCTCAGTGCAGGGGACATTAACCAGGGTTAGATCTTGAGCTTTGAAATATAATTTAAATGTGTTTTCAGCATATTAAAAAGCCTAATCGAATTCATGTTCCTTGTAGCACCAGGAAGTTTTTTGCCTAAATCTGAATTAGTTCTTATTCATTGTTACAATCAAGATTTTAGAATAGGCTTTTATTTTTTTTTTTTTAAGATTTTGTGTATTTGAGAGAAAGAGAGCGAGCATGAGCCGGGGGTGGGGGGTGTGGGTTGGAGAACAGAGACAGTGGGAGAAGCAGACTCCCCGCTGAGCAGGGGAACCCAGTGTAGGGCTCGATCCCAGGACCCTGAGATCATGGCCTGAGCAGAAGGCAGACACTTAACTGACTGAGCCACCCAGGCGCCCCTACAATAGGCTTTTATTTAGTTAAGTATTTGGACTGGAATTTATTCATCCTCCAGATGCATTAGCTTTGGAATCATTGATAAAACAAGAGCCTAATTTGCACTAACAGTTTCTAAGAGGAAGTTTTAAAAATTCACCTGTGGGAAATTTTATGTGAAATCTTGAAAAGGACACAGTAGTTTGGTTAGTAAAAATTACTATTTTCCCCATTTGAGTGGTATATGATTATTTCCTTCCTTGTCTACTTCTTCCATCTGCATTTGTAACCACATTCCTAATCTTAGGCTCATCACAGCCTCGCTTAGATTTTCTGCTTTGCCAACTTCTGCCCATCCTGAGATTCCGTAACTTCTGAATCATACCGTTGGCCTGATGCTCTTCATCTCTACACTTCTCTGTGGTTCATTCACCTCCATTTGCTTTTGGTGTCTTTTGGCTTCTAGAATGTACACTTTTCGAAGCCATCGCCAATCCCTATTGGTTTGATCTATGAAATCCGTCTTCCCTGGTTCCATCTCACATTATTTTCTCAGGTGTAATGCTCATTATGAGTCATCTAAACAGGTGAGACGCTCCCTTTTGGCTTTGAGACACCTGTGTCTAGTCTTCTCCGGTGTTGCTGCCAGTGGCTTCACGCGGGATCTGATGATTTCTTGCTTAAACCGCCAGTGCTTCTTTGTTGACTTCAGGATAAGTCCAGATGGGATATAGACTCTTCAGTATCTGCTTCCTTCTTCAATTCTCCTTCCCGTTCTACTCTAGTCCTTCCAGATACTGCTTCTGCCCTTGCCACAGTGAACTGCTTCTCATTTCTTCAGTGTCACCTGCTGCCCCCGTACCTTTGCACATCCATTGCTAATGGGCAGTTGGAGTGGCTTCCACATTTCTGGTGATGATTGGCACGAACCAGGAGGGATGTCTGATTTGATTTGGGGGAGGGCTGAAAATGGATGTCGGAACGTTTGAGTCAGGTCTTAAGCTCTAGACAGAGGGATGCTGTGAATTTTTAGAACTGGAGATTGTTTGATCTATGCCATCCCAGAAAGGAGGGGAGAACCAGTTCACAGATCTGATTGTAGAGAAAGGAGATCTGGGGCTCTGGCAGGTCATTTCTTCGAAGCCCAGTGGTGGGCGGGGCCTAGAGATACACGTTCTGCGCCAGATATAATTAACTTGGACACCTGGGGAGAATGAGCTTCCAAATGGGGATCTCAGTGGCTGAGTTGTGAAGAGCCAGACTTTGCATGTGCTTTGATATGGTACATGCCCCTCACCCGTGTCACAGTTCTGTCACTGTCTTCTCTGCTACACTGTGGACATCTTGAGAATGGAGTGCATACTGTCATCATTTTTATGGAAAAAAATGGGCACAGTGCTTGGCACATTGCCTATAAAACATTTGTTAGACATGCATGTTATTCAGATTTGGATATCACCCGCCCACCACCAGCCTGCAATAAATCACCTTTAAATATTTGGCTTGGTTTTGTTTTGTTTTGTTTTGTTTTGTTTTGTTTTGTTTTCCTCTGGGGTTACTTTTGGATTTTCCATGAAGCCTGGGGGGAAAAAAAGAGAGAGAAGTTATCATCTGTATCATTTTAACTATTTGGTTTATTTTGGATTTAATTTTAGATATAGGAATTGGCTTTCCTCATTTATGGTGTCCTCCCCACCCATAATTCTAAATCCTTTCAGTAGGCCCACCAAACAATGTTTCCCTATCAAATCAAGAGCCTCAATGCACCCCCTGAATATCAGCTAGTGAGTCATGACAAATAAAAACATGCTTCTAGGGGCACCTGGGTGGCTCAGTTGCTTAAGCGACTACCTTTGGCTCAGGTCATGATCCCAGGGTCCTGGGATCAAGCCCCACACCAGGTTCCTTGCTCAGCAGGAAGCCTGCTTCTCCCTCTCCCACTCCTCCTGCTTGTGTTCCCTCTCTCACTGTGTCTCTCTCTGTCAAATAAATAAATAAAATCTTTTAAAAAAAAGATTAGTTCGCAAAGTTAATAACCTCAAGTGAAAGTAAGACTAAAGCCTCATCAGCAGGTTGGCAGATGAAGAGAATTCATACAATGTAGCAAATCTCTTTTCTCATAAACTCTGTGATACTAACTTTCCAGGTTCCCATGGTCTCTCAGAACTTTTCCTGGAAACATTCATGAATTTCTATCCCTCTCATTTCAAACAGAGACTTCCCCAAGTCTCTTCCCTTTCCTTTTGTCTATTTCTGTCTCTTCCAATCCTAACCAAACCCGCAGCCTCACCACCCGGCACTGTAAGCAAAGAGCTCCCCTGTCCCTCCCAGTGCTCTCTCCTAAAAGCCAGTGTTGTCCACTGCCCATGTGGATCATCCCCAGATGAACTTTTGCACCTTCTCCTCGGTGTATCCCAAAACTAAACTCACCATTAATCTTGTGCTTTTAATTCTGGCAAAGAATCTGCTGTCTTTCATTCTTTGAGTCCGTAATCCCCCACCCCATTTCTTTGTCCTCAAAGACTGAACTGGAAATTGTGGTCTCTCCATGACCCTTAAGAATAGTTGTTTGTTTTTTAAGATTCTATTTATTTATTTGTCAGAGAGAGAGAGAGAGAGAGAGAGAGAGAGAGAGCACACAAGCAGGGGGAGTGGCAAGGGAGAGGGAGAAGCAGGCTCCCTGCTGAGCGGGGAGCCCGATGCGGGACTCGATCCCAGGACTCTGGGATCATGACCTGAGCTGAAGGCAGCTGCTTAAACAACTGAGCCACCCAGGCGTCCCAAGAATAATTTTGAGGTGGAGGAAAAATGCAATGCCATTTCCCATCCAGGTACCTCAGAGATATGCCCCAGAGCTTCACACCAAGAGTTCAGTGCCTGGACCTTGACCTTAACTTTCTTTGAGTGATTCCCAGTACTTGATTCTCTTTAGCAAGTTACGTGTCACACAGAACCTGTTGTTGAGATTCATCAAACAGACAAAGAAGAGAATATTGTGCCCTCTAATCTGTGGCCGGTGTGCTCAGCCTACGAGTTCTCCTGCGGTGATGGTTAGAATCTCTTTCCAATTCCACGTTCAGTGTTTGTAGCTCGGTATCAGCCATGATAGGAATGTTTACACCATCAGAGTGGGAAGACGCTATAACCCAAGGCTTTTTCACGTTTTCAGAGAGCTGGTTTTGTTAAGCCTTTACCAGCATAGCACTGCTCCTACTAAACTTAAAGTGTTCTGTACAGTTAGTAATGACATTAACTTTCTCTGCTTGAGGCCCTCTGTTAAAGCTTCACCAATTTATCTCATTTAATCCTTGTAACAATCTTAGAAGAGAGGTCCCATCGATATAGCCAATTTACAGGTGAAGCAAATGGACACTCAAGAGTAGCAAATCAAACAAACCCAAGGAAAAACCAAGACTCAACACCACACGACTGAGAATGAGTATCTGTCTCTGAATGATGTATATTCCAAGACAGTGGTACTGGAAATTACGATAAATTAGACTTTACAAATTTTGCGTTCTTGGAACAAGTAGATTTGCAAACTTTGAGATTGGTGTTAGAGATTATCCACACACACACAGGAAAAAACAAAAATGAAAACAAAAATTGGACCTGAAACATTTCCAGTCTCCTGTTTGGATGAGAACTTCCCAATAAAAGATCCACATCTGTTAACATTGTAACTCCACGTTCTTTCTATAAACGCTTGGCTAACAACCCCCTAAAACAGCACTGTCATTGACCAACCAAGTAGTTCTTTCTGTGCAATAGGGACATGATGAAGAGACAAAGAGGGGCCAATAACCCCAGTTACCTGAGACCATTAATAGTGAGCCCTAGAGCCTAATGATTGTAGCCATGGGGAGTGAGAGTGATAGTGACTGTGAATTATCACTATGTTTAAGATATAATGCTTTCAGGCCAGGTTAGCTTTTCCATAAAGCTGAAGAAATATCAGGAGGTGAGTCACCTGTCTCAGGGGTCTGAGCTAAGAGGCCAGGCCTCTGAGAGGGAGGTGGCTGGGCTGGGGAACAGAGACACTGTCTCCCCACCTTCGTGACCGCCATTGGATGGCAGCTGGAGGCTTTGTTCCGGGAAAGGTGCAGGAGAGCTCTGGTGGTAGAATCGGGGCACAGCTCCAGGTTGCCTGGGTGGGACACAGAGCTGGGGTTGCCTGGAGGAAGGTACCTACGGGGAAAGGTGACTTCCCTCACCCAGCTGAGCTTTTCAGGCATTTAACACGTAGACCCAGAGGATGTGCCTCTCTCTGACCCCCAGGAAGACCCTTAGAGGCTAGGTTCACTCTGAGTAGACATCCACAGCAGGTGGGAGTGGGGGGTTAAGCTCTGGTACTATCCCAGCTTTTACAATTTCCACCTTTCCATCCTTACACCCCTGTGCCAAGCATGCATATGAGCTAGGCTCCCTACCACAAGTATATTTTTATTTTAGGATATGAGTGGCATTTTTAAAATTTGAAGAGAAAGTTTTAAACTCTCTTGATCTGTTTGCTACATCTGTAGGCAAGTATTTATTAGGATATTACGGTTAATATAATCATGGCCATAACTTCCTAATGAATGCAAATGGGGAAATAAGATTTTATTAAGCAAGGATGATCATCTTAAAACCATTATAAACTTGTGTTTATGGAAAACATTTTAGGAGTGCACCTGTTTTTTAAAGCAAATCTCATCCTTTCTTGTGCTAAAGACCGCTGGAGACTCAAGCTGGCCCACATCAGGTGTCACAAGCCATCATGTGATGTGGCCAATTGGTAGGCATTGGTATCCCAGCCACAGAAGAAGTTGAGCACATTGATTAAGTCTCAACCTGATTGGGGGTGGACGGGGTGATTACACCCCAGGGGACGTTTGGCAAAGTCTGGATTTTTGATTGTCGTGAACGGCGAGGAGAGTACTACTAGCATCTAATGCATGAGGTTGCTGCTTAGCATCTCACGGTGTGCAGGACAATGCCCCCCACCCCTCCAAGAATTACCTAGTCCCTATGTCAATAGTGCTTTGGGTAGCAAGTCTTGAGTTAAAGCAATGGGCTCAGGAGGCACGTGTCCTCATTTTCCAGTCCCATCTGACTTTGGGCAGGTTGAGCTTCTGAGTCCTGATTTTCAAAGCAGGTCTGCCCATCAGAGCTCACTCACAGGGCACTGGGAGGGAGGAGGCAGTGCGGGTCAAATCCTCAGCACAGCTCCTGGCCCAGAGGAGGCACTCAGTAAACAAGTGAAAACCAGAACTCTTATTATTATTGTTCTTATTGTCATCCTCCTCAAAATAAAATAACTGGGGAAACCTTTAAAACAAGGTTAAATTCGGTTTTTAAAAATCGCTTTTCCATGGAGGAGCACGTGGCTGGCTCAGTGGGTGGAACATTCGACTCTTGATCTCAGGGTTTTGAGTTCAAATCCCAAGTTGGGTGTAGGGATTACTTAAAAATAAAATCTTTTAGAGAAAGCAAGAAAGCAAGAAAGCAAGCTTTTCTTTTTTTTTTGTATCAAAATTTTCCAAGCTGGATTTTTTTTCCTATGTCATGATTCTTTAAAGGCTTCCCATGTGCACGTAGTTTGCAGGGGGACTTGGTCCCCTCCGGGTGTGGCATCTCGCAGCAGTAACCCTGGGCCAGCCCATTCTTCTGGATTCTGCACCTGAAAGCTCAGTGTGTCACGTGACTGTGACCCTAGAAAGCTGCCTTCTGCCCCTGCACTTCTCACCAGTTGTGATGGAAGCAGGAGATAGCCTATGTCGTCCCGCTGAGAGACCCAAGCACACCAGCCATAAGATGCCTGTGCAGTTCTTTGTAAAGCAGGTGGGAGAAAGTGAAGCAGAACTGAGTTGATGACATTAGGAAGCTGTCAACCTGAGGGCTGACCAGCCACCTGGCTTTTTCAGGTGTCATTTTGTGGTGGTGTGACCAGGCAGGCTGCTGCCTTGCTCCGAATACTCTTAACTAAGATTCCGGGAGGTGCTAGAACAGGGCCTGGAACACAGGAAGTGCTCTAAGCGTTAGCTGCTGCTATTACTGTTATTTCTGCAGAGATGCACCATGGAAAGCTGTCTGTGCATGTGTGTGGGCACATCTCTGTGAGAGACGCGCGTCTCTGGAAAACTCGGGGCATTCTGCACCGTGTGCTCAACTCAGACCTATGTAGTATATACATATAATGGGATTTGATGCTCCCAAACCTTTCTGGTAATAACATCCTGCTCAGAATCAATTTGTGGATGGAGCCAGCCCACCGAGGCCAAGAGAATGAGTGGCCTTGGGCCTAGTCTGAGTTTCTGACACAAGGAGGGGTCCCTCAGTGTTCCCTTGACTAGATGGAGGCAGGAAAGGGAAAACTCTGAAGTGTGGGAGTGAGCTGAACACCTCTGCCGCTCCATTTTATTAGTCGCGTCACCTCGTGCAGATTCCCTCATTTCTTTGAGTCTTGGTCTCCCCAGCTGTCAGAGGGGGGCTGCAGCCAGGTCCCTGAGCTGCCGTGTAATGCAGGAGACAGCACGTAGTTCACTGCCTGGACCCAGTCCTCCTGCTACGTGAGGTGGAATTGAGGGTTTATGGCTCCAGGGTCCTCTTGCAAGACTCGTGATCTAAGAACCAGGATTGCTTTTGATGACATGCCCTGTGTTCTCCCTCACCCACCATCACCATGAGCAATTTGCCGCATTTACCGACCATACTTCTCCTTTTCGCTTTGGCTGACAAGATATACAGGGTCAGAGTGGTGGTTCCAGCATAGTAACATCTGAGGATGGCATGCAGTGTTGATCTTCTCTCATTTTCTCTTTTCTCTGATCCTTCTTTTCAGCTACTTGTAATTCCCCATTACCGTGCTTTGCTGTGCAAGCTACTTCAGATCCAGCATGGATTGAGATGGGGTATAAATACATTTAAAAAAAAAAAAAAAAACCTTGAATCTGTTCAATAATTCTCCAGGATTTTGCTTAGCTTCTTTGTGTTTCTTCCAATTTGAGACCAACAATAAAAGTGACTCACCTAGCCTCTCTTATTGGCTGACTGTAACTCTAAAAGATAACTGATTCCTATACCAAGTCTAATAGGATCAATTAAATTCCTTGTAAAAGTGTCTCTACTAGGGAAAAATGCTGGGTGAGATGCTAAAATTCTTCTGCCCAAAAGCAAGAGTCTGGCTCTTTCTTGTTTTGGGGTTTTTTTTTTTTTCTTCTGATCAAAGTGCTCCTCATGCTTTTCGTAGCTTCTTTGCCCAAGGTGTCTGTGACAGATGGCTCAGGAAGCAGCAGGAATGCACAAAACCTCTTGCTATTATTTTTAATAAAAAATACTGACTATAGAGGAAATTAACTAATGAAAAGATTGAGGATTCAGTCCTTGAAACTAATTGTACCGAGTCTGGGCACGTTACAACTTTTCTCAGCATGGGCTCTGGGGCCGTGGCAGTGGGCTCTGCAAATAACAAGAGAAGTGGAGAGATGCCCCAGATGGCCAGGCCTCCACCCTCTTCCCCAGCTTGAAACGAGGGTTGGCTGCAAGGTGTGTATTTGTATTGGCATTAGAAAATTAGGAATGTGTGCAGAAAATGGCTTTCCCGCAGATAAAGACAATTAAGGCTTTTAAATGTTGGAAAATGTCTTCATGAGCATATTCAGTGATTTGGCATTTCCTCCACATGAGAAAGTCCCTGCCATCATGTTCAACAAAGAAATGCTCACACGTCCTACAGACTTGATTACTACCCAGCTCCAGCTTGGCTCCTTCTGCAAGCCTGTGCTGGTCCAGATGTCAATGACTTATGTAAGCCTTGAAAATCACCTTCTCAGCATCTAGATTCATCGCTTTCCTTGTCCGAGAGCAGGATGAATATGAAAACGGGACAACTTTGGTGGTGATCTTTTCAGTATTTGTAGTAAAGTAGCATTATGGTGTGAGCGGGGCTGGGTTCAATGGTCAGCTCTGCCTCTTCCTGGTGGGGCAAGCTCCCTGGCTTTTTCTGTCTCCTTGCCTGTAAAGTGGGATTGGCTCCTAATTCATACAGCTGTTCAGAAGATTGCGTGGGATAGTGTGGGTCAAATATGTACTCAGCAACATACTCAGCACACAGTAGGCATCAGAAAGGGGAAGCCCGTGGCCTGATTGTGGTGAAACCTGTGAAGGATTTCATAGATGCCCAACCTCCTCTGGCTATTAAAGATTACACAGGTGTCTATAAATTAGCTGAACATCAGTGATTTTTTAAAAAGATCTCAAGTATGTATTCATGAGGAATTGATTTTTTGAGGTTATTAGGGTCCACAGATGCTCTCATTTTAAGTGTTGCCAAGTCAGAGTCCTTCCAGGCCATAAGGATATTAAGAATACCTTTCAAAATATTAATAAAATATATAGCAACTGCAGTGAAGGGGCCAAGGTCGCCGCCAGCAGGCAGTTCCTCCTGAGCCCTTCAGAGACCTGCAGCCTGGCCTCACCCTCGGAAGCTGTGATGGGTTCTGATGTATGCCATGCTCCATGACCTTTCCTCTCTCCCATGAATATTTAGTGCTCACCTGTTACATATTCCTCGGGGCCTGCATGCTATGTGTTGTGGGGGACAGTCGGCAAAGGTGGTTGTCCCAGGAGTAAGGAAGCAGACACTGAACGAGTAATAAAGTGATGAAGGCTTTTGGAGGAACACAGAATGGGAGGTTCTAAGCAAATTTGGGGGTAGAGGAAATCTCCGCTGAAGAAGCAGTGCCCGATACTTCTTACTCGAGGGTGGGCAGGAGTTAGCCAAACGAAGAAAGTGGTGTTTCATGGACAGAGGAACAGAATGTGCAAAGGTTAAGAGGAAGGGAAAACGTGGTTTGTTTGGCAAACTCAAAGAAGCACCGTATAGCTTCAGGTTAATTGGAATCCACCTGTATTTTTCTCTTTTGCTAAAAGTGAAAGGGTAAGATAGAAATAGAAGGGGCAGTCAAGCGAATCCCAAAGGCCAGGGTTCAGGGATGTCGTCCCCTCTCCGCCTGGTCCAGTGTTTAGGCTCTGTTCTTTGCCCTCATCCTCCCGCGTTCTCCGATGTCGGGTCTACAGCCTGAGAAGTTCTCAAAGCGCACCAGTCAGGGGAAGGTGCTTCCGTGAATCTCTGAGGAAGATGAATCCAGTGGGGCCACACACCAGCAGTGGTGATCATTTTAAAGATTTATTTTTGCCTACTCTTGATTAAATGTGTGAGGTGGTAGATTAAACCGGGCCTTTATAACCAAGCACAAATGGGTGGTTGTTTTGAGCTATTTTTTTAATCTGGATAGTGAATTGTAGCAATAATGTTCATTAAGATGAGCAAAGGCTTTGATTTAGTGGAAAAGCCTAGCTTTACCGTGGCACAGCTCAAGTCGGACTGTAGAAAACCATTTTGACTGCTAATATTTTCAGCTGAAGAGCCAAAAGAAGGTGATCTGATTTGAAATGGCAACACCCTATCGAAAAAGGCTTACTTTAACAGTCCTGGGTTCTGATTATTAAGGTGAAACTGCTTAAAAAATTAGACTCCACCTTATCCAGCCAGCTTTAGTGGGTGCACTAGGGGAGAAAATGCCAGCGGAGCCTTAGCACTGAAAATAGTGTCGTTGCTCATCAAAATGAGAGGAAGGCCGTCTGTGAAGGGCTTGGTGCAGAGCATTCTGTCCAAGGTGTGGCTTTCTGGGGCTGAGTGTGCATGGGGAACCGTGGGCACTTCTCAGAGGTGACCAACACGCTGGTGCCAGGGACAATGAACAGAACCAGGGTGGCAAACCCATTAATGCAAGAAGAGAATCTGCCATTCAGAGACATTAATTTAACATGACACCAACAGGGGTGTTTAGATGTGCTCATTGTGATGTCAGACATTCTGCTCTAATTGAGTTAATTAAAAGTTAATGGCACAGAGCACATCGCAATGCTATAAAGGACAGGCATGTGACCGGTCCCCGTACCCTCTCGTTTGAATAAATCTTTCACTCACCATCAAACTCCACTTCTTAAAGATTCATTCCACATCACTGCCTCTCCTTCCTTTGAAGGGGGTGAGTGCTGTTCCATTTGATATATAAACAAAGGGAGCTGGGAAAGATAAAAGGAGGCTTGTGTGCGATGTCATAAATATCACCCATGATTGCTAGCCGCGTATTCAGCGTCTCGGTGGGAAGGGGGAAACTGTGTCCTCCCAGGGTGGCTGGGCCGGGATCCCGAGGCACAGATGCCCACTGGAGGTGGCGTGAGGGTGACAGGACGGATGGGACAGTGGCAAAGGGTACGAGATTTGAATCAGGGTGGTGGGCAAGCCGCTTGGCCTCTCTGCACGTGTCTTCTTCCACGGGAAATGGAGATAACGAGGGGATCGAGCACCCACGTCACCGGATGCTTTTCCCGATGAGACGGGAGAATCGCTCTGAGCCATTGCCACAGTGATGGGCACGCAGTGAGGCTTGAGGACAGGTTAGGGGACGCCAAGGTGAGAGTGTATTTCTGCGCGCGGGGAAAACAAATCCTCAGGCACAGTAACTGTGCCTTCTGCCCTTGTTTGGGCAGCCAGTGGGCTTCTGTGTGTTTGTTGTTATGTGCTGGGTGGTTTCATCAATTTAGGTTCCAGATGCCTCTAAAAAAGGGATGTGTGACACGTCATTACACTCACGGGAGAAGCATTTGAAAATCACTTACATAAGACAAGGCAAAGTCCTTTACGAAAGGGTCTCAGTCTGGAATCCTGACTAAGGACGCTCATTGTGGTTGGGTTTCACACTTAACCGGGGGCATCCAGCGCTGAGGTCAAGAAGAAACACAGCATCTCACTTAACTCTCACAGCCCCTGAACCATGAACCGGAGCACCTCTACCAAGGAAGGAGGCAAACTTCTCTTGGGCCTAAATGCTAAGGAGAACCCGTGATGGGTCATCATGGAATTCAGTGAAAGTAGTTCCTGAGTAATTTTAACAATTAGAAGATGAAGAAATGAAATGATCCCTCGTCGGCTCTTTCTTGGAACAACTCTTGGGAAAAGTCAAAGTTGGATAGAGCCCCACAGTAAAAAAAAAAAAAAAAAAAAAAAAAATAGATGTTACATCACACCCCAGTACTCCCAACACACACACACACACACACACACACACACACACACACACACACACACACCCCAAAGTTTCACAAATAATACTAACTCTCCTTATGATAGGTGGTGTTCTCTTTCTAGTTTCTATTCTACTCTCTCATGTTATTTAAAATGATGGCCATGACCTATAAATTGATTTCATGATCTGTAAATGAATTGTGACACGCAGTTTTTAAAAACACTGATCCAAGGTGTTAGGTAAGAACATATTTCTACAGAAGTGCTTACACAGAGGGACAGGGCTGAGTGGGGCTAGGTGTCTGGGGTTTGAGGAAGAATTAAAATGTTAATAATATCTGTTTCTCATTTTTCTCTGCCTCCTCCACCACAAGGTGGGTCGTGCATGGCCCAGCATCCCATCAAGGGGAGCCTGTGGGAACAGGCTCCCTGAGGGGGTGCTTCTGCAAACAGATGTGTATTTGAATTACCTGGGATCTTAGGGGGTCAGGGTGGCCCTGGGATTGTGTGTCACCGTTCAGCTCCAGGTGCTGCCCACCCATGCTGCTGGGCCTGGACCATAGTCTGAAGGGGGAGGGGAGAGAAGGTGCACAGATGAAGCCTTATGTTTCCAAGCAGCCACTCACACACCCATCCACTGTCACCCCTTCTCTCCTTCAAGGTCACCTTGTTTAACCACTGACTTTTAGGGACTGCTTATGTCATTTAATATGGCTTTGCCAAAAATTTTTTAAGACCACTTGGGTGAAGTTAAAAATCAAAAAGGAATGTATCTGAAAAGCTCCGAGAACTGATAGTAAAACTGATGAAGCAGATCCTTGGAGGGGCCATGGAGCGGGAGACTCGGGGCTGTGGGAACAGGAACTGGTGCACTCTCATCAGGTGAGACCACTGGAATTAACCAACACCAAGGGCCGCTTGGGTCCTTGCATGGACACTCCAATTCCAGAGAGAGTGTTCAAATGGCCTAGATTGGGTGAGCTGTACTCCTTAACCGGGGGAGAACAGAGCTCCTTGATTGATAGACCCACCACAACTGTTACAATAGGGCAATCACGATTCACTCACCATCTGAAGGAGTGCCTGGGCAGGTAGACACGGCAATAGAATGCGGGGGTGTTGGTGATCGAAATGACACTGAGAGGGAAAAAAAAGCAGACTTTGCTGAGTTTACCCTCCATGCCAAGCAGCCACTTGCTACCTTCGTCCTCACAATAAGCCAGTGGGGGTCTCACCTGGCGCTGATTTTGCCCTCCAGGGGACAGTTGCTATGTCTGGACACATTTTTAGTTGTCGCAGCTGGCTTAGGGGTGCTACTTGCATGTGGTGGGGAGAGGCCAGAGATGCTGCTCAGTGTTCTGGGATGCACAGGACACCCCCCACACAAGGAGGCTACACGGTCCCAAATGTCACCAGGGCTAACGTGGAGAAATCCTGCAATGAACCTGAAAAATGGTGGTTTTCTCTCTTGCCTCATTTATGCATGACAGAAAGCAAGGCAGAAGTCCTAAGGTCGGAAAACTGAGAAGGAGCAGAGCCGGAACGTGGACTGTGTGGTTCCGGGACAGGCTGCCTCCTTTACTGCACCTTTGAAAAATAGCCTCTTGCCTGCGCCTGGCAAGGAAAGGAAGGGGCAGGAAGAGTGCTCAGACGGGAATCTTAGAAACCTCCTAACAAGTGTGTGAGCTCCCCCTCTGCTGATCAGATTTGTTCTGTTCTATTCTGGAGTCATTCCAACCTAATTTTTTTAATTTAATGGCCGCATGTGGAAAGGCTTCGTGGCTGAGGTTCCCTGGTACAGCTGTCTTCATCTGCTAGTACGGTGAGAAGTTACCAAGTGATTAATAGCCATGGAGTTGCATGAAACATCCAGGTGGAAGACACACGACCGGTTTATTCGCGTTTAATATTCAGTCATATAAATGGAATATATAACAGGGTAACGGCAAGCACCCCTGAAGACCGGGGCATGTGGTTTAGCCTCCTGTGACCTCCTCTGACTGTAATTTCCCCCAGACCACATGCTGGGTAATGGGCCTCCCTCTCTCGGGTTCACCCACAGGGAAGAGAGCATGACATCTGCTTTGCTATCATCAGATGTGCAGGGAGACTCCAAGAGCTGGAGGAAGCTTTTCCCTGTGCGCTCTCTCCCGAAATGCTTGTCAATAAAAGTAGACCTGGGGACGGCGTTTTGTTTGAAAAGAGGAAATTTCACTTCCTTTCAAATACTGAATGGTCCAAGTGAAGAGCCTGGAGGTTTTCTAATTATACCATGACCCACTGGGAAGTATGAACATGTTTTGCCCATTAAGAGACCTGGATTTGCTTGGCACCCCTGGGGAATGTTTACTGGAGTGACCCATCTTTACCTCGGGAAGAAGTATCCAAATTGAAAAACGAAACCTGAAGCAGGAAGAAATTATCAATAAAAACAAAACAAAACAAAAAATCCGTAACTTTCAAGTGAAAGGATTTCCTAAAAAATTCATGAGATGGGCTATAATAAGCAGACTGGAATAACTGGAAACAAAAATATCAACAGCTTTTCTTTTGCAGATGTTTCTAAAATATTTGGGATAGTTTTTGATGATCTGTGTTTTCTATTTTAAAAACCTTCTCCCATCATGTTTTTATGTTGCTTGCGTGGACTACCAATTGAGTAAGATTTTTGCTAATGAACAGTGTAAGTTCATTACGCTTTAGTGTAATTATATTTCAGAACAACCAGCTAAATTGATACTATGTTGTTTGTCCTAAGAATGACTAAGTGACTAATAAGAAATAAGGCTATATTCCTTTTAAGTTGATCTTGGCATATCGTTTGGTATGCAATAGAATTTATTTTATTTTAGGATTCTACTGTTTTTAAGTCATCTCTCTGCCCAACATGGGACTCAAACTCATAGCCCCAAGATCAAGAGTCGCATACTCCACCAACTGAGCCAGCCAGGCACTGCACATTTTATTTAATAAATGAATACACTTAAGAAATACATATAAATAACTGAGGAGGGAGAAGACAGATGGGCTGAGGTTGATTATACCAGAAGAAAAGGAGCCATGTCTCCTAAAGAGACATAGCATTCCATTCTATGAATTCAATGATACAGGTTTTTCATAAGGCCTCAGATGGGAAGTAACTACAGAAATCGACTCTTCCACCTTTTTTGCACACAGCATCCTCTTGCTGAGGTGGTCATCCAGTTTTGTGGGTTTTTTTTTCTTAAACATTTGGAGCATTTCCAATGATCAGTGAGTATAGAACAGTAACCTTTCGTTTTCAGATTAGGGTATGAGGAAACTGCATTGCAGTGAGCTCGAATCTGCCTTTTAGAAAATGTTCATTTCCTCCTGGTTCTTCCTTCTTGAGAAACACAGAGATCTACTAGCCATTCCATATACCAGATCTCAGATATGTGAGGGCAGATTCTTTTGACCATTCTTCATATGAAGAGTCTTCCCTCCTTCCTAGCCACCCTTCACTGTATGGTGTGATATGGAAAAATAGCCCCTTAAAACATGACCTTCAGGATATAAGTTGGCCATAACATAGGATATTATTAAAATTGAATGCCTCACTTAATGGCAGCCACATTGTCTATAACGATCCTATCAGCGTGTTCATCCGTGTGTCCTCAGACAGTCCCTTCTGGAAGTTGGTTTCTGGGGAGTGGGCTCCCCTCTCAACACTCCTGGAAACACCTAAAAGAATAGAAAGGCAGACTTTGCTCTTTACCAAGCCTCTTAAGTCAAGGCAAAGAAGCCTAAGAAAGAGATTAGGTAGCAAGCACTGAGCAAGCATCTCCTGTATGGAGGTTCAGGGTCCCTGCTCCACAAACAGCAGGAACTGGCTGCCTTTCACCTCATTCGTGGTGGCTGGTGAGGCCACTCTCTCCCGGGGGCCCTCGCTTTCACCCCTCTAAGGGCTTCTCGGTGAAGCCTGCGCTGCGCCCACCACACTGGTCTCGAGCATGGAGCCCCCTCCTCACCTTCTGTGACTCGCAGGCACCTCTTGTCTGTTGCTGAGCCTTCAGCCCCTTTTCCCTTCTCCGGTCCCGCTCGGATTGCAGCTGACAGCAGCTGGGATCGCTGTTGCCCCAGATCACCTTGTCGACTTCAGTATCTCCATGCCAGGATTTCCAGCTTCATTTTCCTCCTTGGCATCAGGGATCTCGTGCAGAGGAGGTGGTGAAACCCCGAGGTGCAGCCAGGACCTGCAGTCTGTTAAACCAGACTGCCACTGGAAGCGAGTAACAGAAATCCCAACCCAACTGTTGTAAACAGTGAGGGAAGTGCACCATCTCACAAAACAGAGCCTGGAGGTATCGGGAAGCCCCTGGGATGGTTACTGTAGCATCTCACCAGCATCGAGGATCCGGTTCTGCCCATCTTTCTGCCTTATCATTCTCAGCCCGCTGGATGCTCCGCAGACTAACTCTCTCTCCTTGTTGCCTGCAGGCATATCAGCTTCAGGTGAAGGAAGAAACCACCTCTCCCTTTGTGTGTCTTTGTCACCGCTCTCCCAGAAGCCCGCATCCCCAGCTCATGCGCCCTCATGCCTCACTGGCCAGACTGGGGGAAGGACTCCTCTAAACCAATCACTAGCGAGGGAAATGCGGTGACCACGAATGGTAGATTATTAGAATTTATCCCTGAATTTGGATGGGAACACCTCCTGTGGCCACAGGGCTTGGTGGAAAATGGTAGACACCCAAACGTAACTGATTATTCTGCCAAATAGGAAGGACTTCAAATAAGTAATAAATGCCTGCTTCGTTGGCATCTCCTCAATTCCTTCCTTCCTTCATTATTGTGTTTGCCCAAACATCCAATAGGCCATCAGTTTGGCTTCTGTTGTAGGTATTGGGCTGGGTATCAAAGCAATCATAAGACATGGCCCCTGTCCGTGAGAAGGAGGCAGGATAAAATAAGAGCCAAAAGACCAGGCTTTGGAAGGGAGCACCTCTCATCGTTTAATCCCACCTCAGTGAACCACAGCTGTGTGACCTTGAGCACATCACTTCACCTCTCTGAGCCATGGCTGCCTCATCTATGCAGTGAAGGCAATAGCATCCCCTTTCAAGGGCTCTGATAAGGATTAAGGTTTATAGATAGACAGGTAGAGATGGGTACGCATACACATATACACATGTGCCTGCAAACACTCATGTGCGCACATGCACACCCACGCAGTGATAGGAACGGTAAACCCTTGATACTAGCAATTGGTATAATAATAATTACACACATTAAAGCAGCTGCATTGCAGTTTAGTACGGTGACGTAGATGCAGGTGTATACGTGCACATGCGTGTGTGTGTGTCCATATCCATGTCCTATGTACCCTCTACAATGTATGAGAAGGAAATTATTCAGGGCGCCTGGGTGGCTCAGTCGGTTTAGTGTCTGACTCTTGATTTCAGCTCAGGTCGAGATCTCAGGGTTGTGGGATTGAGCCCTGCATCGGGCTCCCTGCTCAGTGGGGAGTTTGCATGAGATTCCCTCTCTCTCTCCCCGCCCCCCGCCCCTCTTCCCACTCACAGGTGCACGCTGCTCTCTCTCTCTTTCTAAATAAATAAATAAAATCTTTATTAGAAAAAAAGAAAGAAATATAGGGAGTCCCCTGGGAGCACGAGCAAGGGACCAGCTGGATGGTAACAGTCTGTGTGCGGGCCACGTGCTGCTGACGTGTGGGGCGCGTCTTGCTCCTGTTCACAGCAGGGGCTGCCTGGAGTTGGCGCATGCCTGGCAGGGTCGACAGGGCAGCTGTCTCTCTAGCCAAACCAGCAGTCAGGACACACAGCCTTATAGTTACTTTTTCTGAGTTGTGAATTCACGTATGTGATACAAACTATAAAAATATTTCAGGTTGCATTTAATTGCATATAAACTCTCTATAGAACATTTTCTTGGAGAGTATTAATGGCGTGAAATGAAATACACATTTCAATGTGTGGTGTAGCACCCTGGCCCGTCATATTCCTGGGTGTCGGCATTCCTCTTACACGAAAAAGTTGTCAAAATTTGAACTGAACGCAGTGTAATTGACTAAGGAATATGATTTATATTCTGTCATCCGCTATTGGGGGCAAATGGTAGCGGGGCATGGGCTCTTCGGAAATTAGTGGCTGAGGACACAGCAGAAAGGCCTCAAGCTGCTTTGCTTGCCTGTCCCATTCTTGGGTTCTGCCCGGCATTCTTTGGTTCTCGTTGTTGGCGGTGACCTTGGACATGGCTGAGTGCAAGAACGAGGCCAAAACAGAACGAGTGGAGGGTATCAAAGAAGCCCCAAGGTTGGTTTTATTCCATTCTGACCAGCCACCTTCCTCAGCTTCAGCTGTCAGTAACCAAACCCACTTTAATCTGTAGAGATGCCTTTATTGTTGATGTTTTATTTTTTTTAAAGATTTTATTTATTTCTCTGACAGAGAGAGATAGCGGGAGAGGGAACACAAGCAGGGGGAGTGGGAGAGGGAGAAGCAGGCTTCCCGCCGAGCAGGGAGCCCGATGCGGGGCTCGATCCCAGGACCCTGGGACCATGACCTGAGCCAAAGGCAGACGCTTAACGACTGAGCCACCCAGGCGCCCCTACTGTTGATGTTTTAAACAGAAAAACAATGGCTCGGCGAGTCTGGAACTCTCAAGCATCTTCTTTTCTATTAGAGGAGCAACTGCTTTTCTGTCCTGCTTTTTGAAAACGTGAGGCTTCTTAAAAATTCAGCTCTTGCGTTGTTGCATAATGTAATTTACATCATGGCAGAGAACACGCTGGATGGCATGCCCCCATGTCACATTCCTCCTTCCCGGGACCCCAGAGAACATCTAAAGTGCAGGACAAAGCCTGTCACCACAGATTTGGATTATAACATTTCATCAAAATATTATGTAACATATTATTTCGGTAAGTATGATAAATAGACACACTGTCCTCTCTGTATGGACGACGTAAACTGCGCCAGGTCATCCAGCTGGAGCTGGAGCTGGAAGGTATAAAGATGCAGCCCATGAGACAATTAAATTCAGGAACGGTTGTTAGACAGGTATGGAGAGCGTTACAGCAGGGTTCGGAGGGCTGCAGGTGCTCACGGGGGTGGTCCCCAGCCCGGGCAGAGCTCTGAGGCCACCCCGGTCCCAAAAGCCTACGGAGAAAATATGGAAGTGTAAGCGCTGGGGGTTTCTGGCTTCACAGTGCTCCTGTCCACCGATCTGCGCTGAATGTGCTCGCCCGGTCCCAGCTGTAAAATGGGCCAATTCTGTGAAACCAGGGAGACTTGGAACTTCGTGTTGTTATCAGTCAAGTTTGCTGCCTTCACTTAATCTACCACCACGTGCATAGTTTAAACAGTGTGTCTTTCCTTCACAACACACCATGCTTCTGTGTTTCTACACTTTTCAGGACTCCACGGGAGGGGTGGCAGAGAGTGTAACTCTTTTGTCTTTAGCAACACCGTCTTTCTCCTCTCACGGTTTCTTCGTGCGCCAAAGAACACTTCCTCAGCCCACCGAGTCCTCAAGCCAACCCCAGTCACGGTAAATCCTTACTCCAGGGCCCCACTCCAGAGTTGATGTAGTCTGAAAACCCTAAGTCGGCATCTGACACAGTGAATGGGGCATGTTCTAACAACATGGGATCTGGAGTAAGTTTTGACTTTTAGTTCCAGCTCTCTAATTCACTCGCTGAAATGGCAGGAAGTCACCTAATTTCCCTTTACCTTTACTTCCCCATGTATGAAATAAGCTTGATGACAGTGTGCACATCCTAGAGATGTTGTAACGAATACATGTGATAAATACATATAAAAAGCAGTCAGTAAAAGAAGAAGGGTTCTGTTGACCCTACTATGTGGTGGTGGTAGTAGTGGATTGGGTCACATCACCTCCTACACTGCCCGTCTGTACCCAAGACCCGACCTCACCTTTGACCAGCGACCAAATTCATCCTCCTGTCTGTGCTCTTCCCCACGTAGCCCCCGATACACGACAGACAGCTCGCCGTCCAGACAACTTGCCTGCTGGGGAACCCCTCGATCCCTCTGTACCTTGGGGACAGTCTGATCTGGTTTGTCTGCCCTGCTTCTTTAAACCTCCTATGCTAAGTTAAACACAATTGATTGAGGCTAGATTTACTAAGTCCTTTGAAATGGTTCTATTATTTCGAATGCAAGAAAATAATGCACTACGCCTCCTGAGAAATATATCTTCTGCAACATTTTCATTAATCTCTTTATTAAACTAAACTGGTTTCTCTTTGGAAATTAATTACTGAAGTAGTATTGAGAATTTTAATTTCCACAATATACCAGCAAGAGATACTGCTGTTTCTTTATACACTGTTACACAGCAGGGCAATAATCTATTGAAATAAGCCCGAAAAAGGGGCAGCTTGTAATTAAAACAGTATAACATGAGTATTTAATGGCTCTTTTAGTGCTCAGATGGCCCTGTCATGCTGTGTTTGGGTGGAATAAAATGTATATTTAGGAAGCAGCTCTATACAGAAAAGTTGACAAGCTCAGGGTTTACAGTTTGGGATGTGGCTGTGTTTCACTGCAATAATATGCCCAAAAGGAAATATGGTTTGTTTTGGGCATCTGAGAATTACAGTCATTGTTGTATAATGGGAAGCTTTCATTGCTCAGCCACCCCCATTGTGAAATTTAAAATATTTAAATCACCAAGGAAAAAGCATGAATTATGGATGTCAACGTCCATGGGAAAGATGTGTATAAATCCTTGGGCACGTCTGCAGCACATATGTGTGGGTGCGAGTCCCTGTATGAATGCAGATCGTGGTCTGTATGCACGAAGGCATTCATCTGTGCAGATTTCACACTTAATCATTCTCCCTCCTGTTCAGAGGATGCTTCGTATTTTTCAAGACACATTCCTATCTATCATCTTCTATCCTCCCAGGCATGTTTTCTCATGATAAGAATTATTTACACATCATTTACATTTATAGATTTACTTCTTTTCCTAGTGCCAAAGACATTTTTAAAGATCCTGCGTTTCCCTACCCTTCCCCTCCTTCCTCTTCCCTTCGCCCTTCCACTTATAAGAACGTAACTTATGATTCCATTTTCCCTTTACCTGTTTCCTCCTCCAAATTTCCACTACCTTGTGAGTCACACTGTCTATAAACTTTCTGCAAACAAAGCCTTTTTATTCAGAGGCAGCTCCGGATTCAGCTCCACCAATTTTTTTTTAAATATGCAAAACAGAATTCCTGAAACTGGCACCATGACAAGACAAAGCAGCCTGCATTTCTCAGGGGCTCGGGGAGGGCCCTCAGCAGGAGTACACAGGGCTCATTCACACCGAACCAACTCAAGCCCTTGGAGGCTCTAACCCACATCACTTAGGGCTGCAGGTTTCGGCTATGCCAGAGACAGGGGAGGCAGGCTTGTTGGAAGCATTAATGCTGTGTTTCCCCAGCATCAGTCATTCACTTCTCAACTTCATGCTTCGTCCTCCATTTCGGTGCCAAGATTACCTGATCCTAATTCTATAATAAAGATATAAACAAAGATGTTTATGTGATACTGATTGTTGGCTGATCCCATGTCAACACAAACAAGAAAAGCAAATTTTCATCTTTATACCATCTACAAGAATCTTGCATACCACCGAGAAAAAGCATTTTATTGTAATCCACACACATCTACTAGTTTCCTTTAGGGCTGAGTGTTTACTGATTGGTTTTAGAATCCTACCAAGGAGCAGCATCAAGTTGTAGACCCATCCTCTCTCTGTTCTTTTTTTTGTCTGAAAGTCAGACTAACATGCAACACGGTGAGCCTCCAGAGGGCTCCAAGGTGAGATGGAAGAAGAGGTAGTGATGCTCTTTGCTCACAGGCAAACTCAGCACAAAGACATACCAATGAACCAATGAACCACATATCTGAAAATGTGCCTTAAAATAGGAGACTCAGGACAGAAAATTGGCTCTGGGTCTATCAGATCCAACTAGGGGTTGGTGGTTAGAAGAACGGAGGGCTGCAGGTATTGATGAGCTTGACTTAGCAAATACAATTCTACAGTGACTTCTTGGAAGGTAGTTCATTGCCTGTCACCAATGACATCTATTTCTTTGAGGGCTTAGGTTCCATCCCCAAGTAGTCTTTCAAAGAAAACATAGTACAACTGAATTATACATACATATATATACATATATATATATATATATATATATTCCCTGGATAAAGTCTATGAGCTAAAATTTTGTTCATCTCATTGTATTTCTAGTGATATTTTAGTAAATCTTACAGATCTGGGCCCAAGTCAGCTCCCACACTGGGCTTCTCCTAACCCTGGCTTAAGACCACTAGCTGTGTTCTTGAATTGGACCTACACAGCAATCTTGCCCACAATGAGGCAAAGTTGACCAAAATTGCGGCTGCTGTCTGAACTCCAACCCAGAATAATGAGCTTCTATTTAAAAAAGGTGGTCCCTGAAAGTACTAGTGAAGAAAAGAAAGACAAAATGCACACCTAAGACCATAAAGTCATCATATTGCTGGTTTCTCCGTGAAAATAAGGAAATAATTCATGGTACTTACATGGAATGTAGCGCTTATGAGCCATCCTTATTTATAGAAGCCCTTCTTGTATCTTTCCCTGCAAAGTCTTTAACCGTAATTGTTCGCTTCAAATAATTAGAGAAAAATTTCATAATAAATTCTATGTAGATATGGACTATAAATCAATTCCAATAAAAATGCTACTGTCCAATCATCTCTGCCACTGCAATTGGGAAGTAATAATTTATATTCAATCCTCTTGAGCTGGGTTAATCTCTTCAAACCTAAGGGATCCATATGAAGATCTTGTCACTGCAAATTATTTTTGATTTGATTCATCCCACATATCACAGGGATAGTAAGTAAACATTTGTGTTGTGCCTTAGAGTTTACAAAGTGCTCTCCCATCCATTATCTCTCTTAATTTTCGTAATGATTTTTAGATAGTTAATTCATTTAACTCATATTTGAGTACTTCTTATTTATTCATTCAACAAAAATTTATGGAGTACCTCCGTGTTTCAGGTATGGTGTTAGTCACTGGGGATGCCGGCCAAACAGGACAAGGTCCCCAGCCTCATCAGTTAGCTCGGACAGCCAAATCCACTTCTGAAATCCCCACGTGGTTGACTGATCTGCACAGAATGCTTGTGCCTGAAACGCCCAGGCCCAGTCAATAGACCAAATTTCCAATTACAAAGACTATATTCTAGTGAAGGAGACAGATGATACCTTTAAAATTTTACGTGAGTGTGTCAGCCAGTGTTGGGGAGTGATAAGGCCTGTGAAGAATTGAGAGGTCCGGAGACAACGATGGACAAGGACCACGGAGTCCTCCTGCAGGGCGAGCAGCCCTGAACGACGGGAAAGCCTGAGCTGGAAGGACAGCATTTCAGGCAGAGGGAATGTTTGGTTCAAGCCTCACATGTAGAAATGCATCCTGCACTTACAACTTCATGCCACGTGTGAGTCTTTTTCGACGTTGTTAAAATGTGAGTTTCTCAAGGCTGAAACAAATATTGTTTTATGACGTGCCCATAGGTTTTGTAGATATCCAAAAGTTGTGGTGCCAAGGTTACTTGATCCTGTGGTGGTGAAGAGCTTACCCAATTTCTTCACGCCTTCCTGGGCCTCAGGCCCACCAGGCTGCACAGAAATAAGCAGCAAATCACAATCATCTGGGTCAATAGGACTGTGTGGTCCTGAAGGATGTACTATACTAACCTGGAGAAATACCGCTGTTCATGGAGATTGATTGGGCTGGACACATTTAACTAGCTTTTCTCCAACATTGAAACTGAAGGGGGAGCTGTGGGGGAGTCAGTGTGGGAAATCTGGTCTGTTGCCTGGGCCTGGAGTTTCTGGCACCACCATCCGGCGGGGTTCCGTCAACCCTGGGTGGGTTGCAGAAGTGGATTTTGCTCTCGGAGCTAACTGATGCATTTGCTAGAAACAAACCTTCCATTTCTGTGTCCGGTTGTTAATATAGGACAGGAAGCACACTGCCGCTCAAACAACCCAACCTCCGCTATCACTCTTGCGCTCTGTGCCCATGACTGGTCCTTAAAGAATAGGCTCTTGTCTTATAACTTCAGTGCTTGTTTTATCAGGGAACCAGAAGATATTTCCTGAGCATTCTTTCACCCTGGTTACGGTGCATATCACTTCTATAATCAAGCAAAATGACTCTAAAACAGTATCAGTTCTTAAGAAGCCTACAGGGTAGCTCATTTGAAAGCAACCACATAGGGATCTGTAAAAGCAAAGACATGCTTTACAGGTATGGTTTCAAATTAACCCATTTGTGGATCTCTTGTGGTTCCCCTGGAAGGAGTACTTCAGTGCTACAGAGCAGTCATCGGTTTCCATGTTCAAACCACCCAAAGAGGCAGGTTTAATTATCTCCACATTCAACAGATGAGAACACTGCACCTAAGAGGTGAAAAATGCCCTCGATCCAACATTTAGTAGAGAACCTGGAGGGTATCTGCATGTGCAGACATCAGAGCTCCTTAACCCCTGACCCATACTGGCCTCCACACGTTGAGCTGCCAGTTTCACCTCTGACCACTTTGCTCCCATTTTCTTCTCTTCCTCTGCGTCCCTTACCTGGGCTCGGCCCACCTTTCCTGGCTTAGACTTTTAGTCTCTTAAAGCCAGCCTCACATCCTCCAGCCTTCCCCCTCTGCATGGCCAACACCACAGTCCTTCCTCAGTGACAACAAGTTCTGCTGGGCAGGGCAGTGGGCAGAAAGGTGGCCTCAGGGAAAAAGCTGGTTTCAACCAAGCCTGGAAGTGGAGAGAATGTTCTAGAAAGCCTATATTGATGGAACGGCTTGTTGATCAGGAACCTCTTCTCTATCTCAGGCCCTTTGGTGCATGTTTTTCCCTCTTTCTAGAATGTTCTTCCTCCCGCTCATTCTTTGACGCCTATCCTGAAGGAGGCCATTTCTGATACCCATGCTTAGGACACTCTGCCACAGTCTACAGCTCCTTACCCTAGCCCTCCTTAAAGCCTTAGTGCTGTTTGAACTTATGTTTGTGTGGCTGTTTGATTAATTTCTATAAATCCCACTAAACAGTGTATTTCCACAAATAAATCCCACTAAACAGTGTATTTCCACAAGAAAAGGATTGTCTTTTTCCCCAGGGAAATCCTCACTCCCAGCATAAAGCCTAATCTGTATAACTTGCGAAATGCATAGGGGCCAGGGGGTGGGTGGGGGAAGGTTGGTTTTCTGGGAGGTGGATGGGAGAGAGGATTAGTTAATGATTATGTAAATATAGGCAGAGAGTGTTTGTTAAATATGCATAGTCTCAGGCCCCACCCAAGATCTACTAATTAGAAACTCCTAAAGGGAAGACTCGAAAGTGTTTGTAAGCAAGTTCCCAGGCTGAATCTGATTTGGATGAGTCTGGGACTTCCTTCTTAGCAGCTAAAATCTAGTCTCCGCACACCTTTTTTCCATTCATGTATGCTCCAATGTTCTCATCTCAGCGAGTCCTTCTCTGACCCCCTGTTTAATATTCCAGTCTTTGGTCCACTGCCCACACCCCACCCAGCACTCCACATTTTTATCCAAAGAGCTTGTCTGTCACCAACCACTAATATATAAACTCAGGAGAGCAGAGAGTTTTGTCCCGGTTGCTCCTGCCACAACAATGTTCACTAAACAGTGCCCGCCTGGCACATAGTAGGCACCCCCCACAAATGTTTGAATGAATAAACAACGCCCCACGGAACATTCACAGTGCTCAAGGCCCTACACAGCTGGGAAAGGAGAGACGCTGGGCCCCAGTTGCCTGAGATAATATTGACTTTTTTTTTTCTTTTTTTCCTTTTGATTAGATGACACTTGAGAAATTAGGGCAGCCATCCCGCTTTCTCTCCAAGTGTCTTTGGGTCGTGTCCACCTAACACAAAGGCAATGTTGACTGCTCATTTCCTGTCTGATCAGATTAATTGAATTCAGATGGTGAGTGCCAAGTGCCCCCCCCCCCCCTTTAGAATCAACAAGCAACGCTGAGATTCATCCAGGCTTCTTAACTTTTCTCTGATGAAGAGCTATGTGTATTGTCCTGATATATTGGATTGTTGGATGACTGAAGAAACGGGGGGGACTAACAAAGTATGCATGAGGGGCTCAAGAGTACGGGGTGCCATTTTCCTCACTGGCATTAGTGAAGATTCAGGGGGTGAGCCTCATAGCTCTAGCTTGGAGGATAGGGGCTATCCCCTCTGTTGATTATAACTATGAAAAGCTTTGATTATATGTCAGCTTTGTAGTCCTTACTGCCTCCTTTGAGCGAATTAGGGCTTCGATTCAGAGCAAGTAAGTCCTGTGCATGGACTTACTTGGAAGCCAAGCATTGGGGTTGAGCTGCAGGGAGGTGGGAAGGACAGTCACAAATAAGGCATAGCACTGCCCTCAAGAACTTACCAATGGATGAAGTACTTTCAATTTTTTGCTTTATGTCCTATATTGGGAAAAAAGTTGAGGTGGTTCATAATGAAAACCACAAGTTCATTATGACCATTTAAATCATCATAATAGAAGAAAACGTGTCTAATAAGGAAAGGAGCTAATAGACCCTGAATACCCAGGGCAAGACAGTTTACGGCATCATAAAATATCAGGGTTGAACAGGCTGATAATGAGCACGCAGTTCCAAGTCTTTCCCACCCTCTCAGCCTATTGCCTGAACCCCTTTGAGGGGGGTGGCCCTTTTCATCCCAGTCATGCCTGCTCTCAGTAGCTCTGTTTGAAATATTTCACTGAAGAAGCTGAGATCTGTTCTCCATCCATTGGTCCTAGCCCTCCCTCTTGGGAGCCAGCCAGGAAACCACCCCACCTTCTGCAGGATGGTTCATCAGTGAGCTCTGTGAAGGTGCCCCCGTGCCCCCCTGTGTTCTCCCCACCAGTGATTTCACTGTTTCCTCATATGACTTGCCAGCATCTCGAGCCAGCGACAGTCTCTCAGGCACCTTTGAGCTTCCAAAGCTAGTATGGGACCTGCTGCATAGTAGGTGTTCGATAAGCACTGGATAGATAGACGCCTTTGTTCTCTTGCTCCTCCTGGAAATTCCTCTTGTCCTACAGCAGAAGTGTGTGGTTTTCAGCTGGAGGTGTTCTTGTTCATGGGTTTGACCTTGAGGGTGGATGGGAACTCGGCTAACTTGCAGATATGTATTAGCTTTCACGTGGAAGACCAAAGCCTACTGAGGTTTGTGGTTTGTAAGATGAAGGTCCTCCTCACAGTACGGGGAGTTTGTTAAACATGCAGATACCTAAGGCAACCTACTGAATGAAGAACTCTGTCCGTGGGCCCAGTGAATCTTTATTTTTACAAGCTTCTGTGTAGGGAGCAGTTTGGAAATCTTTTTAAAGGCTTAAAAACGGCAAGGGTTTCTTAAAATGTGGTCCCTGTGAATCCCTGAGACCTTTTCAAGGGGTTCATGAAGTCAAAGGCATCTTCATAACAACACTAAGGTGCTTTGTGCCTTTTCTCCCTCTCCTCTCTCACAAATGCACCATGGAGGTTCCCAGAGGCGACCTGGTGGATGCTATTACAACAGACTGAATGCAAAAGCAAATAAGAGAATCCAGCTGTCTTCCATCAGCCCGGACATTAAAACCAAGCAGAGTGCCACTCTTCTTGTAAATTTTCTTTTGTTTCTAAAAATATAGTTATTTGCTCATTTAAAATGTGTTATTTACATTAACAAGTTACAGATTTGTTATTTTTTAATGAATTAACAAATAAGTGTTTTTTAGGTTCACAGTTTTCATTTCTAATATGTAAATGTTGATGAGGTGTAACAACCACAAACAAAAGGTCTTTGGGGTCCTCCATGTTTTTAAGAGCACCAGGGGTCCTGAGACCAGAAAGTTTGACTGTCAAGCGACAGCCTAAATTTGTTTAAAAGGTAATTTCTCTAACTTTGTTCGGTTGAATGCTGTCTCGAATAGTGTATCCATATCTATTAAATTTGTATAAAATTATGATTGTATTGTTAGGAGTTCTGATAGCCTCTTTTCTCCAAGGACGGTGAGATGTTTTTGCAGCATTGTAGCTTAGGAAGGGATCAGCCACCAAGGATTTGTTTTCTTCGCTTAGAAAAAATATTTCGTGATACCCCCCGGATTTCCCAAAACTTCAGTAAACTTGAAGTTATCCATTTTATGTTGTATGTATGGGGGCCGAAGCCTGGTTCAGTGAAAGCATGCCGAACAATGACTTTATGCAACGACAGATCTATCTGGCTCGCCGCTCCTGGTTTTAAGCTACCGGCCTGGCATCACTGAGCACCGTGCTGGGGAGGGAAGCCACAGGCTCCGGAGGAGGTAGCAGGAACACTGTTGTCAGGCCTGTTCCCCTCCCGCCGAAGACTGGCACTGTTCCAGGACAGTCCTCTAGGGGCGGCACTGGAGAAGAAAGGAGGAGAGGACAGTATAGCAAAGCACATTAGAGACCAAAGGAAGCGCCTCGGGAATGTCTATTTCATCCTCTGGCGATCTCGCACCTGGAGCAAGAGATGGGGCCGGGGGATGGGGGTGAGCCCACTGAGCTGGGGACCTAAGATCCTACCTGTTGAGGGGCCCGGGCCCGAGGCGGAGCCCGATCAGAAGAGGATCATTCTTTTTTTTCTTTTTTCTTTTTTACTGTAATGGATGCTCTTCTTGGAAGAATGAATCAACTAATTCTGAATTTGGGTTCTGGCTACTTTGGTGCAGCTTCGTCTCGTTTTAGCATTTTCTTCTTCACATCATTAGATTTGAATTGAATATTCAGCCACAGGAAATTGCTCTAGGTTCTCTGGGAGTCCGAAGGTAGGATTTCTCTATAATAGATACAAGCAGGGCTGATGTCAGGGCTAGATTTATTCTAATTAAGTCATTGTAAGCCACATATTTTTATAGATCTGAGGTAGAAGAGAAAGTAAATACACCATCCCCGAGGATGTGTTAGTGGAGATTTACATGCCTCCTTTCCACTCCTGAGTTTGAATTTAAAATATTCCCAATGCCAAGGGGCTCCTGGATGCACATACAAAATAATTGTTTTAAAATTCTATTAGGGAAAACCACAGCACAATAGCTGAACCGCAAACGCCAGAGGTTGGGGAGAACGTTAACATCACTCAAATACCACCCATATCTGCCACATTCTGGAGATCATTGCTAAAATCAGGTAATAAATCTCACCTTAAAGGTCAGGGGCACTTTACCCATCCTCATTAATGGATCTAAATTACTCTGGAAGGAGCAGGCTATTCATATACATGGGGTTGGGACGATTGCATATATATTTGGGAAAAACATCATTAGCTTCCTCCCTCATAATATATAGCAATGCACACTTTTAGATGGATATGGGATCTAAGAATAAAAAACAAACCATAAAATATACCAAAAAGATGATATGGGGAGACGCTAAAATATAGTTTTGGCTTACAGAAGGCCTCCTCCCTAAGCAAGGCTCCAGTCCCAGAAACTCTAAGTGAAAATATGTAAGCAACTAAAACTCCCATATGTTTGGGAGGCCATAAAGCTACAAAATAAATGACAAGATGACAGAAAAATCTTGTAACATATATAACAGCTCATGTCCTTAATATAAAAAGAGCCTCTGTAAGTCAATAAGAAAGAGACAAATAACATGGAAGAAAATTTAGCAGAGAAATAAATTTTCCCACTCCTGAGAGAGTACACCTTTCTTGCCAGCTGATCTGGACCATGACAGGGGCTTCAAAACGCTTCTTTGCCCTTCAGCCAGGGCTGATGATGGATGGGTTTTCATCAAAGCGTGTTTTTGTCCCCGTCATTCTTTTGCCCAGACAGCCTCTGTGTGTGTCCGTGGTTGACAAGCTAACATGAAACTTCATACACTTTATATTCAACTAAGTGAGATAATGAATGCTCCTAACGGAGTTGGAGCTGCGGTAAGCTCCCAGTGATTTCAAATGCTTCACCCCTAATTCGTAGGACTTATCGAGAGATTTAAGTGAGATACTGTGTGTTCAGCAGAAGGAAAGTTCCCTCCACATGATGGGGCTACTCAGTAAATGTTGGTCCCCTCCGCTCAAGGCCCTTCCGCATCCAGACCTTGTCGGGGGTCCTCCACCCTGGCTGCGCGTGCACATCACCCGTGGAGCTACTGGACAACCATGATGCCCAGACTCGCCCTCAGACCAGCAGAGCATGAACCTCGGCCTGTGTGACCCAGTGTGTTTGAAGGAGCTCCACTGGAGATGGTAATGTGCGGCCAGAGGAGACACTTTACCTTAAACATGCTTTGGAGTTCTCGCCATGGTGCCTTTATCCTCAAGGTTCCTCCGCCAATCCACCTTGCCGTTGTTTGCCTCTCTGCCTAGTGAAGTCTTAGCTTCAGCTGGAAATGACCTTCTCCCCACCTCTGAACCCCTGCAGCATTCCATGCACTGGCTTCTTATAGGTTTTTATTGTAATAAAATATACTTGTGAATTATCTTCCTGTCTCAAATTGGAAGCTCCTGGAGGCCAAGGATCTTATTTCATTCATCATATCTACCTTACTATCTGTTCCAGCACTTGACACATGGCAAGTGCTCAGAAGTTATAAAAAATAGGGCGCCTGGGTGGCTCAGATGGTTAAGCGTCTGCCTTCGGCTCAGGTCATGATCCCAGGGTCCTGGGATCAAGTCCCGCATCGGGCTCCCTGCTCCTTGGGAGCCTGCTTCTCCCTCTGCCTCTCTCTCTCTCTCTCTCTGTCTCTCATGAATAAATAAATAAAAAGTTTAAAAAAAAAAGAAGTTATAAAAAATGAATATAAATGAGTAAGAACAGATATTTATCTCCACGCAGACTTAGACCCAATCACCATTCTTCCTGGGATCTGAAAGCAAGCCCCTGTAGTCCCTGGCTTATCAAATACTCATCTTCACAGAGACGAATTTTTCAGCCAACTCAGCTGACGCTTTTCAGAGTGTGGATTTGTTGTCAACCAAAGAGTTGTCCACACTGAAATCGTGTCATATTGACCATAGTTCCGGGGCCTTTGTAAAACCCTCACTTGTGGCTTCTCGGTTTGGATTTTTAGTTCTGAGTGCAGTGACCACCTGGCAGAAGACCCCAGAGAGTCAAAAGCAGGGAGTGGGTACTAGATGGTGCTGAAGGCGTGGGCTGCTTGACCTTGGGCAAGTCAGTCCTCTCGCCTGCAAAACGGAAGGTACCACTACCACCTACCTCACAGGTCAGAATAAAATGAGGTCACTCATCTGAATGTATCTCTCACAACAGCAGGCCCGTAGTGAACACTCAAAGTGATGGCCTAGAGGAGGTAGAAACGGGATTCAGATAAGGAGGATGGGCCAGTCTGAAGAAAACTGAAGTACTTTTCAGAGGATGGAGGGAGGAAACTCACATTCCTAACTGTGACACATGTTTCAAGCTAGGAACATCTCTGGTTAATTCAGTACAGGGAAAATGGCAAATTATTTAAATACGTAATATATCATAATATAACATAGCGTAATGTAATATAAGACAATAATAAACATGAGTATAATAAATATAATTAGTATGATTAACATAATAAATAGCACACTTGATATGTGATGGATATAACTAATATAGAACCAGCATAATATAGTATAATGTCACATAATACAATATGTATATACCTCTTTCTAACCCTTTTCGGAATAAGTTGAAGAAAACAGAGCCCCAAGGTTGACAGTGAAATTATTCTGGTAAGACACTGAGGAAACCAGGTTCTGTGGAGTTGGTCTCAGCTCTTTAGAGACTATATTTTAGCTACAAAAGATCCGGCAGGCTTTCCCACATGCTCCCTGCACACACATGAGCCCCGCTTCAGCACCTAAATATTCTCATCCATGACGCTCCCCGCCCCCAGCTTTGGTTTTTGTGTTATTTTGGAGCAGCTCCTTAATCTTTAGAGGAAGCACATTTTGTCCCTATGATCCTATCTGTAACTGTCGGCAAGAGAGAACATGTCCGTTCTTAATGCATCAAGTCCTACACCAAAGAAAGACAAGGTCTCATGGAAAAAAGTCATTACATGGTTTTATTTGTGCTCATCCTTCCCTGAAGTAACCTGATACCCGTTCGTTTCTCATTGTGCTCTTAATTATTTTTGTCTGTTGGAATTGAAATCTTAAAAAAGTAATTATGTGGTTGTTTTAGATACTCAGGGGGCATCTTTATGCCATGACTGAGCTGACCCATCTGCGGTTCATCTGGGGGTGCGGTCTACCTCATTGCTTGTCACGGAACTGACATCACTGGATTCTTGATCATGTTCTGGGATTATTGGCAAATTTAATTGGCAGATTTGCATTAAAATATCCAATGAACTCTTAAGAAAAAAAACCACCATTCACTGTTACCAGGTATCAGAGGGCAGTGGGAAGCGGGAGGCAAAGCAGCAGACCAAGAAGGGTGGGAGGGTCCCTGCCTGCATCGTGCCCCAAGAAATCTCTGGGTCAGCCAACTTCACTGTGACCCATGCCCAACTCCACTTGCCTAGCAAGTCTGTCTGAGCTCCTTTCCTGCTTCTTATTATTCCCAGTGTTGAAGCATGAACTGCTTCAGGGGGACAACTCAGGGGACAACTCACCTAAACATGGGTGAGCCTTCGTTCTCTGTCCCGTGTCAGCCCCAGCGACCCTCTCTGCACGCTGTCAGTCGTATGCCATATTAAAGTTGTTTTACCTCGACGCATACTTTTTCCATATTTTAAGCTCCGGAGCTTCTGAGAGCCCATATGGTGTCTTTGTGCACATGTAAAAAGGCACCCCCTCTGGTCATGCGTGGCCTCGCGGCTGTACAAAAGGGATACAGGAAGTGCCACTACCAAATTTAAAAATATATGCTCTATCTGTAGGTGGATCAGGCCCGTGGGCTGGATTTTCTGTCCCCTTAGCCTGCCCCCCTTCTCGTGCACACTACGACTTTTAAAACCATAGGTGGTACTCCTGATGGTACCCTCTCTTCCTTCCCCCGGGACATGCTTTCCCTCCATTGTATAGTCACCTGCTTGAGACAGAGCTTGCAGGGTATCCTGAGAGAGTCAGGTACGTGTGTGAAAGGCCATAAGTGCTTGCAAAGCCGCAAATTACTTTATAGGCCATGCTTATTGAGCAAAAATCAGTGGAGCGCTCAGGAAGCCCATCAAGAGAAGGGCCCCAACATGGCTGGGATGCAATCAGAGATTTCCGTGGCCCGTGGTCATTGCCAGAGGAGGCCAGACTAAGGTGAAGTGAATGAGACCATCAAGAGACCTGTCTCGGGGGCCAAAAACCTCATCAAGAGAAATAACATTTTTTTTCCTAAAGATTTTATTTATTTGAGAGAGAGCAGGAATGCAGGGGCAGGGCAGAGAGAGAGGAGGAAGCAGACCCCTGCTAAGCAGGGAGCCGGACACAGGGCTCGATCCCAGGACCCTGGGATTCTGACCTGAGCCGAAGGCAGACGCTTAACCAACTGAGCCACCCGGGGGGCCCCGTGAAATAACATTTTAATGCAACATTCTAAAAACTCTAAATTAATGCAAAAAATCTATGATGAACAAAATATCAAAATTCTTAAACAAAGACAAGATTAAAATTAATGCAGAAAATCCATAATGAACAAAATACCAGAATTTTAAATAAAGACAGCATCGGTATTGATGCTTCTCCCTTTTGCCTCTGGCTCTAGTGTGGCTCACCACGGCACCATGACCGCCCCTGTCTTTACTTAAAAATTGGAGGGTCTTTTCATCATGGGTTTTCTGCATTAATTTTGAACTTGTAAAATATTACGTTAAAATATCATTTACCTTGATGACGACTGAGTCTTTTGCTACCTCCTTTAAGTCGGTGCAGAAAGCAAGCACCTTGCTCTCCTCCCCGTGGTCCAGCCGGATCACTGCCTCCCTGGTTAGTCCCCATCACCGAGGACTGTAGGAGACATCGTGCTAGGATTTAACATTTCACCAGCTCATTTAAATTCCAAACAACATTTGCAGCTGGGTCTCTTATTAACAAAAGAGCAGGCAGGTTGAATACTTTGCTCAAGGTCCACACTAGGTGGAGGGGGACGGACTCCAGTGAGGTCTAAAGCCCGTCCCTCGAACCATGCTCAGTACCCAGGAAGAGGAGGGCATGGTGAAGCAAGAGCAGGAGCGAAGGTGCGAGAGCAAGCAGAAGCAGCCCCCTGAGCTTCGTGGAAGCTATGCCCAAAGCTACAGGAGCCCCACAGAGCCATCTGTGCACCCAGGGCCTCTCGGCGGTGACACTTCACGTGGCAGAGAGTTACTGAAAAGAAAGCACACACCCAAGATCTGTGTTTAGAAGCTGATTGCTTAACCTTTTCCCAAAGAGTCCTCAACAAATATCGCCTACCCCCCAAATGAATCCTTTTTTCCTTTTGTAAAACTCAAGTAGACACCTCTTCATTTCTTGGCAAAAAGAGCAGCTACGGTGCAGTCATTTGAAATGCAGGGTCTGGATGGAAATTCATGCTGATGATGAAATCAGTGGTCGAAAGTGTTAAGGATGTTGGACTGAAAGACAATGATACTTGCATCCTTTTGAGCGTATGACTAGATTTGCATAAGGGAGATATCAGTTGTATTGCAGAAGAAAAGCAACCTACCTGGGTTTACATTAACTCTGCCTGCTCACTGCCCTCCTTAGGGGGGTTGGAACACCACCATGCCTTGCCCTTTTGGAAGGAAAAAATGGGAAACTCCTACCATTATCAAGCGAGTCTTTAGTGAAACAGGAGTGAGGCCCTTCATGAGCCGGTGGCTGCCCCCCACCCCCAATCCCCTGCAAGAACCAACAAGATACATTCCTGCTGAAGGCCAAGACCAGAAAGAAAGAACATAGTGTCTGGATATGAATGGACATTAATTTGGTTGTCAGGAAATGAACAGTACCTAACCCAGCCTTGGACCCTGTTGGCCTCTACAGCTAGAAATCATAGCATCAAGTTCCAGACCCAATTATGTTAATCTTACTATTTTTTGGTGTCTGCTCACAGCTTCTCCTTGGGTTTCTATTTAGAGCAATGACTAGCAATTATGGGTGCATTTCAGAGTTTGCTTTGTGAACCCAGTGGAAAGACCATCCAAGGTAGACTTCTAGTAGATTTATTTCCAGAGGGGCAAAGAAGGGTTTCCAGGTGGCTCTCACACTGTTTGATATAACTAAAACTAAAACTAGCCCTGATTACTCCTAACTCAAAACCAGTGGAAGCTACAGCACAGGAAAGTTGGATAATTCAACTCTAACTTACTTTGACCTGAGTTTATACCAAGTGGGACTTCTGCCTGAATTTTTCAGAAAAATGCCCTGAGTTGCCCCTTCATACATCTTGTACAGCTGGTCCTGTGTATATTCCAGAGGTGTTTTCTGTGATTATTTTCCATGTAGCTAATGTCACCTTGACCAGATCAAAGTTCCCCAAAGTTATTTTTGGGGATACAAATGTATTACATCATTTTTAATCATAGGCTCCCAATGGATGTGAGTGATTGAATTCATCTGTTTAACAGAGTTAACTTCTAATGTCCTCCAGGTATTTTTCTGGCTGGCTTACGTTACCACCTTTGTTTACATTTAGTTCAGAAAGTACAAATTTAGGAAGTGGCAGGTTGTAACTAGACATAAGATCGATGCAGTTAGTTTCTGTTTAAGCTTTAACAACTTGAACTGAAGCATGAATGCAGATAGTGGTAAATCTCAATTAATAGACAGTTGTAATCATGATGGGACTTGGTGATATTCTCTCCTCCACACAATGAAGCTCTTAGAAGTGGCTCCATTAACATTACATTTCTGATTTTGTTCTGATTTTCTTCTCATTTTACCCACTTCTGCCCCTTTCTGTCCCCTGTCCTGGGGTCACTCTTTCATGTGGAGCTTTTTGGGGGGCTGATGTGTTTCCACTACTTCTGCTCTCCTTTTGTTGGAGAACCCTCTGGCTCTCCCCTCAGTGGTGCAGAGGGCGTTGTTAAAGAAAGCAGCTTTCCGCCACATTGGCACAAAGTTCAGCTCTGTGTCTTGCAACCTCTCTTTGTGTTTTGAACAAGTCTACCCAATTCAAAAGGCAAGAGCTCTATACCTCTCCTGGATAAGGCCGATATGTCAAATATTCTCACCCAGCTGGCCATTTCTTTTGGATTATAAAAATGATTATAAATATTTGAATTGAAATCATGGGGATGCTCATTTTTTTTTAAGTCCATCAATTAGCACTCCATTTCTGTGAATTTCCTCAGGGCATATTCAGAAAATCGGTCTTATAAAAGCTTGAACAGTTATATTAATTTAGCTTGAGTGTACACTGATTCCTTTTTCTTTATTTATACTTATATGGAATAATATATGAATCAGAAGTAAGTAATTTTTTTAAAGAAACAAATGAGCTCGCTTTGGGAAAATGGTTATCCTGTTGGGTGGTTAGCTCCTAATCCTTGATGCCATGGTTTTTGGTATTGGATAAATGATTGACTCTGTAATTAAACATGTCCCCTGGACTGAAGTGACTAAGCAGGTACTTGGGTCAATTACACAATAGCAGCGAACACTGCATTTGATGTTCTCCCAACAGTAATTATTGTGCAACATGATATTCGATTTTAAAGGGCTCGTTTTTAAAGGATGGGTTATCGGCAACGGAGCATGCCCTGAACTTTTCTGACAGATTTTTGTGCTACACATATCTGATAAGGATCCTTATTAAGGATGGACATCAAATCCTTTGATAAGAGGTCAGAGACATACCTTGTTATGGAAAAAGGGGGCTTCATTAAGTTATTTTCAACAGCAAACATTTATTGAATGTTTACTGAGTCGGGGGCTGAGGAGAGAAAGATAGCTGATCTGACCTGTGCCTCCCGGGGCTCTTGCTCTAATGTGGGAGCTACAGCATGTGCAAAATAAAGGTAGATGTGGCAGCCTTGCCTTGGAAAGAAGAGGGAGTTCAAGTTCCCAGTCATTACGGGGTGTGGTCAATTATCATGCAGGGATGGTTGGTCATTTTCCAGGACAAGTCCACCTGGGGTAAGGCCTGTGTCAACAGCTCAGGGCAGAGCCGCCTTCTTCATAGATCAGAAGCCTGATTCTGCATCCAGAGGTGAGTTATGTCTTAAAGATGGACTCTTATGACTCAAAGTCATGAGAGATGAATATGTAAACCAGCATGCAGATGTATTTATTTGTAGTGAGAAACCAAGGATCTCCTGACTTCTATTGATAGACCACTGTCACCTGACAGAACTAAAGTTGTGTCTGGACAAATTTATTAATCTTTCAGAAAACTCAAGTCTGTTGCAGAAGTTTCTTTAAACTTCCATGTGGGGATGACCTCGTAGGGTGAATTTCTCTGACCAACAGCTTCCCACATTCACCACCTTCTCTTTCCAGTGCTGATGCGTTCTGTGCTGGCAAATGTCCATCCCTGTAAGAGAGCTTCTCCTCCTGCTCTTTGCTCTTCTCTCCCTCAACTGCCTCCTTCCCTCTCATCGCATCAGCTAACCTTGCCAAGCATTTCACTTGCATTTTCTCTTTTAATCTTTAGAATTTCCCTATGACTTACATTACGCCCCCATTATATAGATAAGAAAACCCATTTGTCCTGAGAGTCAATAACATGCCCTGGGTCAGTGCTACAATTGGGAGGTATGGCCTGTGGTCAGTTCCTGAAAGATAACTGTCAAGACATGACATCAGTCATAGAAGTTCAAGTTCAAGGTGGGGAAGAGTAAGCATGAAGAGTAATGAGAATAATTAAAGGGCAGACGTGTTTAGAAAGGGGCAGGGCGTTAAGACACGACAGTGGGAAAATGGACAAGGTCTGTGATCTGCTAGTGATGTGTGCCTAAGAGCAGTGCAAGAAGCCGGAGCAGGAACATGAGGCATTTGGCCTCTAGGCTGCAAGCAAGTTCTCACTTGGCAGTACACACACCCACCCCCGATGGCATCCCAGTCATCTCGGGGGGGGCACACGGTTTTCATGGCAGAGGTAATTGTTTCCGAATGAAATACACTCTAACCAATTGTACTATAATTTGAATATTCTGCAACGTATCCCAACTGTTAAGTACAGGAGCAGACTGCACATAGACCCCATAACATGGAAACATATGGGGGTGGGGGGAAGGGTGCATTAGGAAGGAACCTAGTTTTGTGATGTGTTGGAATATTCCACAGATTGAGAACAATTACTGGAGAAGGTGAGGAGATGTGAGAGGTTTTCTAAATAAAGCAATGGTGAAGTCAGATATGTGTTTTGGAAATAGCTGTGTGGAAGACGGAATGAAGGAGAGAGGAATGCCCCGACGACTGTGGGTCTATTTTCAGTACAGCGGTACCGGCGGGTAAAGAAGGTGTGAGTCAGGGCAGGGCACTCTGACGCTCTGAGGGGAGAGGAATGAATGCCAGAAATACTGTTCCAGATAGTTGAAACTCCTCTCCCAGCACCAGCACATCGGCTTTCACTGAACACCTCGTGAGTGCCTACGGTATGCCAGGCACTGTTCGCGGTGGTTTTTGAAGTCAGATGCCTTTGCCAACGTGTTGGAGAGAGCTCTTAGTACATGCAAGGTTTCAGTCAAATAGAACCTGACAGACTTCAACCAGTCAAGGAGATTTCAATGTCACAGAGGACTTGGGTATGAATCCTTGTAAGCCTGGCCTCCTGAACAATGCCTAGCACATAATGCATAAAAACATCCCACGGGTGAATACATGGACAAATGACCAAAGAGATGGAGCAAATATGCTAATTGAAGGACATTCAAGTTAGACTTTTAAATGCCTGTAACTGTTTCAAAAGGAGATCCAGACTCCTCTTAAGGAAGCATATGTCTGTATTCTGACCTGTACAGTTGGTGAAATTTTTTTTTAAGAAGATGGAAGATATCAACACACACACACACACACACACACACACACACACACACACACACATATTATTTATCTTAGAATAGAACCAAGCCAGTAGGAATGATCATTTTTGCAAATAAATAGTAATTTCTCAAATGTAGCCCTTAGAAAATAGACATAGAAATTTTTCAAATGCATGTGTAAAAGTGTAGATTCTTGGGCCCTCCCCCAAAACTACAAAAATAATCCTTCAGAGAGGGAAAGAGAACTTCAGACAAGCTCCTCAGCTCATTCCACTGCACTGAAAAAAATATGAGAGCCACTGGTTTAGAGTTAAAACCACGCTTCTTGAGGACTTAAAAACCCCAAGATGTAAGGATCTGTTATGGAAACATCTAATATGGACTAAACCTTTCAAAACAGCTGGGACACCAATCTCTCTTGATTAACCTTTGGACTTGGAAGAACCAAAGATTCGGGGGCTTCTTTGGCCCCTGCATGAAACCCCTTAGCCCACCAGCCTCACCAAGGATTGCATGAGAATGTTGCAGCTCCAGGAACCTTAAGTAACAAGAGCTGGGGGAATTTTCACTCTAGACAATGTGATGTCTTTTCCAATAATAACATTAACGGGAAAGTGTTATCTTTAGGGCATCTTCCTTGTTTTATTATTTAGCAATAAATTTATATAGCCTTTACTGTTTCTGAGTATAAAAGTAATGCATGTTTGTTGTTAAAAAAATTAGGAAATACTAAAAAGCATAACAAGAGTAAAAATCACCCATAGTCCCACTACCAAAAGAAAAGCACTGTCCATATATCTCCTTCCAGACTTTTTACTATATAAATATGCCCATAATTTTACCAAAATGGAATCATGCAAAAGATACTGTTTTGCTACCTGTTTTATCCAAACTGAATGAAGGTAATATCTTTCTAAGTCACATATATTGCCATTTTTAATGACTGCAGAACATACACAGTGTAGATGTTCCCCTTTATTTTATTATTACCTTATTTTTGATATTTGGGTTGCTCAAGTTTCTATTTAAGGTCATGAAAAGTAAGATGCATTTGCAAAAGGATCATAGAGGAAGGTACATAAAGATGGCCCTGCCCTAGCATACACTTCCTGGCTCTTGTCATAGCTCAGAAGGTGTAGACTTCCCAGGGTTGCAGTATTTACATGCTTGCTATTTGCATAGTCTATGGGAGAATCCACCATCACCCAGATCCCCATTGCTCACCTGCCTTTCCCTGGATTGTCATTTAGGTTCATTAGAGATCCTCTTGTTTCACTGAACTATTCATCAGTCATTGCACAAATACTTAGCACCTCCTGTATGTCAGCACTTTGCAAAACCCTCACTTTACTTAGTGTAGACTAAAACATCCACTATCTGGTTCTCATAAAGGTCACGGACTAATGATAAAGCCAGAGTGATAGACCAGATAACAGTATTTGAAGGACTAGAACTTCATGGAACCTGTATTAGTTAGCTATCGCTGCAAAACAAATGATCCCAACACTTAGTGCTTAAAACCACACACAATTATCAACTTACAGCTTCTTTAGGTCAAGAGTCTGGGAGTGGCTCATCTCTGCTTCAGAGTCCCTGGTATCAGCTGGGGCTTTGGTCACCTCCAGGCCTGATTGAAGAAGGCGCCATGCCCAAGCTCACGTTAGTGTTGGCGGAATTTGATTCCCTGTGGATTGTCAGATTGAGGGCCCCAGTTCCTTGCTGGGGCTTGGCTCTAGCCAAGCCCGCTGCTCCTGGCCATGTGGGTCTCTTCCACACCATAGCTTTCTTCATCACAGTATACAAGCCAAGAAGGCAACAAAGAGAGCACCAGAGAAATGGCAGTCACGGTCTTTTGTAAGCCAATTACAGGAGTGACAGCCCATCACTTTGGCCATATTCTGTTCATTGGAAGCAAGTCTCTAGGTTCAGTCCACACTCAAAGACAGGGGATTACCCAATGGTGGAAACACCAAGAAGCAGAGATCATCAAAGACCGTCTCGGGAATCAGTGCTACTCTCATAGATCTTACAGATAATGATCAAAACAAACTATTTAATATAAAAGGTTAACTTAGAAAATGCTGCTCTGTAGTCTGAAGTCCTGGAAATTTATGGAGCTTCACATTTAGACTTGCTTTTAAGTGTAGAGACAAAGAGAAATAGTCAACATATTTACATTTTCTAAAGGTACACTTAACGTTATTTATATGGGGTTTTGCAGCTTACTACCCATACTTCTTTGTCAATATTTTTATTTGAATTTCTCAAACCTGGAAAGTAGGAAGGGAAGGTACAGCAAATTTAAAGTCAGATGAACCGAGCACTGGCAAGTTCAGCTGAGTCACCTACATCTTGTTCCCTGTTCATGTGTTTGCTCAACAAACATGTATGTGCGAGTATCACGTGCTAGCCGGCGAAACGCAGTGCAGAGCACAGCCAACGTGGTTCTCGTCCTGAATGAACCTCAGGCCTGGTCAGCATGAGGTGTTAGTCAAATAATCTCTCGCAAAACATGACTGCAAGCTTTTAAAATCCTATAATGGATGGAAAGACTATAGATCATGGTGTGTTCAATATTTACAAATGCATGTTTACATATTGTAAAATTATCCAACAGCACCTTGAAGATTTGTACACTTACCTGGGTGCATGGTGGTTTTAAAACATCTGAGGAAGGAAGGGCACATAGCACTAAGATAATTTGGTAAAGACGACTTGGCTGCTGCCCTCTTTATTAGTATTACTGTTATTGCTATGACTATGATCTTGGAGGTGATAGATGCACGTAGGGCCTAGATTGTGGTGATAGTTTCACGGATATATACTTACTTCTAAACTCACCATGTTATATACATTAAATATATACAGCTTTTTGTATGTCAATCACAACTCAATAAAGTGGTTCTATAAAAGGATTCAAACAACCGTAAGTCACATGTCCAAGGATTAAATTATACTTGCAAATCTCAAATTAATTTTAAACTATAATTTCAAAAGCCAGTTTTAGCTCCTTTACAGTACGGTCTCTTACAATTGAGATTATACACCCTTTTTACTCCGGTTTATTTATAGACGTGAATGATAAAAAAATATATGTACAATGTTTTTCTACTTCACAATGGCTCACGGTTCATTTTTAACATATAATGAATTTTTTTCATAGAATTTCACCATATAAATCTCAATTATAAAATTGCGTACATTTTCATAGCATTCCACAAAGCTCTAATTTCATAATATTTTCAAAAATAATACAGAAAAAGTACCTACGACACTAGATGAGTGAAGATGTAGCTGAAAGCACGGGGATGGGGAATAAGGTCCCCTGCAGTGGCGCGTCTTCCTGAAGGTGTTGGGTGACTGACATTTCACCACACCTGGTGAGCTGATCCACGTAACTTAGGGTTTTTCTTTCAAAACCATTCACTCCATCAACAGATGTATCCCCTCTGCCTCCCTCTCCATGGTTTTCCCTTTTCAGATGCATCGTGCTGGTTTGGCCTAGCCCCTTGTTTAATTACGGGGCTCCTCGTTTACCAGAACTGATGGGCCAAAGAGACCCAGACCAGAGCTGGGCCTTCTCCCCCTACTTGGGAGGAGTCGCTTTAGGAAAGCCAACTGCAGGGCCCCGGGGGGCTTTAGGAGTAACTGTTGACATCTCCAGGCTGGAAGTTTGTTTCTCTAAAGGCCAATCCTGGCCTCATGCTGCCCTCTGCCCTCTCTGGGGTTAAGGCCTCAGGCTCATGCTGAGTCCACTACTTACATTCCTTCTCTGAAAAGTGAAGGTAATCACAGTATCTACCTCATGTTGTTGTCGAAAGTACTATGGGGCATAGCACAGAAAAAATACTTAGCTCACTTCCCAGGGCAGAAAAAATACTTAGCTCACTTCCCAGGGCAAAGCTTCCAAAGTACCACTATTGACTGCATGACGTCATAGAAGATGCTCTTGGCCTAAGGCCAAAGCCCTAATTTTACACCCGGCTTCTCTTTACTCAATATGCATCCTTTATCAGTTACTTTAGCCTCCCGCCTCATTTTTCTACATCTGTCAAAGGGAGATGTAACACTGACATTATAGGCAACACCATGAGAACCAAGTCAGGCAAAATGTGTACACGTCCTTGGCACAGAGTAGATGTTCAGTAAATATTGGTTGAATCTGACTCGTAACATTGGCAGGACCCAACACTTAAGTCAAGAAGGCATTTTTCACACTGCGCAAACAGGGCTCCTTATATACCAGAAAATAAGTAGGTATAAGAGAGGACACAACATAAATTTTTTTCCCAACTCCTTATCCCTTAACCTGTAGATATTCGGCAAAGTCAATTTTGCAAAATGTTATAAACATCTGCTATTTGCCAAGAACTAGGAGATAAAAGACTAATAAGATCATGGTCCCTGCTGCTAAGGGATTCACAGTCTAATAAGTGAAGTCAAACAGGTCAAAGGAGAATTACAAATAAACGTAATGAGAGGCATGGTAGGCAAAAACTAAGGAGGAGTATCGAGCCAAGAGCTAAGAGCAGGGATGTCAGAGAAGGCAGTGAAGTGAGGATGACTTTAGCTTCAAATAAGAGAAATCTCTAACTCAAACTGATCTAAACTTAAGTGAGAAGATAAATTTCATCAAACTGGGAGGTCAGGAGAAGGGCAAACACCCAGGTGCAGTAACTGCAATGGCTCAAAAATTTCATCAAGGTCTCAGGTTCTTTCAATCTCTCTGATCTCTCCTGACCACTGTCATTTCCAGTCTAACGCTAGCTCTTGGCTGGTACCAAGATAGCTCTAGAAATTGCCCACATGATGACCTCAGGGAGGAAAAAGAGAGAATATCTCTTTTGTTTGTCCTTTTGGGGAGGAGGGGTATTGGAAGGGAGGCCCCCACATACTTTTCAGTATTAAGCAAGAATTAAGTCACCCATCCACCCTAAACCTAGACCCTGGTAAGGTCACGGGCTTCTCATGATAGGCTTAGATGGGCATCTTGGATGGGAGGGGCATTGGGGGGGGGTGACAGGGAAGGTTTTCTCCAGGACTTAAGACCTGGCCTGTCTTGTAGGATGAAGAGGACCTTTTCTAGTCTATTAATGTTAGGGGTGGAGAGAAAACCATCCCAGGATGTGCAGAAGCAATAAGCATAGAAGATCACAATTATTCAGGGAACTCTAAGTACTCTAATGTCAGTGGACAGCCCAGAGACCAAATGAGTGATACGAGATTAGGCAGGAGGGGAAGATAGGGGTTGGATTAGGAAGAATTTTATAAGCTAAGAAATGTGGGCTTTATCTTGAACTGGGCACCCCACTGAAAGATTTGAAGCAGGAGAATCCATGAGATTGGATGTGTGGGTCCAATCTGGAACAGCTCACTCAATGGAATGGAAAGTGGAACCAGACCAGAGTCTTGGGGGAGAAATTTGTGTTGGGAATTCAAGATGGAGTCAGAATGGGACCAGGTGATGGTCAGGTGTCTGGTTAAGTGGTTGAGTTGAGGAGGGAGGGAGCTTGAGGTGGTGATTCCAACTTTTGCTGCGGTTTTCAAGGTTCCCTGGAGATCTGGATGAAAGTGGTACCATCTCTAGGGAAGTCAGAATCTTGGCGCTAGCCATTCAGATCTGATGTGGCCAATATAGAACAACCATCAAATAATAGATATTTGTCCTCAGTACGTATGGGATATCAGGCAGCTGGACAAACAAATGAATACCTTTTATAAATGCCCATTCACACAAGTTATTGACTGAAATAAGGAATAATGATAACACTTCTGTTGTAGGAGGGAGAGAGTGGATGTGATATTTATAAGCAAGGCATCGAGCAGATATACTATGGGTTAATAGGCTAATCATTAAATTCTCATGACTTAATCACCTTGAAGCTGCTAATAAGGGTGAGAGTGTGCAGTAGCAAAATCTCCCTCTCCAAATACTTTATGAAGGAGCTTTCTCTTTAAGCTTCAAGTATTGTAATTGAAATAAGCTATGCATTCCCCCAGACCGGCAAGGTTTTGCCATCTAAAATAAAATGCGCCCAATATAAAGTCAGTTTGTAAAACCAGAGGTGACTCATTTGAAGGCCTCCCTGTCCCGATATCCAAAGGACTGCCCTACTTTCGATGACGTCCCACGACGGAAGCAATGCTCAAACAGAAACTGTGGAGTGAACTGATCCCTTGACATATTTGCCATCATCTGTTTCTTGGCCCCCAGCTGTGCGGAGGAGGGGACCGAGCCTCCTGCTTAGGCACTCCCATCCCGGGTCTCTTCTCTGGAAGGACCTCTTCATCTACCTGAGTGCCGGGCAGCGTGGATGCCTTCAAGTTTTCAATCTAATCCCAGAACATCTACATGTCGTGTATTTTTGGAGGGTTTTGTCTTTCCTTGTGTGGCAACAAGGTATTGCTTGCTGAAAAAGTCTAGAAGTTGGAATTCCACCTTCTGAGTTTGAATCCCCGAGCCTGCTCCTGAGTAGCAATGACCTTGACTCGGGGGGACAGAGGAGATCTAAGGATATAGAATCTGGTGCCAAGCAGAAGAGAGTGCGTTTCTTAGTTCTGTCAGTTCATGTCTATGTGACCTTGAGCAATTGAGGTTCCATTTTCTTTTACCCATAAAATGGGGTTACTACGACTGAATTCATAGTGCTGATGAGCAGACAGTATATAGTAAAGCAGTTAGCAGAGAACCAAGCACAAAATAGACAATAAATTACCGCTACTGCAGTCATTCACCTCTCAGACCCTATGTCCTAATGTGCAGCATTGGAATAATAAAAATAACCAAACTCACACTTGTGACATGAGCACTACAGTAATCCTTCTAAAATGGGGTTTCTCAGCGGCATCCTCGGCACTATTGATGTTTGGAGCAGATGATTCTTCCTCGTGGGGGCCGCCCTGTGCATCGTAGGGTGTTTAGCATCATCCCTGGTCTCCAGCCACTGGATGCCAGCAACACCCACCAGCTGCCAAGTTGTAATGACCAAAAACATCTCCAAATACACCAAATGTCTTTGGAGGGGGAGATAGCCCTAGTTAAGAATGACTGTTCTAAAATATAGAAGAAAGTGCCTAGCCCTTAGGAAGGGTTCCATAAGCCAGGGTAGCTACTATTTCCCACTTATGTACAAAGCTGTGAAAAGACATAGAAAGAGGAGAAGACTGTGTTTCCTGAGCCCCTAGATGGCAACCCACAAGTGAGGGTAGTGCAAGAAATTGAAGCCTTTGGCATGAATAAACAGTGCCCAGTTCAGCTCTAGACACAAACCACACACAATCTACCCTCAGAGCAAAGTTGTGGTGTGGGGTTTGCTGTCACTTCTGCCTCAGCCCCAGAGGTCCAGGAGTAAATGGTGATCCTGCCCCTACACTGCTGCTATCCACTTCGGAAGACTGTCCAAGTTGAGTGAGGTCCATGATAAGCACACAACTGAGATTCAGTGCCAGTCTTATCCCCAATACGATTATTTTTGCCATCCCATTGTTTTTTATTTCTATTTTATTTTATTTTATTTTATTTTATTCATTTTATTAGCTCTTCCCTTGGGAGGAAACAGGTCGGTTCAGACCTACATCTCTTTGTCTTCACTGGTGGAATCTTAAAGCAACAGGAATATGCCAGAATTCCTCTACCCTACCCTGAGAGCTAACTGCACATGTCCACAGACGCATGGGTAGTTTCGATGTAGCTCTGACCGTACATTTGAAGGCAGTTTTACTAATAGGAACACCCAATCCTTCGAGCCATGAAAACTTTATTTAACCATGAATTTCCTCTCTCAGGGTTTCATTATGTTTGGTAAAAAAAAAAAAAAAAAAAAAAGAAACCAGCATTTCTTCACTGTCTGGAAGGTATGGGGGCGCGATTCAGCCACTTTGTTAATAAAAACAGTATTGTAAAAGGTATTTTTGTTAACCTTGAAGAGAAAGGAAAGGTACTCCACCTCACACAAGTGCACACGCGTGCACACAATGCACTCCCCGCCCCACAACAATTTTGGCTATGAGATTAAATCAAGAAATTTTCTTCTCCTCAGAAATGTTATTGCTCAGAACAGCATTTTAGCACTATTATTGTGTGATAACATTAGAACAGGGGAGTAATTATTTTCCGATAGTACACGTGGTGCACTTGAGCTGGTTACGGCAATGCTCCCGTGCTGAGATCTATGAAGTATAGATTATATATCTCAACACTTATTCAAAATATGTACTTTTTATGATTGATGAGGACATTACAGCATGCCACCTTTATAATTTGCATTTTTATAAAATGGTTCTGAGTGTAAATCATTGCATTGGACTATTTCAATCAGAAGTCAAATAGTTCTTGTTGTAAACACTCCGAAATATGCTTTTATTAAATATACTGTAGAAAAAATCAGGATACATATGCTTTAACACACTTTTTTATTTTATTACTATTCCATTTATATATATTTGCTACTTCAACAAAGAAAACTCTCAGCTCTTATAATACCATTACTGTCAAATTGCAGATTAGGCTTTTTCTTCCCAAACATATATATTTTGTGCTTAGCTCAAAACCAAGAATGACCTTTTAGGGGATTTATTAGCAAGATGCTTGAGAGAAAATAAAATTCTCTATTTGATCAGAGAAAACATAAATGATTAAGCTAAACTTAGCTTTAATAAGTCCTAGTGTGCGTGCGTGTGTGTGTGTGTGTGTGTGTGTGTGTGTGTGTATAAGATTTCAAACCTCAACAGGGGATTCTAATCTTGAGATCTCCTACATGAAGACCTTCAAACTTGAAAATTGCATTTAATCTCATAAAGGGAGGGAGTAGGAGCTTTTCAATGTGGAGCGAACGGCAGGAGGAAGACACTTGAGATCACAAAGGCAAACACACGATTACTTTTAAAAGGCTTTAAGAGAATGTTAATGCTGAACCTGGATGATTTATGATGGGCATCCACGTAAAGTCCCCTTCCTGAGCCAACGTTTTAGCTAGGGCCTTGGCTGGGTCAAGAAATGGAGCCCTTGTTCATAGAGGCTCCCTGCTGCTGTGTGGACAGTTCAGATCTGGGTAAAAACCAGGGGTAATGGGTGCCTAGGTGGCTCAGTCAGTTGAGCGTCCGACTCTTGATTTCAGCTCAGGTCATAATCTCAGGGTTGTGAGATTGAACCCCAAGTTGGGCTCTGTGCTGAGCATGGAGCCTGCTTGGGATTCTCTTTCTCCCTCTCCTTCTGCCCCTCCCCCCCCATTCGTGTGCACTCTCTCAAAAAACAAAACAAAACAAACAACAACAACAAAACCAAAACAGGCAGAAGAGCCAAGACTCAATACTCGTAACTATGAGGGAGGCCAGGCTTCCTTGCTGGAGCCAAATCTGGAACAGGTGCTTCCTAAGATGTTGGAACTCCATAAGCTGAGAGCGTGGAGGAGTCAGGAATTTGGGAGGGTTCCAGGGAATCCACAGCCAGAATGTTCAGACAGGGAGAAAGAGGGAAAGCCCAGGTCACTCTGTGCTTGTTGCTGAGAGAACTCCCTTTGTCTGTGTCCTGGACCCATTCCTTCCTGTCATCCCCCTATGCCTCAGGCTTCAGAACCCCTCCTCACTCGGTCCTGGTGCTTATCACTCCATATCATAATTCTAGTTTGTGTTCTATTGACTTTGTTATTTTTTCTGCGTGAGTGTGAGCTCCATGAGCATCGAGCTTGTGTCTGTTCTGTTTATAGCTTTATACCAAGTGCTTGCCCACTGGTAGGCTCTAAAGTGATTTTGGAAGGACTAAGGTTGAAATTGAATTGAGGGTACGAGGAAGTTCAGAAAAGAGTCTATATCAAATCAAATCCACATGGTGAGGTCTCTTTCTTCAGCAAGTGTCTTCAAAGGTCCAATATAGCCTCTGGAAGCCCCACCTTCCTTTCTTAAAGTGGGCAAGTGGTGTGTCTGATTTCATTCCGCAGAGTACTCATATGGTGGGTGTGAAAGGGCATTAGCTTCTGCCTTCTGGAAGGGAGGTCTTTCCTCTTGCTACAGCCCTCATGGGATTTTTTTTTCAACTTTGCCTTTGTGGGCGCCAGAAGTCCTTCCAGACAAATGGCTGCTTCGTTTTTGAGGTGGTGATTTATATCCCTGGCAGAATAATCCTCAGTGAAGGTGTCTCTCCTTCATCATAAAGGAATAACAAAACATTTATAAAAGGGAGACAGAGCTTCAGATGAGTGGGTATAAAAGTTCTGCACAATATCAATGGTTGAAAGGATATGCATATATTAATTAAGGATTCCGACATACTTCTTTGACAAGGTCCCTTATGAAAGATAGACTATTTTCCACATTTACTTTGTGTTGGAAGTGACAGATGAAATTAATATGCCTCATAAATTGCCATCACAGAGGGTCAATTAGCAAGTGAACTAACCTTGTGAAAGTCATTTTGAAAGACTAGTTATGTCCATAATATTCCCTGTCAAATTAGGTAAAAGTGAGAAAATTAGAAGGCTGTCAAATAAATAGAAGTCTAAGATACTGAGTAATTGCATTTTTGATAAGGTAAATTAGTTTCTGTGATTGTTGGTTGAGAAACAGGAGACGAATAGTGGAAGCGCTGAGAACGTTAAAGCTGCATGGGCATATATGCGTGTGTGCACGTGTGTAAGCATGTGTCATGGAGGCAGAGAGGAGGGTCACATGAAGGTTCACACGGGAAGCACGACGGGTGCACACGACTAAGCCAAGGCCTTGCTCCTTCAGGAGCCTCGTGCCAGGCCAGCTCCCACCTCTCCGTGCTCCCTCGGCTCCCCTTCCAGCCATTTCCACCTCTTTCCTCCAGTCCTTCAAATTCAACCCTCGTGCGTGTGCTGTGAGTTGGGTGGCACTGTGGACCCTGGACAGGACCTGCCATCATGGAGCTACCATTCCCAAGGGGAGAGAACCCTGTGGGCCGTCCTGAGGCCCTGGCTCCTTTCTTGCAACCCATTTGCTTCCTGGCTATAGGAAGACCGAGAAACAGACCCCACGGGAGCCTGTGTTCAGTTGAAGGGATGTCAGCAGTCTGAGTCCGTGGCTATTTTCAGCCCAGCCCCCCATTCAGCTGGTTCCAGGACCACCCAACCCAGGTGAAGCGCCATGATAGCAGGGCTGTCCTCTGCCAGGGTTGATGCCACAGTGGCCATGCCCCCTCCTTCCTCCTGGAGCCTCTCTCCTCCCTCGCTTCCTCATACGTCGTTCCGCTCTTCAGAACACTCGTGTCTCCCATGTCCCGCGTGTGCCAATGAGATCCTTGACTGGGTCTCAAGTTCCTACTCATCAAAGGAATCAGTAGAGCTTAAAATTCTTCTGGAGTCTTGGTCTCCTGTCCCCATCCCTCCATGAGCGTCTGTGAGACTTGCACTAACTCAACTCCCATGTCAGGATGTGTGCTCCCCGTGTGTGCAAGGAGGCTGCTTTGCAGCAAGGAGATTTGTGGGAAAAAAATTTCCTAACTTGTTACATATGTATGTGTAGACACACGTATGTATATATAGACATCCATATGTATGTAGAGTAAATGCTTTGTGGCAAACCTGTTCCTTCCCCTAGACTATCTCCTTAAGCCTTCCGGGTGTCAGGGAATTTCTGAAGGTGTACATACTAAATTTGTGTGTGAACAGTGTGTGTTCACATATATTCACATGTGCATACACAAACATTGTCTTTTTGGTCATAGGTCCCCATTTTACAGAGTCAGAAACTGAGTCTCCGTGGGGGAAGTGAGGTGTACAAGCCCACACAGTAAGGAATGGCATTCAGGGTTGAACCAAATCAGTGTCACTCCAAGACCTGCTACTCTCTAGGATGCCCAATGGGCTCTTTTCTTCGAAGCCACCTTCCTCAGCTGGAACAAATATAACCTCTTCCTGGAGAAGGAAGAAACTCAGGAAATAATATGCCCCGATTTTTTTTTTTTCCTATTGGCTGATGGATACATTTTTATTTCCACGTTTCTTTTAGTGTTTTCTGCCCTTGATTGCACAATCCACTTCTCTCCTGGTCAGCCCACTGCAGGCAGATGCAGACGAGCTGGCGGAGTTTGTGTGCTTGCAGATGTGGACCAGCTCAGAATAGTGTTCTCCTGTGAACCACTCCCGGTTCTATGATTGAAGGACAGGCAAGCACTGGCCAACTGAGGCAGTAAGAGAATCATTGGGTGAATGCTGGCCAAACTCTACAGATTTAAAATCTGACATCTGGCTCTCAGAAAGGACAGAAAGAGGTTCAGTTCTGGGTATCTCAGCCAGAAACTCTTGAAGACTCTCTCTTAGGCAGAACTTACAGAATAAATCCTCTGCACCCACCTTCCGTCCACTGTAGCCTTTGCATTATGGTTCCCGTTCCCAAGAGAGAGTTTCCAGCTGGCTTAGGTTGGGTCATGAGCCCACCTCTCTTGGGCAGGGTTGGAGGAAAAAGCCTATGATTGACAGGCCCACTGGACCGACATTGAACAGAGGAGAGGTAATGGCCCACAGGTAGGTGGGGCACCGTTACTTACAAAAAAAGGGACAGGCATGCAAGGAAGTCAAAAGTTACAGATAATCTCCCATATCATATCATGAAACAAAACCAGAAAATCTGAATTACTTCTCTCTTGCTTCCAAACCGAAACCAAATCCGCTCACAGACTTTGGCAGCAGTAAAGGTAGCAGCCTGTGGGTGTGACAAAAGCCAGGAGTTCAACTCAGACCATCTGTACTCAGATCTCATCTTGGCACCTCTAGCTGTGTTACCTTGGTCTTCGAGCACACCATGCCAGAGCCAGCTATAAAGGGCTGGTTGTCCCAGTACTGCTTTCAGATGATGCAGCTTCTGCCTGGGAAGTCAGTACTCTCCCCATCTGGGTCTAATGTAGAGAGGATTAGGGTCACGACCAGCAAGTGAAGCCCACGCACATGTTCATGGGTTTGCAGACTGTTTTAAACTCTCATAAATATCTCTCCTGGGCTATTTACTTTTGTATAGCTGGGAACATTGAATAAATGAGGTCTTTTTTTAAAGGGGGGTCTTTGAATTCTGAAGGACTGGCAGATTTCACAGCTATTGATATTTTGACAGATGTGTTGGTGACTTGAGATCTTTGAGAGCAATTATCTTTGAAATTGTGGACTCTGCAAATGTAGATATTGATGTCCAACTCAATATTTGCAACCTTCTGTATGGGCCACTCGATGTCCCATGGCATCCTTCAGAAGCATGTTGCCACTAAACTTTCAGCTGGCCAGAAATCTAACAACTGCCTTTTCAGTAAGGTTGCTCCATACTAATAACCCTATACAGCAGCAAGACTCCTCAAAGGGAAAAAAAAAAAAAAAATGTGAGACTGACATTTGTAGAGGTTCTCAGCCCAAAGTTGAAGGGCTCCAGGCCATGGAAGATTTTTAGAGGAAACATCAGCATTGGGTATAGGATGGGCAGTGCAAGGAAATGACCTCCAAGGATTTTTACCAGCATAAAGCATTTGAGGTCCCCGGGATCACCAATTTAAAATACAAGAGTTTTTTGGAGCACCTGGGTGGCTCAGTTGGATAAGCATCCAACTCTTGATCTCAGCTCAGGTCTTGATCTCAGGGTCGTGAATTCAAGCCCTAAGTTGGGCTCCACGATGGGCACAGAGCCCACTTTAAAATAAAAATAAAATAAAATAAAATAAAAATAAAAATAAAAATAAAATAAAATAAAATGCAAGAGTTTTAGAGAGACACAACTTATAATGGATTATGATTGCCTCATTTTCCATTATTTTAGTTGATGTTGTTAAAGAATAGAGTCTGGAATTGGCTAAGGAAGAACAGTTACTTGATATATGTGCTGTTTTAAATAAACTGATCCTGACTTAATGAGCTTTTACAGGGTTTTATGCATGACTTACTATCCATATTATACTGCTAAGGTAAGCTACTTAAAACTATGGTGCAATATGATGTTTTTCAGTTCATTTGTCTGTTTCATCAATGATAGAATGTATTTTCCAGCACACCAATCCTATTTATGATCAAGACATTGTTGTTCCATAGATCACCTTAAACCCTTACACTGTGTAATTTACCTGCTGTCAAATCTCATTTGAAGAGCTGTTGTCTGGCATTGCCCTAATCAAAAATATGCCTGAGTGTAATGAGCTATGCATGTTGTGTCTAGTATTAGTTGTTTTTAATAAACTTTTGTTCACCCCCACCACACCTTGGGAAACTGACAATCTATAATATTTTATGTATTCTTCTTCTTCTTTAACCAATTATCCTCCCAACTGGTGTCATGATTCACAAAAATGTGAATACTTTTGTCCTTTCAAATGTCTTCTTGGTACTAGCTGATTAGAGAAAGGCATAGGAGAACTATCAGACTGATATGGTATTAAAAATGAGACTCGTAATTAACACGACAAGTAATTTTTTAAACTGCGGTGGCTGGGGTGATATGTGGCTTCTGGGATAGAGCCCTCTCTCAGGTTTGGAGAGCCTGACTGAATTGTTAAATATGATCGGTCTGCCCCCATGATGGGCAAAATATTCCCTGAGATTGCGTGTCAGTGTGTTCAGTTGTGCCATTTGTCGATGCCATTTGCATTGCTCAAATCGCATGGCTTCACATAAATAGGTAGATAACACCATGGACACCCTTCACCTTTACGTGGACACCATCTACCCTTCATTACAGGCAGGAAACCCATGCCCCCAAACCACTAGTTAAATCCTATGTATGCTGAGTTTATGCAAAGGCAAACATTTTGCTTGGAGAAAGGGAGAGAGAGAGAGAGAGAGAGAGAGAGAACCATTTACATGGTGTGGGTGGTTCTTCCCCCGCGCACTCAGTAAACACATGCCCTTAGTGAGAGAGGAGAAGCAATCTGCTCCACGGCTCTGGTTTCCGAGTGAGAGTATCTGCCCAAGCTGAGTGGGATTCTAGCATCTAAGAGAGTCTATGTGTTGGTTTTTGGGTTTTTTTGGGGTTTTTTTTTTTCCATCTACATCCCATAAAGATAAGCCCACAAGTTCATCTGGGACTCAGCTGAAGGTCAGCCATCTGTTCCAACAATAGAGGAAAACCTGGCCATGTTGGACTCGCTGGAGAGGGTTCTGTACTGTACTTTCTGGGTGATTTTACTGACTTTAAGAGCAAGCTTGGCTGCAGCCTTCAATTCACATGTTGGTTTTACATTCCAAACTTTGCATAAGACAGAACCTCACTCTAAGGACTCTGGGACCCTGGGCTGGAAATGGGATTTGTGTGGGAAGCACTTTTACAAGATATTCTACCTTAGTTGATGGTTCCTGTGGGTTCTCCGGCATTTGCCTTGTGGGCAGCCTCTGGGCAGTGTGGTATTGTCCTAGAAAGGACTAGGGAATTTGAATTTCTCCACTATGTGTGCTTGGGCAAGGCACTTAGCCTCAACCACAGAATGGGTACTCCTGCCAAGGTTAGGTCACAAAGTGACAGTGAGGAATCACAGAGTTAAGGAATGGGGAAGCATGTCCACCACAATGGTAGATGATATTTATAATTGTGATCCTCGCTCATCCTAAACTCGTACCTGGGAGGCCAAGACAGATCAGATGGCCTCTTACCGGCACTTCTACTGAATCCAAGGCAGACCCTTAGGTCCTATAGCAAGGTGAGGTTCAGAGTGCTGAGAACAATATACACATGGAATTTACTGATCTGACCATGAATTGATGACACGAAACTCTGATGTCATAGCTAGGCTGTGCACGGGACAAAGAAGCAAATCCCAAAGAGTAGTGTAGAACGCATACTTTTAAGTATGCGTGTTTAAACCTCACCTCCGACCATCCTGTGTGTATGCTAATTACTTCCATGACATCAGTGCTTCCTTCCCTTGGATGAGTCAGTACGGATAGATGTTGTCTGGCTGAATAATACTATAGACCCTATAGGCATGTCCTTCATCATCAGTTTGTGCTCTGTGAAAGAGTTTCTTTGGCTGGGAGTGGGGGAGTAAAAGAATCAACAAAAACATTGCAAACTCTGGATTAAAATTTTTAAAAAGCAGCTAAGCTCTAAGAAAACTTCTAATTCTTCGCTAAATGTATTCTCCTATCATAGAGTTCTGAATGTTTCTTTCCACATTATCTAGTGACATTTACTTTGGGCAACTCATTTGAACCTTCCGTGATTTAAATAAGGTTCTTAGGTGGCTATCAATTTATATCTAAATTATTAGCATGCTTACTATGAAGAGTGAATGTTCTTTCAGCTCATTTACTCATTTACTCATCCATCCATTCAGTTTGCCAGGATTCCAGGCCAGGAATGGTGCTAGGTGCTGGCTTTACATAAAGAGCAAAATAGACACAAAATCACCCTTGCCCTTCTAAGAGGTGGGTATTTGGAAGTCACGCCTTAAAACCCATATACAGATACTGAGTAATCACCCCCATAATTGGTATGCTGACCAAGTTCAATGAGCATCTATTTTAAACTATTTCCCATGTGTCACGGCTCTGGATTTTTCAGTTCATCATAACCTGGGAGAAGGGGGAGCAAAGCAAAAGAGTGTTAAGGCTTCCCAAGAGCTGGAGGAGAGCAGCCTGGCCGTGGAAGCTGCTCCAAAGTTGGGAGTGGGCTAGGTAGGGTGGCGGGACGCAGTCAGAGATAACCAGGGAATGGGGGCCACGCAGCAGAGTAGGGAGGGTTGCTGAGAAGGCTTTAGGGGAGGGGATGTCTCGGGGAGAGAAGTAAGATGCGTTACAAACTAAATCACTTCAGAAGGCGATCTCACCGAGTCTAGCAGTATCAATACTACCAGCAGCAAGTGCCTCCAGTGTCCCCAGGCACTGTGCATGGAATCCTACCGTGTATGTGATGTTGTCCTCATAGCCAGAATGTTAGGCTTTTTGCTGCAAACAGACTTCAAAATCACAGTGGCTTACAATAATAAGTATGCAGGTTTCTTGTTCACGTATCTGCTGGTCAGCTGAGGTCCATCTGTCCCGGGCTGGGCTCCAGGTTGGCTTGGGTCCCTGGGCTTCCTCTTTCTCCTCAAACAAGTGGCTGCCCAGCTATGAGAAGATAGCAAAGTGGCTCTCAGGTAGGGGTGGTTCTGTGCCCCAAGAATCATTTGGCAATGCCTGGAGATGTTTTGGGTTGTCACAACTAGGAGGAGGGCGTTGCTACTGGCATTTAGCGGGTAGAAGCCAAGGATGCTGCTAGACATCCCACGGTGCTCAGGATGGTCCCCACAATGAAGGATTTATCCAGCCCTGAATGTCAAGTGTGCTGAGGTGGAGAAACCCTACCATAGTGGATAGCTGTGGATGATCAGTGAAAGTCAAGCAGATGTGACATGAACCAACCCACATGAACACATCTGAAGCCACCCACGTGTCACATCTACTTGAATTCCATTGACCAAAAGCAAACGCCATGGCCAAGTCCGAAGTCACCAGAGTCAGGCTGTCTAGTCTTCCAACTTCCCTGAAGGCACTTCAAGATGCATGGCAGCGACAGCCAGCCGAGCTGCAGATAATCCTGTTGACCATAGCAATGCCCCTATTCATAAATGAGGCAACAGAGGCCCAGAAAGACACAGGATTTGTCTCAAGGTCACCTGGCTAGCAACCATGGGGCTGGGACTGGAACCCAAGCTTTGTCCTGCCTCTTCCTACATAGCCTACGCTGCTTCTGTCTGGATTTGTGTTATTGGAGTTCAGCCTCAGGAAAGATTACTGAAGGTGGCTGCAGTCAGCTTCAGTTTCTCCTTGGGTACAGTGGATGATAAGGTACCTGTCCATCCCAGACTGTGTCAGAGAGATCAAAGAGCCAGCCGTGTACAGTAACACGGTGTCTAAAACATTCTGAGTATTTCATGAACCTGAGCTGCTGAGGTGGCTGCTGCTGGAACTGACAAGGTGACAGGGATTCATTTCCAGCGAGGAAGCTCTTCCTTTGCTTCCTTGGGTGTGAGTTGTCTGGGGAAATTGATCCACCGCCTCTCTCTCCCCCAACCCCCCCCTTTTTTTTAAGATTTTATTTATTTATTTAAATAAAATTAATAAAATAAGGATTTATTTTATTTATTTGACAGAGAGACAGCGAGAGAGGGAACACAAGCAGGGGGAGTGGGAGAGGGAGAAGCAGGCTTCCCGCCGAGCAGGGAGCCCAACTTGGGGCTCGATCCCAGGACCCTGGATCATGACCTGAGTCAAAGGCAGATGCTTAAGGACTGAGCCACCCAGGCACCCTCCCCCCCCACTTTTTTTTAAGTTGCCAATCAAATTACTCGATTTCTTGTATCTTTTCAGTTAACTTCAGCATTTGGAGGCTTTCTGACTTTGAACTGTTGATTAAAAGTCATTTCTACTGTGAAAGCCCACTTCTCTGTTTTTCATCTTCTGAAAGCAGAACGCTAGGGATTCACATGGAGTTTAGACAATCAGAACGTTCCGAGGTTTGATTTGAATGAACGATCCCAAGTGAAACCCTCTAATTCTATCAGTTTAGCTCAAGTTGCCGCTTTTGTTCTGTGGTTCCACCTTGACCTCTAGAACAATCTGAAAGGATTGTAGCACCCTGACTCCTGCTTGGAGGCCATTCTCGTGCTCAGTGAGAATGCTCTCTAGTGCACACTCCCCACGTGGTGTTGTGGAAATCAAAGGAGGGGGTTCTTGGTGAACTCTAGCATTGTCCTCCCGAACCCTGGCAATATCCGTCAGGAACAAATGACCAGGCATCGGTACTCTTGGGTACAGGCATTTTCTCTCCTGGTGGTCAGACTGTGGTGCCACCACCCTCTTCAGGTCACTTCTTGGGACCTCACGGGCACATTTGGTCTAACCCCAATGATTGTTCCAGATTCTATGCCCGGTACTAAGAAATTGGAAATGGGTAAAATCTTGTCTCTGCATCTGAAGGGCTCATAGAAACGAAAAGAAAAACAAAACAGACATCATCATTCAATCATTACCCATTAAGGTATATATGAAACTATATGAAGGCAGAATAATAGACTGCAGAGAGAGTGACTGGTTCCCGGGCCCGGTTTGAAGGATGGATAAGAGTTCTCCAGGCAGACATCCTACAAGGTAATGCTCCTTTCTTGCCTCTTGTTGTCTCTCACTTGACAACAATTGAGAGGGATATGTTTTATTTTGGTGCACACGTTTACCTACTAATATAATAACTGCTATTCTCTTTTTAAGATCTTTGCATGTTTGGGTGTCAAGGGCTTGACGTCTAGGATTCTCTTTGACCTTCCCTCTGTTGGCCTTGGTTCCCCAGTTCTCACTGCCTGGCAAGGGTAGCATTCCAGTTTTATGGTTTGCAAAGTCGACGCCTAGAAATCATCCAAGCCATGGCTAGAAAGTAGACGCAGAGGCTTCCGGTGATCTCGTTCCTGTTACCCTAGCATGAGCATCTCCTTCTGTTCCTGGGTGCGTGAAAAACAGAATGAATGGGCTACCAGAGAATAGTCAATCATTTCTTCACAATTTACTTCTCGGCGAGAGAAATGTAAACTATTGAAATCATTGATATTTTTCATTAAGAACAAGGAGAATAAGGTTTAAATTACTAAACAAAACTAGTGATAGAGGCATGAAGCAGGTTTCATAAAACATCATGTCATATCTGCAAAGCTGTGACAGAAATAGCAGGAGCAAAGAAATATGCCAGGCAGGAAAGAAGACAGGTGGAGAGAAATAAATTGCATATGGATTTAGGAATGCAAGTACAGGGAAAGCTTGAATAGGCTCTACATTAATAATCAGGTCAAGGTTAAAATTTAGGGGATAAGTGAGTGGGTCACTGTTTCCAGTTCTTCAGAACCTTCATTCAAAACCAGCTCACTCAAAACCTTCAAACACTCTAAGTAAATGCAGTGATTAATCACACCCACCCACAGTAGAGGACCAGGAGCTGGACTCTGGTTAGTTCTCGAGTGAATCCACTTATTATGGCCCAACTGGTCATGCTTGGATTGGACTATATACTCTTATAAGAATCAGCCCATGGGGCGCCTGGGTGGCTCAGTTGGTTAAGCGTCTGCCTTTGGCTCAGGTCATGAACCCAGGGTCTTGGGATTGAGCCCCGCATCCAGCTTCCCTGCTCAATGGTGAGTCTGCTTCTCCCTCTCCCTCTGTGATCCCTCTTGCTCTCACTCTCTCTCTCAAATAAATAAATAAAAATCTTAAAAAAAAAAAAGAATCAGTCCAAGAAACAGGACTTCTTGTCCAAGACCCACTGGGGAGAAGTATAAACTGTACTGAGGTCCAGATATTGTTAGAGAGTGGTAGGCTGCATATAAGATAAAGCAGTTGTCTGATTTAGGAATAAAACAAATAGGTTGGAACAATGACAGAAATCAGATAATAATTTTAAAATGTTTATCACTGTGAGAGTATTTATTTCCCTACTCACCTCAATTAGCATAAAAAAACTATTATTTCTATGAGAACCAACTTTTTTCCTGATAAAATATTCTAAAGACTTTTTGCAGGTAATCAGTGCTGCAAATCAAAAAAGAAATCCAGCTGCTTATAGCTTCTCTTGTCATAGTTCCAGTTGCAGATTACAAGAGGTAGATCAAGAGTGAGGACTGGGAACAGGAACACATCCCCGCCAGCCAGGCAATCAGCCCCCAGCTGGAGCCCATTAGGTCTCTGGCTCGGGACAGGAAAGCTGCAAGTCACCGAACTGACTTTGGGAAGCAAGGGTTTAGGAACTGTTGTGGACTAAGTCTGAGAAGGAAAAAAATATCCCAAGGCCAATATTTTAGTTTGAATTTGAAGTCTTTAGAAAGTGCAAAGTTAGGAAAGGAAACAGAAACCATATGATGCTACCAGGTAATATTTTAACGAGAACTGAAGGTTAGTGAAACATTTCACAGAGTTCGTCGATAAAGTACGTGGAGTGTGTATAGCGGAAGATTGGAATTGAGGGGACTTGTGGATGTCTTACCTTATCGTTTTGAAAACCAGTCTGTAAAGGGCTGGGCCTGAAGTTGCAAAAACAGGCATCCATCCCCCAGTGGAGCAATTGTCCCTTATTAATATGTTAACTTAGGTCATGTCACCCGGAATTACCTTTCTAAAGTTGACTTTCTCTTACACCATTTGACAGAGTTGGCCAGAAAGCTATTGGCAAGGTGTAATTTCACAGACTTAATTAGTAGCACAGCAAATTGATCACTTTGCAAGCACGTCACACATCATTCATTGGCAATGGAATTATTTAAATTGGCGTTGACTGCTAAGAGCTACACAGCTATTTTTCTTGCAAAATACTAAGGTATTAGAGGAGACGACAAGCATCATCTTGAAGCCAAAGTATAGGGTAAGTGAAATGTGAAAGGAAGTGAAGATTGGTCTGGAACCCACTGGTTGCAGGTGCTATAACCCCAAATACCCACGACTTATGACTGCAAATGAGTGCAGATATAGGAAAACCACAGGGAAAGCATGGAAAGAAAAGGAAATTCTCACTCAGCCTTAGTTCTGGGGGGAAAATACGGGGTCGTGGGGGCCAGGGGCAAATACAGGACCATTAAAATGAGAATCACTGCCATTTTAGCAGATTGCCATGTGGGAAAGACAGCCACTAGGCTGTTAAACCTTCTCTCTAACTTCCTTTTCCTGGTCTTTATTTCTTCTTCCTTTTTTTTTTTTTTTTTTTTTTTT